>NW_017732026.1:645702-732190 GCF_001890085.2 Hipposideros armiger
GAGGGCAGTGTCACTGGCCCTCATATGTGGGATCCGACCTGGGGCCCTCTGGCGTCCCAAGCCAGCTCTTAACCAATGCGCCACTCGGCCGGCCCAGCATGGATGTTTTTAACAGTACTAAATTTCAAGGACATCTTGGCATTAATCAAATGTCTCTGTGGATGTTTTGGACAGAACCAATTGTCCTGCAAGGCTAAAGGCTATATATAAAGTTTTAATATATATATATATATATATATATATATATATATATATATATATATGTAAAATATACACACACATATATGTATATATATATTTATAATTAAACAAAACAATCATACTTCTCCAATACTGCTTTTCAGTTAGTATCAGACAGTAATTTTATAGGGCATTACCCCTCCATTGTACAATGTAACATTGTAATACTGCTCACATGAAATGCTCTTTATATAATTTACGATGTCCAATATCTAAATTAAAATGTGCTTAACTACATTTGGGACATTCTCTTCTTCACACAGTTTTCTCTGCCACTATTCCAGGCAAAACCATTTTCTTCCTCATCCCCCAGTTCTTTCCTCTGCAAAAATTTTCCACAGACAAGGATGGCTATTTACAGAAACAAAACATCAATTTGAAAGACATGACTTTGTTTTGTTTACTTACACTACACAAACATGGCAGCAAAGGCTGCAAATGTTGAGAGCAGTGAGTCTTGGAAGGCTAAAATTGCAAATAAGAAAAGTTCTATTACCCTTGGATCTTAATTTCCCATGACTTCCATTATGTCTTTACCAATTAGAGAATAACAATATAGTTTTAGGAAATAACCACTTAACTTTTAATTTTTGTTTACAAAATCCTATTTCTTATGATGCTTTTTCAAAATAATTGTTTTCTATATCAACAAAAATACACATCCTAGAAACCTCTTCCCAAATAGAGTAGACACCCAAATCACACGTGGCTCAAGCACTTCATATATGTGGCTAGTCTGAGTTGACACATTCTTTAAGAATGACATACCAACCATATTTTAAAGAATGTAAAATTTATTGATAATAATTGTGATTTTGATTATAAGATGAAATGTCAAAATTTATATTGAGTTTAATGGATTATTTTATTAAAATTAATTTTACCTGTTTTTTTTCTTTCAGTGTGGCTACTAGACAGTTTAAACATCAGATGCTTGTACTTGTAGCTCTTGTTATATTTTAATTGGATAGCAAGGTTCTAGAGAGAAGTCAGCTAGGATGTTTTCACGACAGTGGCTACACACTGTAAGGGAGTGGGATATGAAGGAATATCATTGTCTCTTTCAAAATTAAATCATTAAAAAGTTTGCCATACATGTAAATGAATCTGAACAAATGGTCCTAACACTGAGGAAATCATAAGGACATAAAGAAATTTATATAGTTTTAATTCATCCTCCTTAACTGAACTAATACACAACATCTAAATTTAACATCACTGAAAATTATTGATTCTTCTCATTACCAACCAAAGTTTATTTAGGATTAAAAAGAAAAGAAGGTCAGAAATATTTATTTAATATTAAGTGGTTATTTACTCAAAATATATCAAGTCCTTCTCTAATTGGTAAAGATATAATGGAAGTCACGAGAAAGTAAGATCCAAGGGTAATAGAACTTTCCTTATTTGCAATTTCGGTCTTCCAATATTTTTTGCTTATCTGGAATAAATCATTTTGTCATTTGCTTAGCAGAATGATACACAACCTTGTCACAAAGAAATATGCTACCACCATAGTCACAGAAACTTTTTCCCTAAATTGTCAAGCTAAATTCACCCCCCAAATGGAATTGCTTTCTCAAACACATCTGGATGAAATAAATAATACTAAGAAATATTAATTGGAAAGAAAAAAAAACTAACTCAAATTGGAGAATTCTATGTTGCCTCTGCTATAAGTATCAATATAACAATTTATAATATTAAGGAAATTTGCATTCTGCCTCTCACAGTGAACAATCCCTGGGTGAAATGATCTTACCCCAAGGTAACAGAGCTCATTGACCTGCTTTGCATCAACAATTTTCTCCCTCAGATTCATTTGAGTTTGCTAAGGAATCTCTCATAGAGGCTCACCACAGAGCAGTGACTTCTCATCTGCTTCAGGAAGAAAACCTAGTGGGATAGAGTTCCTATTTATATCACCTATTTTGTAAAGGACCTTGGTGTGAGGGGCAGGGCTTTAAACTTGTTTAGAAATGGAAGGGAATTTTGAAATAGAAAGCACTCCCTGAACTTGACATCCATAGATTTTAATAGAATGTGAAAAAAATTATGAATGTATTTTTCATTTAGTCCCTTGTGGAATTCCCTCCTAGGTTTTTCACTATTTCCAAAAGTTTAATTGATTCAAATTAATATAAATAAACCGATGTTGCTGAAGCTCATTTTCTGGTTTGACATTTTGTAACTATATACAGGTATAAACTTCCTAATGGTAAGAACATGATAAGGATTTAATAAGCAATTGGTGAATTAAATGCAATTGACGAAGAGGGATAGAGGGGAGAAAACATAAGTTTTAAGAAAGACACTACATTATAGACTACAACTGAGATTGTTGTCCACTGGTATTGGGGCAGCAGCAGTCCTGTGTTTGCCCCCAGTGCCAAGTTCAGATGAGTGCTGGGAGAAAGGTTACAAATTGGCTCGTAGTGATAGTAAAATTAACTACATATTTCTGGCTTTTATTTTTCCATCCCATAGTCATATCCTCTGATTCATTTCTTACATGCAGTCATCTCACATTTTCTTAGCTATTGATATTTTCTCCCAACGTCTACCCTGGACCTCCCACTGATGTCTTCTCAGACCATTCCTGCTGCTGCCAAGCAGTTTGTTGATGCCTTGTGATAACCACTGCTGTCAATGACACCCAGAAAGGAGCTAGGAACATCCTACTGTGGGATCACAGAAGAGGTTTTATCTCAGAGGAGGTATCTATGTTCCATGTCTTTGCTTTAGGAACTTCAGATTCCCTCATCTGTAATAAACCTGTGTTATAAACCTGCACCATATTTTTGGGAATCTTCAACATGTTCAACCAATATGATGTCTTATGCCAAAGAGAACAGAATCCTACTTTATTTTTACTAAACAGTTTTTATGGAGACCCAGCAGTATAGCTTTTAAGCTTGATGTGTTATACTATTTATAGTGAAAATAGTTCTTTGTCACTGTTACAAATAGTTTCTGTTACACAGTTTCTAATTCCTTGATCTTTAGAACATGCTTTCTGTGTCAGAGCAACAAATGGGAATAACTGATATTCAACAGCTTGGATAGTTCACTACCTGACCGCTCGCCCTCCTATTATGGAAGGCTCTATCAAATTCAGATTTAGTGATTGGACAAAGCCACAGAAGAACTCACCTTAGGTACAGCTTTCTTTGAGACTCATCTCAGTCTTTCATGTGAAATAGACACATGATGGTACATGATGGTATATTCCCACCAATTGGCCAGACATTTCTGAATCCTCTAAAAGCAGTCAGAGATTCTATATATGAACTGTATGAATCAGAAAAATTCACAAGGAAAGAGTCAAATTCTGGTGATGGTTCTATTAAATTACTCTGAAACTCTGGGCAAGTCAGTTAAGCACTCTGGGTTTCCATTCCCTCATTGATATTATCAGTGAGTTGAAGTAGATGTCCTACAAACTAATTGCCATCTCCCAAATTATATCAATTGAGGTCAAAATGCAAAGAGGGAGGTCCAACATCTTTGACACATAACATTTGGCTTCTGGCATACTTCTCAAACTAGTCCTGGCTCTACAGAGCCCTTTTCTAGATCTTTCTGTGAAGGATAGGATGCAAATCTTATTGGTCAGAGTATAAAGCATTTATTGGGCTACAATAGTGCCTTAATATGCAATCATTCAGTATTCATTCCCTCTTTGCCCTGCATTCCGATGTCAACTCTATTCTGTACTATCTGTATAAATGAGTGATTTTTGGTTCAGTCACAGCACTCTCTTTCCTTCAAGCATGCTTGTGTATACCAGTAACAAGACATATTAAGGGGGAAATAGAAAGTTCTCCTCAGCCCTTGAGTCTATGTCAGTTGTGCCAACTCATTCTTTTCTTTGTCCAGATAGCTGCATTGCAGCACAAGACATTTACATGGCTATTGTTACAGGGACCCTTTGATACCCAAATGTAGAGCTTCTCAGGAAATCTATGCGGACAATTCATGATTTTCAGGACAGGTTTTGGGTGTATTAAATATCAGACCAGAATAATCTGGGAAATACTAAAATCTCACCTTTACCTCTAATAATTTGCATATTTGGCATTTTACATAAAGTATATTAACCTGAGTCAAGAGTATTTCATAAGACATCCTTTATCTCTCAGTTATCAACAATATATGTCATCTATGGATATATACAATTGCCAGAGGAAAATTCCAGAACCCCAAATGGAGAAGATTCAGCCCATTTCCACATTATTAATACACTACTTAAATAAGCAGTGCCCTATTTCTCATTTTAAATATCACCAGGGGACATTTTAATGGCTTTAGATACTTTTAAAATGTATTTCAGCTCTTTCTTTTCTATAGAATTCAAGCCGAACATACATTTTTGTGGAAAAATTGGCTCATTTAAGTCGTAAAGAAGAGAAAAGGATGGCCTATTTTAAAATAAATGTTTGAAAGCTTACTTTAATAATTTGGACACTGATAAATTGAACAAAAGATTAAATCATGAAGCTAGTGGTGGGCTTTATCTCTTAATCCCACTCCTAATTTTGGTATACTTCAAAGAGCAAACTATACGTATAACCTTTGTCACCCATCTTAAACAGACCTCATTAATTTTTGAAGGTTATCTACTTTATATTAATTCATCCAGCAAATGAATACTAGGTTCTTTTACTAGATTTTCCTAGCACTGTCATCAGAGTATTTGTGGGGCATTGCTTAACTATAGAGGGCGCCCTTTACATTCATAGTCATTGTAGATTTACGTATTTATGGCAGCAGTTTTCTGGCAGCTGCACCACATTTTGAAGAGCTGTTTCCAAATTGTACAAATGCACCACTCTCTTAGACAATCTACTCATATATTTTCCTCTTTCCTCAAATATGCAATATACCTCCTTCTTCTTCTTTACTGTTGTTACCAGATGGCATTGTTTCACAAAGAAAATAGAAGCCATCGAGTGCTATCTCATTCTCCCAGCATGCTATCTATGCACCTGTCTGTTTCTTTGTGCTCTGCTTTTTCTGTTACTGTAGATCAGTTATCTTGCTCCATAATACCTCCTTTTGAAACCTAAAGCCTAATCCTTTCACCTCCTGAAGGACAAACCTCTAGCAAGTGACTAATTGATTAATGGAATTTTTAACTCACTAATGTCTAGGAAATATTTCCCAGACCAAATTCCTCTTCTTCATTACAAGCTTACATTAGTAATTAAGTACTTGATACAAGGAATGGTAAGACATGGAAATGCTATACAGTAGTATGGCCCAGGACCTTCCAGAATGTCTATCAGTCTTTCTCATGCACCTATTTTTGCTAGACTCAACCATGTTTTCAGTGTTGCTTATCCACCTGCATTAGCTACCCGCTGAAGGTGCTATCAGTTTAAACCTGATTATTTTCTACTTGAAATGGGCATGACACCATTATCAGCCAATTATGAGAACATAGCGGGGAATACTCTGATTAACCTTCCTCCAAAATTCCAAAGTGCACCACCTGGACTACACACCAGGAAACCAGGAAATAAGGATTGGCTTTTATATTCTATTGACACTGTATCTACCTTGTTACTTTTCTCTGGGACTTGGCTGAGAAAAATATCTGCTGGACAGCCATTGGGGTGGCCATTCCATGGCAACATACTATGCAATGCAATCCAGCGGCAAGCAGCAAAATGCAATTTTAATTTTGGAAGGATACCTTGCAGTCTAATTAGTTTGGTATTCTCAGACGTTAGAGAAAACACAAAAGATTTCAAGTTTAATGTTTTGCTTTCAGATTTTGTAATGATTCCTTTTGAAGCTATACAAAGAAATAGCAACAATCCTAGAATTAGAATACTATATTAAAAACTCCTAACACATATTCTCAAATATTTTCATCATTAAAGTAAATGTAAATGCATATAAATTTCCATAAACATATCAGGTATAAGACAGACTCATCTACACAATTAGATTTATTTCCCACTGTCATCAGGTCAGGAACCTTACTTTCACATATACGTATGCAAACTCCACTTATGGACCCTGCATATATATATCACGCAAATGGCAAGTACAAAGATAAGCAGCGCTCTCATTTTATGCTTTAGTACAAAATTAAGGGAAGGTCATATATTTGAGAACTACGGTCAAAGAACTCTTGCTAAAGAAAGGTGCAATTAAGTTTCTGGCCCTGTGCACTTGGCAAGCTCTCCTCTATCCAGTTTTTGGCATTGAGCCCTTAATGGACCTTTTAATGAATACAGACCTTGTTACTTCCTATTTTCATTATTACCAGAAATCACATACACAAGGGTGGACTTTAGAGGTTAAATCTTTAGAAACAACTCGTGATAGAAGATTAATGTACATGGGCACAGATACCAAAGACAGATACAGATACAGCTGCTAGTGTAAATGTCCGGTCTATGATGGGGCCATGGAATTTTCCAGCAAAGCTAAGACTTGGATTGAGCATGTAGGCAAGCATCAAAAACAAATAATCATAAACAATGAAGCTGGCCAAAGTACATCCAGACAAACCAGTGCTGAGACAGAATAATAATAAACAGAAAGAAAGGGTTAAGGCCACTTGGAAAGGCAAGAGAAGAAATCTGAGCAGAATTAATAGCTCTTTTACTAAATAAACTGACTAGCAAAGATAAATTAACAACAGGACCACAGATCACAGGCACAAGAGAGTTCAAGTATAGAACTCTAGATCTGAGATGATGATTAAGCTTTTTAATGGCATAGGAAGGCTCAAAGATGATCTTGACAAAAACACTTCAGAGAAATCTGTCCCTATCTTAACAAATATGGCTTATCAGTGGGAATCTGAAGATTTGGGGTCAGTGACATTGCTTTCCTTTCAAGGCTTTTCCTAAAGACAGTTGTCTTGATGTTGACTTGGGAAATAGTGGCTCTGCAGTTTGGCTTTCGATACATATTTTGCCCAAGGTATTCAAGAGCTCAGCACTTCTTTTGAAATCTCTCTCTCTCTCTCTCTCTCTCTCTCTCTCTCTCTCTCTCTCTCTCTCTCTTTCTCTTTCTCTCTCTCTCTGACTTCGTGTGAGACATAAAATATTTAGAAACATAGGCTAATTTTATATTATTTTCTTTGGACAGATCCCAGCACAGTGCCAAGCACAATTTCATATATACTAATGAATGCTATTTGATGTTAGATATACATCAGTCTCAAAATTGCCATAACAATGTATACTGTTGGAAATAAAATCTTCTCCAAAGACAAATTATATGTGTCTGCTATGTTACAGAATGTACTTAATATCAATGAGATATGTAAATGACATTATTTGATCTCCTCCTATGGGTCAGGAATTATATTAAGTGTTGGGATAAAAGGTGAGTGGGAATGGGCCTGTCCTAGAGCATGGCAGAACTAGCATCTGGCTAGAAATAGGAAGACATAGATCTAGACTATGCTCCGTCATGTACTTTGATTATAATTGTGGCAAGTCTCACTTTGTTTGTCTTGAACTACCTTTACTCATCTCTACAAAAACAGAGTTAGATTAAATTAGTTTTCAAGTCTAGGTTTGAAATAAAATTTTGAAATCTGATTCCACATTGACAGAATTTGGGCATGATAATTATATGTCTCTATTAATCATCCAAGTGCCACCTGGAAAATCCTGGCCTAAACCTAGTTTATACTAATGGCAGGAAGAAGCTCAAAGCTCTTCCTCAGAATAAAATGTGTGTCTCTGACACCATGGGCCACTGACTCAAAAGCATGTCTCAAAACCCGTAAGCTCTAGTCAGAATGTCAACGACATCTGTTATGACAGAGAAAGTTTAGTGGAAAAAAAAATACTGAGAGATGTAAAATTACCTTCTTTAGACAAAATTAAATGGTTAAAACAGTCAGCTGAAGGATGAGACTTGATGACTAATATGCTGAAACTTCCCACCATCCACAACTATCTCTACACAGAGTAAAAACTTATGTCTGGCTTTTACTCAGAAACTAGGCTTTTTCCAGTGCCCTAAATATGAGATCTGGAAAACTATTTTGGCTTGGCCAATCAGTACTTCATTCACAAAGCAACAGATGTAGTATTTTTGCAGAGTCATGATAAGCAAGAGGAAATCTAGTAAAATCAAGCTAGTAATTTCTTTTTTCAAAATGTTAGATCCATTTGTGTTATCTGAATATATTGTCCAGATCACAAAAGTAACATTTTCTTATAGTAGGCCATCTAAAAATTAGAGAAAATATAAAAAATGAAATCTAATTTATGCAAACCTCACTATACACAGATGACCTACTGCGGTATTCCACTATTGTGAGGCCTCTGCCACTATTTTCTGCTTTTTTGACAGTTATTTCACTCTGTTTCATGAATTTTACTGACTTATGGTCTCTGGTTGCCAACTTTTTCCTGTGTTTCCCTTTGTGTGTGTTCCCTACATGCTTTACATTCAGACACCATAAGAGAGGTTGGGTGAATAGCTGCATATTAGTATTCAGCAGAGTAACCTTGTGAGCAGAGCCTGTGGGCCAGACCACTTTGTAATTTCCTGGCCAGCCTATGGAAAACAGCCTCTTCCTTGGATGCCTTTCTCAGGTCCAATTAGCTGTGTTCCACATGGGAGGGCTCCGTGGCACAATGATGGGTGGCCCATAGGTAAGGGCCCCTTAGAAAATGGAATGAGGCCATGGCACCCACAGTGAGACACCTCACAAAAGAGAAATTACATATGACAGAATGTTCCATGGCACGAAAATTGTAAGGGCAATTAATTACAGTATTAATATAAAGAAATAAATCAATAACCATGGATACTCTGTTTTGCCCTGGTATAACAGTGCTGAATTCCCCTAAATCAGCGGTTGGCAAACTTTTGAGACGGAAGAGCCGCCAGGGGTCAGCAAACTGCAGCTCGCGAGCATGTGGCTCTGAAAATTGAAAATGAAAATAAAACTATCATAGTTTCATTTATAAAAATTTTAAAGGATATTATTCACATAATGGTGATTGTGAAAAATATATTTATGGCTCTCAAATAATTTTTAAATTGCGAGGGACAGAATTGGCTCTTCCAGGGGTCAGCAAACTTTTGAGATGGAACGTACCCCAAAGAGCTGCAGGTGGCTCGCAAGCTGCAGTTTGCTGACCTCTCCCCAAAACAATACAGTGGAAGCACCCATCTATTTTATTTACATCAAGTGGCCATACACTAGGATTAGAAAATTCACCTCAGCTCCCAATAAAACTTAAAGGTTTTGCTTCTCCAAAATAATGTTAAAAAAAAAATGTGAGCAGAAAACCTGCTCAATACATTAAAGAGATAAGGATGAATAATCCCAGGTACTTATATTCGGTGAAACAGATTAGAATAGCTTAGTCCTGTGCCAAGGAAAACCCCTAATACAGTAACCCAGATTCACTATAAAGGAAATAAGATTATCATGTGTAACCATATGCCAACCCTGGACCAATAATGCTGAAGTATTCAGATGAAAATGTTACTAAAAACTCATTGTGAAGAATTCAGGACAAATTTAAATTTCAAATATTCTCTCAGTACACGCTGGTCTCTACAGTGATTTTTTTTGGTTGTTGTTCCTCAAAATCTCTCCTTGTTAGTCAGTTTGTCTAAGAATGATCAATTCTCCATAAATCTAGAATTTGTATTTAATGTGTGGTTCAAAGTTATATGAATATTATATCATGATCCTTTATAATTTTTCCCAATGTAATAATAAAATCCTTACAGGTAGTCATTTAATTAAGTAGATAGCAGCTATCTATAAAGTCAATTAAATGTGAACAGAGTAGACAGAAACTTATCTTTCTCTTCCCAAAACCTTACCAGTCCCTGATAACTTCAGTCAGTTTACGTGCTTTTAGCAATCTCATTTGGAACTTAGAATGAGCTTTATTTGGAAGAAAAAGCCAGTTTTTTTGTTTGCTTGTTTGTTTGTTTGTTTGCTTTTTGTTAAACAGTTGTATCTCTAAAGCCTGCACATGCATGGCCCATAGTAGGTGCTCAAGTAAATGTGTGGTGAACTTTAATGAATGTCTGAAAAATAATACTATTTCTATAGTTCCCCCCCCCCAAAATAAACACCTGCTGGATAGTTCAGAAACAAGTAAAAACTACAACTTCTAGGGATCAGGGAAAAATAGAGTGGAAGATGAAAATCAAAACCATCCACCCCTGTATAGCTCCCTGTCTATATTCTTATAATTTGACTCATTACCCTGCCTGTGTCCCAGTTTTGTTCTCCCCTTACCAAGACTCTACTAAGATTCCATCAAGGTAACGCGCTTCTTTACGACAGTGAGAATGCTCTCAACTTTTTCCAATCAACCATTTTTTTGTTATTAGAGTTTTGAGGAGGCATTATTTGACACAGAATATAATGAAATGAGTCTTTTCTGCATATAGTTCTTTTTTTATAATATAGTCTTTGAAATTTGAACCATGCAAAAGTTTTATAAATTAAAACAAATGCAATTAAGTTAAAAAAATTAAGGAAAATCATAAAATGAAAGACAAACAAATTAGTCCAATTCTGTATCAAAATATTAATGTGACCACTGATATAACAGAATATATTTAATTGACTTTGACAAAGGGTTTTCACTAAACTTACTTATATTCTTATATTTTAGGTTCAAAAAGAACTACAAAAAGTGCTGTTTCACTAATAGATGTATTGTTATTACTCATACTGTATTATAATTTTTTTAAAGATTTTATTGGGGTATTGGGGGATGGGAACAGTGCTAGGGAACTGGGGAAAGGGAACAGACAAGTTGCTGTCCTTTTGTTCTTCAGTCTAGTTGTGGAGGACGTTGCTTCACTGGCCCATGTTGGTATTATCATTGCGCTCTTCCCGGATGAGGCAGATTGGTCGCTGGCCTCTGGATAGCTGCTCACAGCAGCTCTTGGCAGCCCACTGCAGTAGGGGCTGCAGCCTACGCCGTCGCCAGCGACTCACAGCATCCCAACTCAAGGTTGAGCTATTGTTCACCATCTTAGCTGTAGAGGGCAGTGTCACTGGCCCTCATGTGGGACTGAACCGAGGCCCTGCTGCACAGAGCTGGTGTCCCAAGCCAGCTCTTAACCAATGCACCACTGGGCCGGCCCTGTATTATAATTTTGAAGCCAGTATCACTATCATAGTATGAAAGAAATGATCAAATATATTAACATTTTAGGAACCAAAATGTTCAATGTAAAACAGAAGAAATACGCATATAAAATGTGTATTATTTGCTTGTTTTTGTTACTACAAAAAAGCAGATAAATAAATAAATAAATAAATAAATAAATAAATAAATAAATAAATAAATAAGTGGGTAGGGAAGACTGTTCTTGATTAAAAGAGAAGAGCAGGACATAACTAAATGTAATGTGTGAACCCAGCCAGACTCGAGAAAAACCCTATAAATTTAAGCATGAATGTTAACTATCATTATTAACTTATGCATTTTTAAGTACAGATATATCCTTAGATCTCATCTTTCAAGTGCTTTTTTAAAGGGGGAATGTGTCTGATGAGGAAATGCTCATTTTATAAAATGACAGGTAATAAATATAAAATGAATACTAGAATTATGAAAACAATCACTATTTGTAAACCTCAAATTAAAAACCAACTTGTGTAAATGTTGCAAACATGTGCTAAGACCCTCAGGTGAAAGGCTGTGGGAGAACAGCATGGTGCTGAAGTAAACGAGCACCTCAGAGATGGCTAGCTAATTGCAAAAGGACATACTTTGCAATGGAGAGATCTGGTGATCACTCTCTTAACCAAATGATGAAACTCAGTACTCCTAATAAATGAACTACCTGATAAAATGTGTTTTTGATACGATGCAATATGAAGTCAGTAACCTCTGAATTATTTTTACCAAAACCAAGAATAATTAAAAGATAATTAAGTCCTTAAATCTAGCTTCAAGTATACACATTTTTAGGGGCGGTGGGAACAAAGTAAGCAACAGAAATGAGAATAAATCAAGTCCATAACAGGGGACATCCTAGAGAACAATTACCCTGGTTACTACAAAAAACAAGCAAATAAATTTTTTAAAAAATGAATGAATAAATAAATAGGTGGGCAGTAAAGTCTGTTCTTGATTAAAAGGGAATATCAAGACAATCAATACTAAATGTTACATGTGAACTTTGAATACAGATGCATGCAAAAGCATTTAAGAATGGTAGGTTATTATGTCTCCCATTAAATTTTAAATAACAGAAAAAAAAATATATATATATAGAGAGAGAGAGCGCAAGGAATTATGGTAAAATATAATCAACTTGTACAGTTGACAGTAGATATAGTGTTCCTTATACTTTCTTTCAATATTTAGTATGTTTGAACATTACATCATACAATATTGGGGAAGAAAAGATTGTTATACTTGAAGTTACCATAATTATTGTTTTTTAGCTTTACCGTGATGTGAAATAAGTCTGTTGGACTATTTGAAATATCAGCTAACATTTATTATATTATCCTGGATGGTTAAATGACACCCAAATAAAATAAGGTGACAAAATACAAACACTGATTTTCAAATAAGTGATTAATTATTACTTGTTTTTTACACTAAAAGAGCATTGAGGTACAACAAGCATGCTGTGCACAAATTCTAAAAGAATGAGTTGAAACATTTTTAATAGCATTTTAGAGGTATAAATTATATAACAAAATTGACTAATTTTAATTGTGCAGTTTGAGGAGTTTTAGCAAATTTATATTATTGTCCAGCCATCATCACAATCCAGTTTTAAAACATCCATTGGTACAAACATTCCTTTGCATCAATTTGCAGTCAATCCCACACATAGCCTCAAGTAAATGATAATTTTTGTCTCTGTACCATTACCTTATCAAGAAATTTGATATAAATTAAGACATACAATATGTAGGCTTTGGTATCTGGCTTCCTTCTCTTAACATAACGGTTGTGATTCCATCCATGTTGTGGCATAATTCATTCAATACCTAATTTATGTTTACTGATGGATGATATTCCACTGGATGATGTCTAGTTTGTTGAATCATTCATCAGTTGATGAACATTTTGGTTTCTAGTTTTGGGTTATTATATCACTGTATAAACATTCACATACAAGTCTTTATACAGGAATTTGTTTATATTTTCTTGGGTAGATGCCTGGGTCACGTGGGAAGGAAATGTTTAACTTCTTATAAAACTGTTACACTGTTTTCCTAAGCGGCTACATTGTTTTTTACATTCTCAGCAAAAAAAATATATTAGGGTTCCAGTCTCTCCATATGCTCGCTAGCTCTTCATGTTGTCAATGTAATTGTTCATAACCATTCCATAAAGTGGTCACTGGAATCTAATATGAATAAGAATTTGTGAGGCCAGCCAAGTGGCTCAGTTGATTAAGAGCACGAGCTCTGAGCTACAGGTTTGCTGGTTCGATTCCCACGTGGGCCAGTGAGCTGCGCCTGAGCTGAGCTCCCACTGAGCTGCCAACAGGTGGCAAGATGGCTCAGCTGGTGAGAGCATGTGTCCTTGGCACCAAGGTTTCCAGTTGGACTCCTGCATGGGATAGTGGGCTATGCCCACACGTAACTAAGATAGAACATGGCACCTTGAGCTGAGCAGCTGCGAGCTGCCGTTGGTTGGCTGGGTGATGACTGGACTTGGAGCTGAGCTGGCTGCGCGTTCCACAACTAAGGTTGAAGGACAACAACTTGGCTGTTCCCCTACCCCAATTCCTCAGCACTGTTCCTCTTCCCCAATTCCCCAATAAAATATTTAAAATAATAAAAAAAGAAATTGTATCCCCCTAATAACTAAAGAAGTTGAGCATATTTTATGTGCTTGTTGTTCATATATTGTCTTCAATAAAGTAAATGTTTATAGATTCTGTCCATTTAAAAATTTTATTTGTCTTCTAATTCTTTTTTTTTTTAAGATTTTATTGGGGAATTGAGGGAAGGAAACAGCATTTGGGCATCGGGGAAGGGGAACAAACAAGTTGCTGTCCTTTGGTTTTCATTCTAGTTGTGGAGGACGTCACTTCACTGGCCCATGTTGGTATTATGATCATTGTGCTCTTCCCAGCTGAGGCAGTCAGTCACCAGTCATTGGACAGCTGCTCACGGCAGCGCACGGTAGCTCTCACTGTCTGCACTCACAGTAACTCACAGCAGCCTATTGCAGCCCCACTGCAGCCTACACCATCATTGGCCACTCAAGGCAGCCCAGCTCCAGGTCGAGCTGTTGGTCACCATCTTAGCTGTAGAGGGTGCAGCATCGCTGGCCTATGTGGGATCCAAACTGGCGGGACTGCTACTCAGAGCTCACACTCCTAAGCCAACTCTTAACCAACTGAGCCACTCGGCTGCCCCTGTCTTCTAATTTTTATTTTGTAAATATTTCTTACACATTATAGATAAAGGTAATTTTGGATACATGATTTGAAGATATTTTCCAGGTATGTTGCTTGCCTCTTCATGTTCTTAATAAATATTAAAATGCAAATGTTTTTTAACACTATGAAGTCCAGTTTATCATTTATTATAATTTGTTGAATGCTAATACATTTTTGGTGCCAATTCTAAGTAATTTTACCATTCCCAAGAACACAAAGACTTTATCTGTAGTGTTTTCTAGAAGTTCTATAAAGCTCTAGCTCTTATATTTGTTTGTGATACATTTTAAGTTAATTTTTGTGTAAAGTGAGGAAGTCCAATTATTCCAGCACCATTTGTTAAAAAAGACTAACATTTCCCCCACTGAATAGTTTTGGCCCCTTTGTCAAAGTTAGATTGACTATTAATGTTCAGGATTATTTATAGATTATCCACATAGTTCCATTGATCTCCATGTCTATCCTTATGCTACTATCTCATTGTCTTGATTACTGTACCTTTATATAATTTTTAAAATCAATTGTGTAAATCCTCCAAATTTGTTTTTCTCTTTCAATATTATTTGATCATTTTAGGTCCTTTTGCATTTTATATAAATTTGAGTATAAGCTTATTAATTTCTATAACAAAAAGTATGCTGGAATTTTGATAAGGTTTGTATTTAATTTATAAATTTGATGATAATCAAATTGTGAAACACATGGAGTCTTCTAATTCAATAACATGGTATATATCTTCACTTATTTAGGTTTTCTTTCATTTCCTTTAATAATGTTTTGCAATTTTTATTCTATGGGCTTATACTTCTCCAAAATGTATTCCTAAGTATTTTATATTTTTACAAAATTGTGAATGGAATTTTCTTCTTTTCATTGTTTAGATTGTCAGATATTGCTAGTATATACCAATATAATTGATTTTCCTATATCGATCTTAAATTCTGAAATCTTACTGAACTCACTTATATCTTACTGATTATTTTGTAGATCCCTTAAGATTTTCTACATACAATATCATGTTATCTGAAAATAAAGACAGTTTTACTTACTCCTTTTTAATCTTTATAATCTTCATGTATTTAATTTCTGTTTCTTGTTTTATTGCATTGGCTACAACTCCAGAACAATATTGAATAGAAGTGATGAAAGTAAATATCCAATATGGTAAACTTATTAATTCTTTCACTTTTTGCATCAGCTGTAGCTTTTTCATAAATGCCCATTGTTAATTAGAGGATATTCTCTTCTATCTTCTTTCATTGATAATTCTTATTGTGAATGTGTGTTAGATTTTACTCAATGTTTCTTTTGCCTCAGTGGAGATGATTTTATGTGTGTCTTCTGTTCTATTATATTATAATAATTGGTTTTTGGGTAATAAACTAATTTGAATTCCTGGGATAAACCCCATTTGGTCAAATTGTATAATCTTTTTTATGTATTATGGAATTCAGCTTGCTCCTTTGTTGTTAAGAATTTAGATGTCTTGTGTACTTGAAGGACATTTGCCTATAGTTTTCTTTCCTTGAAATGTCTTTGTCAGATTTTGGTATCAGGGTAATAATTATCTCAAAAAAAGAAGTTGAGAAGTGTTCTCATTTTTTATTTTTGGAAATTGTTTGTGAAGCATTAATATTTATCCTTCCATAGATGTTTGAGTGAATTTGTCCATATGTTCATATAGGCTTTTTTTGTGGGAAGCAT
Organism: Hipposideros armiger; assembly: GCF_001890085.2. Taxonomy (NCBI): domain Eukaryota; kingdom Metazoa; phylum Chordata; class Mammalia; order Chiroptera; family Hipposideridae; genus Hipposideros; species Hipposideros armiger. Next base: position 662,032 of record NW_017732026.1, read on the forward strand.
ATTACTTAATAGTTCAATTTTCTTTACTTGATATAAGTTTCATCAGATTTTCTGTTTGTTTTTTTTTTCTTTAGTTGGTAATTTATGTCTTTCAAATATCTATCCATTTCATGTACATTTTCACAATTGTTGGATTCTGATGCTCCTTATAGTGTTTTTATTTTTAATTTCTGAAGAGTCCATAGGGAGGTCCCTTTTTTATTTCCATAATTGGTAATTTATTTTTTCTTTTAATTACTTAATTAGTTTAATTAAAATTTCATCTTTTTTCCTTTAAAAAAGAACAAGTTTTGGTTACTGGTTTTCTCCATTTACCTAATGTACTTTCCACTTATTTCCACTATGATATTTACAGCTTATTTACCTCTAAGTACATTGGATTGGATTTGTCTTCTTTCAGTTCCTTGAAGTGCAAGTTTATAATCATATCTTTTCTAATATATATAGATGTTTCAAGGTACCCATTTATTTCTAAGCACTGTTTTAGCTGCATTCCCTCAATTATGATATTTTGTGTTTCCATTTTCATTTATATCACAGTTGTATTCTAATATCCCTCATGAGATTTCGTTGGACCAATGGGTTTAGAAATTATGGTTTAATTTTCAAATCTTTAAGAATTTTCCAAATAGTCTTTTGTTGTTGATTTGTAACTGATTCTTTTGAGGTCAGAGAACATACTTCATATTTTCATCATTTTTAGATATATCAAGACTAGTGTTATTGCATATAATATGGTTTACCTTTGAGAGTGTTCTGTGTGTACCTGCAAAGAATATGTATTCTGCTGTTGTTAAATGGATTGTTCCATAGATATCAATTTGATCAAGTGGATTGATAGTATTTTCCAAATTTTCTATATCTTTATTTATTTAGTCTTTTATTTTTCTATTAATTATTAAGAGAGGATCATTGAAATTTCAATAATAATTATTGAAATACCATTTATTTATTTTTTTTAATTGTCAGATTTTTTTTCATATATTTGAAGCTCTAGCTTTGGCTACATTTATAATTGTTCTGTTTTCTTTATGTACTGACCCTTTTATCATGAAAAGGTCCTTTTTTATAACTAGCAATATCATTTGCTTTAAAGTATATTTTTTATTTTAATATAGCCACTCTAGCTTTCTTATGGTTACTATTTATGTGGTATAGACTTTTAAATTCATTTTCTTACAACGTATTTTCTCTTTCAATCTAGAATGCATCTCATCTCTTATTGATAGCACATTTACATTTTGCTTTTTTTATCCAGTCTGACAGATTATGTTTTTTGAATAAGTGACTGACCATTCATATCAATTAATTACTGATATAGATTTATGTCTATCACATTTCCATTTTATCTATATAGCTCATATATTTTTGTTCCTGTTTATTATTTTTTATCATTATTATTATTGCCTCCTCTCCCTCTCTCTCTCTCTCTCTCTCTCTCTCTCTCTCTCTCTCTCTCTCTCTCTCCTCTCTCCTCTCTCTCCTTGACAACAACCTTAGGCTAACAAAGCTGTGAGGTTTTGTTTTGCTAAGGAAACAGCATTTGGGCATCGGGGAAGGGGAACAAACAAGTTGCTGTCCTTTGGTTTTCATTCTAGTTGTGGAGGACGTCACTTCACTGGCCCATGTTGGTATTATGATCATTGTGCTCTTCCCAGCTGAGGCAGTCAGTCACCAGTCATTGGACAGCTGCTCACGGCAGCGCACGGTAGCTCTCACTGTCTGCACTCACAGTAACTCACAGCAGCCTATTGCAGCCCCACTGCAGCCTACACCATCATTGGCCACTCAAGGCAGCCCAGCTCCAGGTCGAGCTGTTGGTCACCATCTTAGCTGTAGAGGGTGCAGCATCGCTGGCCTATGTGGGATCCAAACTGGCGGGACTGCTACTCAGAGCTCACACTCCTAAGCCAACTCTTAACCAACTGAGCCACTCGGCTGCCCCTGTCTTCTAATTTTTATTTTGTAAATATTTCTTACACATTATAGATAAAGGTAATTTTGGATACATGATTTGAAGATATTTTCCAGGTATGTTGCTTGCCTCTTCATGTTCTTAATAAATATTAAAATGCAAATGTTTTTTAACACTATGAAGTCCAGTTTATCATTTATTATAATTTGTTGAATGCTAATACATTTTTGGTGCCAATTCTAAGTAATTTTACCATTCCCAAGAACACAAAGACTTTATCTGTAGTGTTTTCTAGAAGTTCTATAAAGCTCTAGCTCTTATATTTGTTTGTGATACATTTTAAGTTAATTTTTGTGTAAAGTGAGGAAGTCCAATTATTCCAGCACCATTTGTTAAAAAAGACTAACATTTCCCCCACTGAATAGTTTTGGCCCCTTTGTCAAAGTTAGATTGACTATTAATGTTCAGGATTATTTATAGATTATCCACATAGTTCCATTGATCTCCATGTCTATCCTTATGCTACTATCTCATTGTCTTGATTACTGTACCTTTATATAATTTTTAAAATCAATTGTGTAAATCCTCCAAATTTGTTTTTCTCTTTCAATATTATTTGATCATTTTAGGTCCTTTTGCATTTTATATAAATTTGAGTATAAGCTTATTAATTTCTATAACAAAAAGTATGCTGGAATTTTGATAAGGTTTGTATTTAATTTATAAATTTGATGATAATCAAATTGTGAAACACATGGAGTCTTCTAATTCAATAACATGGTATATATCTTCACTTATTTAGGTTTTCTTTCATTTCCTTTAATAATGTTTTGCAATTTTTATTCTATGGGCTTATACTTCTCCAAAATGTATTCCTAAGTATTTTATATTTTTACAAAATTGTGAATGGAATTTTCTTCTTTTCATTGTTTAGATTGTCAGATATTGCTAGTATATACCAATATAATTGATTTTCCTATATCGATCTTAAATTCTGAAATCTTACTGAACTCACTTATATCTTACTGATTATTTTGTAGATCCCTTAAGATTTTCTACATACAATATCATGTTATCTGAAAATAAAGACAGTTTTACTTACTCCTTTTTAATCTTTATAATCTTCATGTATTTAATTTCTGTTTCTTGTTTTATTGCATTGGCTACAACTCCAGAACAATATTGAATAGAAGTGATGAAAGTAAATATCCAATATGGTAAACTTATTAATTCTTTCACTTTTTGCATCAGCTGTAGCTTTTTCATAAATGCCCATTGTTAATTAGAGGATATTCTCTTCTATCTTCTTTCATTGATAATTCTTATTGTGAATGTGTGTTAGATTTTACTCAATGTTTCTTTTGCCTCAGTGGAGATGATTTTATGTGTGTCTTCTGTTCTATTATATTATAATAATTGGTTTTTGGGTAATAAACTAATTTGAATTCCTGGGATAAACCCCATTTGGTCAAATTGTATAATCTTTTTTATGTATTATGGAATTCAGCTTGCTCCTTTGTTGTTAAGAATTTAGATGTCTTGTGTACTTGAAGGACATTTGCCTATAGTTTTCTTTCCTTGAAATGTCTTTGTCAGATTTTGGTATCAGGGTAATAATTATCTCAAAAAAAGAAGTTGAGAAGTGTTCTCATTTTTTATTTTTGGAAATTGTTTGTGAAGCATTAATATTTATCCTTCCATAGATGTTTGAGTGAATTTGTCCATATGTTCATATAGGCTTTTTTTGTGGGAAGCATATTACTTAATAGTTCAATTTTCTTTACTTGATATAAGTTTCATCAGATTTTCTGTTTGTTTTTTTTTTCTTTAGTTGGTAATTTATGTCTTTCAAATATCTATCCATTTCATGTACATTTTCACAATTGTTGGATTCTGATGCTCCTTATAGTGTTTTTATTTTTAATTTCTGAAGAGTCCATAGGGAGGTCCCTTTTTTATTTCCATAATTGGTAATTTATTTTTTCTTTTAATTACTTAATTAGTTTAATTAAAATTTCATCTTTTTTCCTTTAAAAAAGAACAAGTTTTGGTTACTGGTTTTCTCCATTTACCTAATGTACTTTCCACTTATTTCCACTATGATATTTACAGCTTATTTACCTCTAAGTACATTGGATTGGATTTGTCTTCTTTCAGTTCCTTGAAGTGCAAGTTTATAATCATATCTTTTCTAATATATATAGATGTTTCAAGGTACCCATTTATTTCTAAGCACTGTTTTAGCTGCATTCCCTCAATTATGATATTTTGTGTTTCCATTTTCATTTATATCACAGTTGTATTCTAATATCCCTCATGAGATTTCGTTGGACCAATGGGTTTAGAAATTATGGTTTAATTTTCAAATCTTTAAGAATTTTCCAAATAGTCTTTTGTTGTTGATTTGTAACTGATTCTTTTGAGGTCAGAGAACATACTTCATATTTTCATCATTTTTAGATATATCAAGACTAGTGTTATTGCATATAATATGGTTTACCTTTGAGAGTGTTCTGTGTGTACCTGCAAAGAATATGTATTCTGCTGTTGTTAAATGGATTGTTCCATAGATATCAATTTGATCAAGTGGATTGATAGTATTTTCCAAATTTTCTATATCTTTATTTATTTAGTCTTTTATTTTTCTATTAATTATTAAGAGAGGATCATTGAAATTTCAATAATAATTATTGAAATACCATTTATTTATTTTTTTTAATTGTCAGATTTTTTTTCATATATTTGAAGCTCTAGCTTTGGCTACATTTATAATTGTTCTGTTTTCTTTATGTACTGACCCTTTTATCATGAAAAGGTCCTTTTTTATAACTAGCAATATCATTTGCTTTAAAGTATATTTTTTATTTTAATATAGCCACTCTAGCTTTCTTATGGTTACTATTTATGTGGTATAGACTTTTAAATTCATTTTCTTACAACGTATTTTCTCTTTCAATCTAGAATGCATCTCATCTCTTATTGATAGCACATTTACATTTTGCTTTTTTTATCCAGTCTGACAGATTATGTTTTTTGAATAAGTGACTGACCATTCATATCAATTAATTACTGATATAGATTTATGTCTATCACATTTCCATTTTATCTATATAGCTCATATATTTTTGTTCCTGTTTATTATTTTTTATCATTATTATTATTGCCTCCTCTCTCTCTCTCTCTCTCTCTCTCTCTCCTCTCTCCTCTCTCTCCTTGACAACAACCTTAGGCTAACAAAGCTGTGAGGTTTTGTTTTGCTCTGTGTTTTTGCATGTGTTACCATCTAAGTTTCCACTTTTTGCTATCAAAATCATAGATTTTCACTTAGTACTACTCTAAACTAAGTTAGTTGCCTATAGCCTTAAAGTTGTTGATTTTCAATGTCAATTGTTAAAAAAATAAAAAATCAGCTTTTGCTGGTCCTCTTGGGGTGTGGAATAATGATGAAAGTTATCTAGTCAAGAAGGCCACAGATATTTAGTCTTCTAACCTGCACCTCTTACTTATTACAAGAGTAAATTCTTATTAAGTTGTATGCTGTTGTTTGGCAACCAGTACTCTGAAATTTTGTTTATGACAATGTTTTTCCAATATTATAATTTTTTTTGGGGGGGTGAACCCGACGTCTTCATACTGTTATAACTGAAAGTCCATTATAATTTATTTAGATAGGAGAATTTGCTTCTAGTTTCTTAAAAGGATTAATCTAACATTCCTTTATTTGCTGGGATTTATTTACTTCTTTGCATTCACAGTTGATCTGGTAAATTCAGTCAGATTTAAGAGAATTATGTGAAAGTTTATAAAGAACTTAGTTGGAATTGTGATGAAATAAAATGTATCTTTCTTGTCTTCAAGTTACATTTTTACTCAAAAAATAGACCATACATAAACAGACCTTTAAGTTTATCAGTAAATACATCACAAACTTCAGAAATAAAAGATAAATACATAAAACTGTTGAAACTAGTACATGAGTTGAGTCAAAAGCAAAATTCAAGATTCTTTCATATGCAAATAATGTAGCTGGAAAAGCAGAGAATAATTTTAAGATTATCTAAATAGTTTAGATAAATCGTAAATAAAACTTAAATAATATGCTCCTATTGCATTATCAATAAGAGTTTGGACAATATTATCATTGTGTGTTCTTGGATTACATATGTAAATTATAAAAAAAATTGTCCTCTTAATATATTTCATTTGTGCTTTTGTGCATGTTATTTAAAATTGCTGGGTGTCAGTTGTTTTATCTGCAACATGGCTAAAATAAATAAAATTCCTTTCTTGTTGTCAATCACAGTATGAGTACTTAATAAATTGTAATTATTAGAGATGATGGCACTGGTAGTAATAGTAGTAATGAGACAAGGGGTGGTACTAATAAAAAGTTCATGAATACTGACTCATAATACATGCTAGTACTTACAATATCATATATCAAAGTCAAAGTATGCAATGCTTAAGCAGCAGTAAGAATCTCAATGTGAATAAGTAGTAAAGAAAGAAAAGCTGCTGTGCCCTCTTCGCAATTGCAGTCAAAGTGAAATTATATTAGATTATTGAGGCAGTCTTGCCACTTTGATTCAGTATATCTCAAAATATGACATAAGTAGAGAAAAACTTCTATTTCAAATAACACAGGAAACATTATTTAAATAGCCCTTTTGATTTTAACATATCTGGCTGCAAACCCAGGAAAGTTAAAATTTAAATTCTTCATTCTGCAACCAAATGATTGAGCTTGGAGTCCAATATGCACAAATAAGAAATCATAGAAGGTTTCCATTGCAATGTTCCTTTAAATCTCAAAATAGAAAGGCAGCTCTGTACAATGCAGAGAAGATGTTCTAGGACACCACAGCCTATTAAGCAGTTTAAATGATGCAACAAAGCTTTTTATTATTTTTATTACATACTCACAAAGAAAAGGTTGTGACTATTTGCATTCAAAAACAAACCACGACCCTATGTGAAAAACACATTCTGTTATTTATGCCATATATATATATATATATATATATATATATATATGATCTTAAATAAGAACAATAATTACAAAATCCCATAAAAGAGATTCATTTCAAGCAATTTTGTTAAACACATATTTATCAGATGAATGAGCTCCTCCAAGGAACTCTCACTGTGTTAAGGACATGTCATGAATATTTTAACTACTTACTAATGCATTTGCTTCAGGGGTGACTCAGTTTAATAAATCATATAAATTGCAATAAATTTTATCACATGTTTATATGGAAAGAGATATTCTAGTTTCTTAAGTACTGTTTTCCTAACTATTAATAAGCAGCTTAGTAGAACCAAGGGAGGAAGGAAACAAAAAACAATTAACATATAATGAAAATACCTAAGTAAATGCATTCAAAGTCACATCTAAACCAGGAGTTCTAAGGTCATGTTCAAAAATGAGTCTTAAAATTATGTGCAACTGTTTGTGATGAGCCTCATTATGAAAAAAATATCCATAAGTCATCGCTTTATCAAGTTGCAAGTGGTCATAATATTCATTCTATGTGATGCTGTCAGATCAACACTCACATTATTAACCCAGCAATTTGCTGAGGTGGCAAGTCTGGGATTGGTCAGAGGTATGTGGACAGAAGCAAGGACCATTGGTTAAAAATACAAATAAACATGTGGAGGAAATACCGGGGGTGCCAAAAAAATGTATACCAGTGGACACTTCAGTCAACGTTGCTCAAGCAGTAGTTCACCATAATCAGAGGTGTCTGGATGCTGATGGTAACCACTTTGAGTACCTCTTGTAATTGCAGAAGTCAAACGTGACTTGTATTCATCTTTTGTCATTGGTATATATTGAGTATTACAATTTTAATAGTATTTTTCCTTTCTTAGGATGTGTATACATTTTTTTGGCACCATCTGTATTAATCCCAGTAGTCTTCCCAAATCTTACAAACACTAACCCTGAAAATGCTAGCCCAAAGGAGGCAGACCAGTAATCTGAATAATCAAATGTTGCTGCCTAAAGCATGGGAAGTGTATTTTGGGCCAGCACTGGACAAAAACTAGAGGAAGCTGAACATAATAAACAAGAACATAGCATCTCCTTTTCTGCCAATGAACCATGTAGTGCAACAAGTTTTATCCAGTAAGACTACTTGTATATAGTTTTCCTAATCATGCTTGGATGCCCACTTCCAACCCATGTTTTGTTACTCAAATATGTTTAACCCAATTATAAAAGATTGATTGAATGTCAGAAGATTTGTAATGTAACTCTAGTTGCTTATAATTATATGACTGTGGCACACTATTCTTTTTGGAATGACACAAGAAATGCAATATATATTTCAATGAATGTGTTTGAGTTCAAATGAAATAAAGTATGAAAACTAGAGGGTAAGATAAACGTAAAGATAAAATTGCCTGCATTCCTAATATTTCTTTTTCACAATGAGCTTATTCAAAAATTTAATATCCTTAACCTAGCCAAAATTGTCTCAAGATTACGTAACCCAGCAAAAACACATAAACAAGACCAAATTTATATTTTTCTTTTACTTGAATTTACAGATGGATTGGTTTCTATTAAAAAAAGCTATTGGCATTTCTAAGTATGATCTAAGTAGAAGAGATCAAGTCACTGAGATAAAAGTGAATTTCACCTAAAATTATCTAAGTATTTCTGTCAATTATTTATATATAATTTTCCTTAAACAAACATATTTTAAAACAAGAAAACTATTAACCCATTTAAAAGAAGATGAGGTACTTCTTTTTTTATGTTAATCTTATATTTTTTATTGTTTATTCAACATGACAGAATTACCTCCTCTCAAGTAAAGTGACTAGAGCTTTTCTCACATTGCTTTTGAGTCTTAGCAGTTTCTCTGGTTTAATTTCCCTTTAATGATAAACAAGGACAATAGCTAGAGCTGATTATGCAATCAGGATGAAAAAAAAAAACTGATATGTCTCTGACTTCTATGGGTGATTGACTACAACAACCAAAGCTAATGACTGTGGAAATAGCAAACTTTTATTGCTTTTTAAGCTTTAAGACATATGTTGTGATAGCAAAAAGCTAATGCAGTGGGAGCTATTGACATTGTATGTTGTTTATGTTTAAGTGGCTGACTATGCAACAATAAAGAACAAATAACACATAAACAGTGACTACTAAAAGCCATTTACTCATTTTGTATATTATTTCAAGGTGAAGGAGCTAGACTACAGAATTTCTATGTTAAGAAATCACATGGGAAACTGGATTGAATTATTGGATACTTAATTCAGGTATCAATTTATGTCCAAATATTATTCCACAAATGCTCTGAAAACAAACATTGATAATTCATGGATATCAATATGCATCTTTTAGCTAACACTGTAATATAGTTTGAAAGTGTCTATGACTTTCAAGATTATCACAAAAGAACACAGATGCTTGTATAACCTTGATTGAAAGGAAAGAGTTCTCTTTGGAGCAAGGTCATCTTCTTGAAAGGGCATACAAAGACAAGTGAGCTATGATGAGTACATCTAGATAACCATGCATCCACATAGGAAAAACAAGCTTGACAATCCATGAGGTAATGGATGTGCACTGAGGTACACATTGTATTGCAGTGCACTGAGGTAACCCTCACACCTAGAGTGCTAGCTAAAGCATTTAATGGTCAGCCCACTCAAGCATGTAGAAGGTTATAATATGATGAATGAAAGTGCTGCCAATTCAGAAAGCCAATTAAGATAACATTGAAAATAAATAGATTTGGATAGCTGCATACTTCACTAATCAGGAATTCAATCAAATATGAATATTTGAGAATATAATTTGTACACAACACTCTATTGGACACTCTGAAGATATAAAGTGAACACAGTGTCATTTCCATCCTCATCAACTACAATCTAGACAGGGAAACAATAAAAAAATATGGAACACTTAGAATCCAATGTAAAAGTACTCAAAATTAACTGGGAAATTGTGTATTGGCTACCTATGAGTTTTATCTACAGCAACATTTTTTATCTGCAAAACAATTTGTGAAGGTTTGGAGCTGAGTTGTAAAGCCAGTACTAGGTAGGATTTACAGAAATAGAAAGCAAAAGGTATAGACATTTATTGGGTAAACCATCTTATATATAAGGATGGGTGTACTTTAATTAGTAGCGTAAGGCAAATAGGTGAAGACCTAGAAAGAAAGTCAGATGTATTTCTGAGTTGGTAATAAGATGTCATTGAAACTTTTGGAGTTTCTCATGGGCTGAACTGTGTCTCCAAAATTTATATGTTGAAGCCCTAGTCCCAGGTACTTCAGAATATGACTGTATTTGAAGATTGGGCCTTTAAAGAGGAAGTTAAAATGAGGCTTAATCCAGTCTGACTGGTGGGTTTGTTTGTTGCTTGTTTATTTGTTTAATAAAAATAGAAAATTTAGACATATAAAAAGAGACCCTGGGGAGCACATGCATAAAGGAAGGTCCATGTAAAGAGACAGTAACAGGGTAGCTTCCTACAATCTAGGAGAGAGGCCTCAAAGGAAACCAACTGAGCCCACAATTTAATTTTGAACTTCTAGCCTCCAGAACTGTGAGAAAATAAATTTATGTTGTTTAAGCCACCCAGTCTGCAGTATTACAGTCTGCAAAATAATACAGAGGGGAAGAGTGAATTATGGGAAAACATTTTTGAGAATATGAGCATTTTTTTTGTTCTATACAAGTAGAAGTTGAGCATTGAGAGAAAAGAAAGAAGTAATTTATTTTTCTATGGTCAAAATTATCATTCTTGATTTTTTACTCTCGTAGGCATCCTCAGCTCTTGACAATATCAATATATTGTTCTTAGGAAGGAATTCTAACACCGTAATTATGTTTGGAATCCCCATATTTAAAAAAGATATTTATATTATTAAAAGTGTCTATCTACAGAAGAGGAGATGGTCATTTGGTCTGCAGAGTAAGAAAATCTGTGATGCCACGAGCAAATGACAGTGCAGTTACACTTCAAAAAATCCCTTTGATGAGACCCCTATCTTATAAAACTCTTGTAATTCTAAATAAAGATTACATGTGATATTAATGATTTTGATGATTGTCTTAAGTCTTCACCTCATTTTCATAGTAAAAAATTGTATCATGCTAGGATAAATGCTTTAAAAATTTTTTTTTATTCAACCATTTCATTAGTGTAATGGAGAGGTAACACCCATAGAAGCCTATCATACAGTGTTTCTTTTTTTAATTAAAAAGAATTCTAACATCTTACACATTCCCAAAAGAGTACATTCAAGATCAGTAGCCGAGGTTTCAACAGTCTTTCTACTTAAATTTCAAAAGCACTGTGATGCGGAGGCGAGTCAGTTCACTTTTTCAGAGATCTGCATTCTTACTTAAAATGTCCCTAAACCATGTTTTGTACTCTAGCTTCAGAAATTTTAGGATCACAAGACTCTAATAATTTTAAATTTAAATTTTTTTAAGATTTTTTATTGGGGAATGGGGGAGGGGAACAGTGTTAGGGAATTGAGGAAGGGGAACAGACAGGTAGAAAAATTGCTGTTTTGTTCTTCAGTCTAGTTGTGGAGGATGTCGCTTCACTGGCCCACGTTGGTATGATCATTGTGCTTTCCCGGGTGAGGCAATCAGTCTCTGGTCATTGGTCGGCCTCTCACTGTGGCTCACAGCAGCTCTTGCCAGCTGCCAGCCGCTCACGCTGGCTGCCAGCCACTCATGTAGCTCATGGTAGACCACTGCAGGCTCGCTGCAGCCTACGCTGTTGCCTGCGACTCATAGAAGCCCAGCTCTAGGTTGAGCTGTTATTCATCATCTTAGCTGTAAGAGGGCGCAGTGTCACTGGCCCTTAATGTGGGATCTGAACCTTTAATCAAGCCTGACCAAAGACAGGCCTGCCACCCATCACATGAAGAAAGTAACATGTTCCAAAGCTCTCTCACTTTTTCCTGGAAGATGTACAAAGGCCCAGAAAGCTAGAAAACTGAACTGACCATTAATGAATTCAATATTATCCTCTCCCCATTTGCCCCAATTTATCCTGACATTGGACTTCTAGCAGCAACTAGAATTCAAAGGTTATAAATATTATTGTCACAATAATGAAAAAGTCATTTAATGGCAATTATGAATCTAAAGAATTAACCTCTATAAAACAATGTATGTATATGAAAATATTAGATTCATTATAGGTAAAATCATCACTACTGAAATTAATAAAGCAAACTGTATTAAATTATGGTCTTCTCCATAAACTAGCCTGCTCATCTAATAGACTGCCCTGAGCCCAATGCTGTCCTAAAAATAATACCCTATATGATTAAATATACTTGGTATAGCATTTTTTCAGCCATACCCTATATATATTTGATGTATCTTTAATTCATTTACATTAAAGAGGGAAATGACAAAGAGAACTTGTATAACTGTAAAGACATTATGATTTCCTAGTATTATCACCCCTATAACTCACCTTGTACTCTTCTCCCATTCATTTGGAAGAGAAAAATGTTTTTAATATTTTCTTTCTGGTTTCAATTTAATAAAATGAATATTGGGCCAATTATTTATAGATGTATATTTATAATTATGATATAGGATTTCTATTATATCTATTATATGTGCTAAAATCACATTAAATGTTTTACACATTTCATTGCATCTTCATGGTTTAGATATTGATATCCCAGATGTATAGATTTGGAAACTAGTTTAGAGAGGTTAGTTAATGAAGGTCAAAAAGTTATTAAAAGGAGGATCCAACTCTCAAACACAGATCTGTCTGACATCTAGACAGGTGCTGTGAGTCACTTCACATACCATTTCAAAATCTCCTCTTTCTAGATGCCATTATTATGTGCTCATAGTGCTAAGAATGCACCTTATTTCAGCTGTCATGAGATAGGGTGATCTAAGAATGTAATCACTCTCCATGATCAATGTCATCATCATGATTACATGATCTGTGTCCGGTAGCCAGGTCTTCATATTAATTGGATACATAAGAAAACTGATATATAAGCATGGCTAGGTCCTTGTTAAACATCACCTCAGAGTTGTATGGTCATGCTTTAAAACACTCTGGATTAATAAAATATTTCCAAACATCACATGTTAATACAAATAATGGTGTTGGTAAGTTACATATCAGGTAAATGTTGATTTCCACTCAGATCCAAAAATAAAATAATACCCACATATGGTTCCTAAAATTCACACACGCCAGTGTTCTCCTTTATCTGTGTTATTCTTTTCTTTTTCTTCCAATATCACAAGATTTGCATCTAATGACCATTGTGAAATCAATACTGGGGTCTCAAACAATGACTGTCAGAAAGAAAGCATAACGTTTTTTGTATGTGCAGGTTGTTGTGAGGAAAAAGATAACTCGTGTAAGATAATATTGACTGTGAAGATAGGAGGAAAACTTTGGGGTGCAGCCAACAATCCTGGGCTTTCGTTCTGTAACTCAAATGATTTAATCTCTCCTAATTAAGACTTCTTTACTAAATAAGGCACTTAGATTACAATATTTACTGAGGTCTAGATAGTTTTGGAATTCAGTTTAATATGTTTCTATATACTTTGTTCATAGAGTAAAATTTTAGCATGTGAGTTATCATATAAAGTCTTCAGAAAAAAATGTTCATTTCATTAATTAAATTAAATCATCAGGAAGCTTTTTTTTTTTTTTGGACGTACTTCATTTCTCACTCAACACTAAACTTGAGTTTTGCTGACAGAAAGATAGAAAAAAGATAATTTAAGAAATGGCCAGTACACTATTTACATCAAACAGAGCACAAAGGCATAAAGATAAATCAATGACAAAAAAGTAAGATCATCTGATAGTTAATTCGCACTGCAGAGAAGCTTAAAGAAAGCTGGTTGTGCAGTGAAGATGCAGCTGTAGAACACGCGCCACTTATCAACCACAGAAATGTAATCCATCTCTCCTTTGGCAGGAAATACCAGCTGGTTAACATCTAATTATTACTGACTTAAAATAGCCTTGGTGGGAATTATCTCATCTTAGCTTCACTTCCTTGGATGATTAGACTTCAGCTTGGTGTTTGTGTGTAGCCAATAAGCATATTTGGGGACATAAACACAAACTGTCAAAAGTTGTATTTGTCCTACTTTCAACTTCTTCACTCAACTTGTAACTAATAGTACTTCAGTATCTATAGGTTTCCACTCACAGTAAGAAGTAGAGAGGCAAAAATAATATAATCAAATGAGGGACTGGGTTTAGAAAAGAATCTTGCTGGGTGTAGAAGTACTTTAGATCACTAACAAAGAATTCCTAAATTCTCCCTGATGCCCTCAAGATCCTGCCTGTGGGGAATAGATGTAAATTAGCTTTGATGTGCTTAGAACTTAGATTCAGGCTAGATTACAGGTTGTTTCACAACAAATAAGTTAGATAATGAAACACTAGAGTTATAGAGAGCCTTGTTGCATAATTTTATGAATTTATATGTTTATTATGTTGACCAAATAAGTATTCACACAGAGGTTCTAAAATAAATATTATTTATTGAATACTACTCTTTTGTGAATAGTGTTCTCAAGAATTTCTCTAAATCCTCATGCATTACGTTCCCCGGAAATATACGTGTTGTTTTGTTAGTAGTGGATGTTATAATTCATGGGCAATTCTCTAACCAGGATGTTTCTAACCTTCCTACCCCCTCAACATTGTTAGGGAAAGAACTACACTTGACTTTGTGATATTAGATTCAGTAAGGTTATTATTTAGTTCACTATATCAGTTACTCATTAATGAAAAACTAGTTGAATTCCATGTGTCAAACACACAGGAAGCAAAGTGGATAGAAAATTTACATCATAGAAATGATTCCTTCCTGTAGTGTTAAAGGGGAAATGAAACTTAAAGAAGCTATTATACAAAAGATTAATTAATCACAATCTGTAAAAGAACCAAGAAGTTATGTTGCTTGCCATAACTGAGATGCAGTAAATTCCATGTAGTTGAAAGGCCATTGTGTGTGTGTGTGTGTGTGTGTGTGTGTGTGTGTGAGAGAGAGAGAGAGAGAGAGAGAGAGAGAGAGAGAGAGAGAGAGAGAGAGAATTTTAAGAGCATCTAACTAGAGGCAGGGGGAATGTTGCAGCTGGGTTCATTTTGCTCGCTGTGACATTTTGAAAACTGATTTCATTAAATTGACAGGAGTTAAAGTATCACAAATTATATTCTTTACCAAGATAACTGGGAGTGGCCTTGATTGCAAAAAAGAGCAAACAAGAAATGATGAGTTCAGATATCAGTCCCATGATTGGGTAATGGAAAACTGAGGAAGTCACATCTGGTTTCTCTCAAGAGGCTAAAACCTTCTGTGTTTAATTACTTTTGCTGTACTCCCAGGTAGCTTACAAATATGTATTATATGTTATATATAATAGGCTCACATATACTGCATATATGAGGTCAGACAATTAAGTTCGTGAACTAATCCTAGAAAAAGTGCTACATACCTCATTGCTGAATATCACTACCATCACCTTTGAAGTACTCCCTTTGGGGAGTTATGCACCAATACAAGTGCCTAGTCCACCCTTCAAAGCAATTTTGGAACTCTTTTTCTGGAATGGCCTTCAGAGCTGTCATCGTATTACCCTTAATGTCCTGAATGTCATCAAAATGTCTTCCTTTCAATATTTCCTTTATCTTCGGGTAAAGAAAGAAGTTATTGGGGGTCAGATCAGGTGAGCAGGGAGGGTGTTCCAATACAGTTATTTGTTTACTGGCTAAAAACTCGCTCACAGACACTGCTGTGTGAGCTGGTGCATTGTTGTGATGCAAGAGCCATGAACTGTTGACAAAAAGCTCAGGTTGTCTAATTTTTTAATGCAGCCTTTTCAGCATTTCCAAATAGTAAACTTGGTTAACTGTTTGTTCAGTTGGTGCAAATTCATAATGAATAATCCCTCTGATACCAAAAAAAAGGTTAGCAACATCATTGCAAAAAGTTCACAAACTTAATTGCCAGAACTTGTATAACAATATTTATCACATATAACTGCCATAATTATATATATATAGATAGATAGATAGATAGATAGATAGATAGATAGATATTGGGTTTCAATTAACAGAACTGCAGGAGCCACATTCATTAAAAAGCATTTATGGAATGTGAAGCAGATGACCATTAAATTAATTCTTCTCCACAATGTGTATTGAGCACTAAATATGCTGTGGAAAACACAAGTTTTTTTCTGTCCTCGATAGTTTATAGTCTAGTAGGGAAGAAAATTACATGATCAGGAATTTCAATACAGTAGTTTACAGGTTGTGATGGTAGTTCATTCATGATCTTATTGGAAATATAAACAAAGAAGTAAGAGCTAGTTGAATTGTCCTGGAGGGTCATGAATTTTTTGCCCAAACAGTTTTCAGAACACTCATACATCCACTTCTCTCTGTCTCCACTGCTGCAGTTCTGGTCTGAACCAGTTCTACCTCCTATCTAATCTACCACAGTTAACACCTGCTGACTAGTCCAAGATTCTACATTTGTCCTTTGACAATCATCTGCAGCCAAACTGATCTGTCACAGGAAATCGTTTCATATTGTTCCATTTTTTTTTAAGATTTTTTTTTATTGGGGAATTGGGGGGATGGGAGCAGTGCTGGGGAATTAGGGGAAGGGGAACAGACAAGTTGCTGTCCTTTTGTTCTTCAATCTAGTCGTGCAGGATGTCACTTCACTGGCCCAAGTTGGTACCATCACTGCGCTCTTCCAGGGTGAGGCAGATCAGTCACCGGCTTCTGGACGGCGGCTCACTACGGCTGCTGGCTGCTCACGCTGGCTGCTGGCTACACACGGTAGCCCATGGCAACCCACTGCCACAGGGGCTGCAGCCCACGGCATCGCCGGTGACCCACGGCAGCCCAGCTCCAGGTTGACCTGTTGTTCAGCATCTTAGCTGTGGAGGGCAGTGTAACTGGCCCTCATATGTGGGATCCTAACGGGGCCCTCTGGCATCCCAAGCGAGTTCTTAACCATCGCGCCACTCGGCCCGCCCCTTCATATTGTTCCACTTTAAAGCTTCCCCTCATACTAGAGTAAAATTCAAATGCCATCCCATGGCATAACAACCACTCAATAACATGAAACCTATCTATCTCTTTAACTTTATCCCAAAATACCCTCAAGGTTCCCCAGAGACTAATACCATATTGCAGTCCTCAGGAAAAAAAAAATTATATTTGGTCCCACTTCAGAAAGTTCGTGTCTTTAATCCCTTCTTCTTAAAACAATATTTTCTTAATATTTACACGTGTGGCTGCTTTCCACAATTTCACTGTCAGGCCCATGTCCTTCCTCAAAGAAGTGTCCCTGAGTGCGCATTAGTCCCATCCTCCAGTCCCATTCCACCACTTCTCTTTTTTCTTTCTCCATGGCCCTTATCAAGGTCTTGTTCATTTAATTGTTTAATACCTGATTGCCATCCTTAATTATATAATATAAATTCCCTAAGATCTTAACCACTTGCTCATGCTACTGGAAACTGAACCGGGGCATTCACACATTACATTTTCAATTTCAGAATTCATATTTCAGCAGACCTCTATTCCCAGCAGACCTCACAAAATTTAGGACAAAATGGTATAACAGTAATAAGAGAAGCAATTTCCCTTAAAAATCTCTAGTCTGTATGCAAACAAGCAGACAAAAGTGCATTTGTTTTACATGTCCCTGCCTCTTGCTATAGCTCCACCTATACACAGTCTGACAATTTTAAGAACTTCTTGAAATGATGTTGCTAACCTTTTTTGATATCAGAGAGATTATTCATTATGAATTTATACCAACTGGACAAACAGTTAACCAAGTTTACTATTTGGAAATGCTGAAAAGGCTGCATGAAAAAGTTAGACAACCCGAACTTTTTGCCAACAATTCATGGCTCTTGCATCACAACAATGTACCAGCTTACATGGTGCTGTCTGTGAGGGAGTTTTTAGCCAGTAAACAAATAACTGTTTCGGAACACCCTCTCAACTCACCTGATCTGGCCCCCAATGACTTCTTTCTTTACCTGAAGATAAAGAAAATATTGAAAGGAAGACATTTTGATGACATTCAGGACATCAGGAGTAATACGACAACAACTCTGATGGTCATTCCAGGAAAAGAGTTCCAAAATTGCTTTGAAGGGTGGACTAGGAGCTGGTGTCAGTGCATAGCTTCCCAAGGGGGAGTACTTCAAAGGTGACTGTAGTGATATTCAGCAATGAGGGGTGTAGCATTTTTTCTAGGATGAATTCCTGAACTTCATTGTCAGACCTCATATGCTTTTGGCAAGAGTGGGCTTCACTGACTGAATTTACTGCCTCTCGCAACATTCACTCATTAATGCTTTGTTTCCAGGTTTTCACTCTCAACAGTCTAATGAATTTCTTTCATTAAACAATACTAGTAAGTAGCAAAGTACTAAATACATAATAATTTTGTTATCTTCCTGACTATACTCTTTTGAAACATTCTTCCTATTTCTAGTGTCTCCACTTATTTTTCTGGCTCTTTTTTCTTATTCTTACATTATATGGGAGGGAGTTCCCCTGGTGTAATGCTTAGATCTCTAGCTCCCTCATTCAGTTATCAGTTAGCATTCTAATCCAGTTCCATAGTTTCAATATGACCTTTATAGGAAAGACTTATAAATTCATTTGTCTAACACACTGCATAGTATTTGTACAGGGACTGATAGCATTAACTGTTTTGACTCTCAGCTCAGCTGCAGCATTGCTGTATGCAAGCAAAGATTTTGTGTCGCCTCCCTAAACATCTATGTTCTCATCTGCAGAAAGAGGAATAATAAGGTTTCCTATATCTGTGGATGGTCCTACTAAAATATACAGTTAATTTATATTGTTATTATCTGAGTGGTTGACACAAATAGACAAGCATTCAACAAATATTTACAAAAGAGTCATTATTTCTATTTTTCCTGCTGGTTTTAGCTAAGTTGTTCCACCCTCCAGGAAACTTTCCCTGATCTCCTTAAATAGTCAGGCAATGCCCTTGTAGCTCCCAAGGGCTGACTTTCCTACCCCTGTCATAGCACTATCAAATCTCTATTTTATTCATCAATAGTACAGATGATCTACTGTAATATCAATAACTTGACTGCATCAATCAACGACTGTGTTGATAAATGCCTGGAGGGCAGGCAGATACTATGTCTTGTTTGTGTTTATATTTCTAGTGCTTAATATAAATTAAATAATTGACATAAAGTCAAAGTAAAGGTCCAGGCTAGGATTCCAACCCAAGCCTGCTACCAATACTGCACTCACTCTTCATATACTATATGGACCCAGGTACAATGTTTACATTTCTCTGACTTCAGTGACAGTTACATGCTTACTCCATATGCCAGATTATAAACTCCAGGGGTTGGCTGGTCAAGCAATCTAGCTTCTGATTGGGGTTCATTAACAACCTTTTTCTCTGATCCAGGGATGAGTCAATACCCAGTAATCACAGGTAATGGGCTCTGGCTGTGTGACAGTACCACTGAAAGGATGTGGGCCTGTTAGGAGTGTGTCATACTTGCTAAGAATTTCATCCTGCTGAGCTCAGAACAGAATCAATCTTTGGCTTTACAATGAATGTGGGATACTGCAAAATTACAAAACCTTTTAATACTTATTGAAATGAAGTAGGTTCTATAAAACCTGCAGAGATTTTCTTACCTCTGAAGAGTAATGATTACCCTTTCATTCACCATCTTAAGTGATACCCCGAAGCTAAAGAAATAGCAAAACAAGAATTGCAGTTTTCAAAAACTGCCAGCAGAAATTGGTTTGTCCGTATTTTTTAACTCAAAAGATCTTACATGGACTCTTTTTCTTCTTCGTTTATAAGGTCTTTTTTTTTTTTTTCTCAATTGTTTCCCTTCTGTAATTCATGTTGAGAATAGCATTTCTCCAATTTATAGCTCCATGGTTTAAACAATATGATCAAGAAAATTGCACCCATTAATGAAAAAAATCTTTAGAATGCAAGACTCCCCAAAATTTTATACCCTTAACTACATGAATATTAAAAAGACTTAAAAAGCTAGTTATATCAGAATCATAAAAGACCCTGAATAGCCACGGCAAACTTGAGAAATGAAAAGCTAGTTATATTACAAAGAAAACATGCATTAGGGAAAAAATTAGCTGAAATTATAATAGGGTTATTGTTAGAGCCATAAGGAAATAATGATAGCATTCTAATAGTCACCCTATTTAAGAACGTCTTATACAATATTTCTTATAAGTATCCATTCATAATTTGAAGGCATTTATGTAAACTATCAGTAACATTATTTAATTATTCTATCTGCTTGTCATCTTTTATTAGGATGAAATATGTTTCCATATAACTTTCCTGCATTGATAATAAGCTGAGTCAAAACCTATACCCTTTTTCAAATAGTGTTTCTTAAAATATTTGAATATCAGGATTATTCTCCCTTTAGTACTTTTCTACTCTGGGTATCATGGCATTCTTAGTATGCTTACACCTGTGTCTGAATAATAATAATACTCAGAAAAATAACACTCATAAATAAAAAGAATACTTAAATAACTCTGAATAGGTTTATGCAGCCAGAAAAACAAAATGCTACAGAAGACAATAAAACAATCTATGGCATTGGAAATCTTTAAGGCAAGGAAAAGAAATGTGATAAGGTAAAATTACTTTGTTTGCAAACCAATCATCTTTAAATGGTGTTTCATAAAAGGTCTTTAGGTTTATTCATTTTAATTTAAAAAATCTTGGCTTGCTGTTTTTAAAAAGATGAGTTTGCAAATATTTTCATGAGGTGTTTATGTAAGAGATCTCATCTGCCATCTGGTGGCAAGACCCTCAAATTACAAGAAAAGTATTGGACATGAAGAGTTCAACTTGAGAGTTCACCTTGACAATTTAAACATGTAATTTGAAATGCACATGATAGGCATACTATGAAAGCAAAAGGTACAGAGTAGGCTAAACTTACAAATTGATCAAATGTAGCTCAAATTTTGTGAAAAATAATAGAAAGGGGAAGAGTGAACAAAAAAACAGAGTTAAAATACAAGTAGTAAATATTATTATACTCATTTGGGCAAACTTCTTTAACTTGTAATTTCTGAAACAAAGTTAAATTAGTTTGTTCAACAACAAAGGCCCCCAGAACTCTTCAGATGGAGGAATGGTCATTATTTTGTCTTATTTAAAAAAGACAAAATTTCAAGAATTCAAACTCCTGTGCTTTATTTATCTTCAGGGTTCTCTAAGTGTAGCCCTGGGGTCAGCAGCATCACGTGGCAGTTATTAGAGATGCAGATTCTCAGGACTAACCCAGACCTAATAAATCAGAAACTCTGGGAGTGGGACCCAGCAATTTGTGTTTTAACAAGGCCTCCAGGTGATTTTGATGCCTGCTAAAGTTTAGTTTAGTTTATATTGGGTTGTCAGAAAAGTCACAACGTCTTTTTTCTGTTTTTCAATGCAAAACTGCGTCATGACTTTTCTGACAACTCAATATATTCTGAGTGTACTCATATAAGTTTGTAGTAGGTGATTTAGACAGATGAAAAGCTCCAGGACACATATTGGTGGTTTTAATTTACCTTCTTGTTTAAATCTATCTTCTCATTTTACAAATCAGAACCCAGGAATTAAACCTTAACTTTTTTTTTTCTTTTTTTGATGATGCAGCACAAAACCTTAACTTTCTATTGTCCATTTTGTTGACAGGGGGTAGAACTGGAACCAGTCCTTGACACTACAGCTTTTGCTCCATGCTTATTCCTTGTTCTCCATGCCTTGAATTATTTTCTTTCTCTGCAAATGGTCATCCACTATAGTTATCAAGATCAAGCTTTCAATTCTTCATGGATTAATTCTATCCTAATACGATCAATTACTCTGTCTTTTTCCCTGACATTTTCTAAAATCATCAGGGGACAAAATTAAATGACCTTAAAGTAAGTAAATATGGATTTCATGGGATAAGTGTTTCCAAGTCTATAAACAAGCTCTCAATTATCCTGTCATCTGGAATAGATTAAACAAGAAAAATGACCACAAGGCTGTCTTTCATAGGACGTTTCAGTTAAATATATCTCACTTGTGCATTTAGTTTTTGTAATGGAATTTATTTTCAAGTAAAAAATCTCAATATTAAAAGCAGTTTAAAGTGAGATTTTTCTGGTTGAAGGAGGGGATCTATAAAGCTTTTCATGCAGCCTTTTCTTCCAGAGACAATGTCTTTGGAACCCAAGTTTTTGCACATTCAATTCTGAAAACTTTGACCTAAAAACATTTTCTTTTCTGGGCCTCTTTGTGTGTATTTCAGATAGATTTACAAGGCTTACTACAAACAGAAAGTATTTTTTGCTTAGGCAGAATAATCAACCAGTAAACTGAATAATAGAAGAAACATGAAATTTCTCAGATGTTGAGTAGAAAGATTCAGGCTGCATTCTACATGTGAAGCCACATTCCTTCAGCCTGGAAGGCTCCCTGATCCTTCTTTGTTCATTTAGCAACTTTTATTCATTCTTGAAAACCCCACAAAACTCTATTTCTTTTGTAAAGGCTCCACCACAGAAACTCAATCTTTCTACTGCCATAATTTTTACCTTGAACAGGTTTCTAACATTACATGATATCCGAACATTTTACTGAAATTATTTGCCTACATCCTTATTCATCCTTGAGTGAAATCATAACCTCTCATTCATCTTTCTATTTCCAACACCAAATATAGGTGTTGCATGTGATAGATACTCAATAAATATGTATTTAACTAATCAGAACTATAGAGGAAAGTGAAGGCAATTATTTATGTAAAATGGTTTTAGGACTCAAAGAAAAAACCATCTGATTAGACTTGGGGCAAATGCATTTTTGTTCTTAATAATCCAAATTTCAATGTCCTGCTTTATTGTGAGCATATAGAGAAGTTTACAAAATAATCTTGATTTTTGAAATACTTTTGAAACATTCCCTTTCCAATCAATGTTTGTATTGACTTATTTGATTATACTTTTAGCCTAACAAGGCTACAGATAAATCATACTGTCTGGATAGTAGTCTGATCATTTGCTGTTACATAGAAATATATCGAAATATGAACTTACAGCTAATTTGGGAAAAACTTCCCTCTGAGATAAACTGAACTCTTAGGAAACCATTTCAATGAAAGCTTGAACTCAAACAATTATCTATTAATATACACAGATCTTATGCTTAAAGTAACTGATATACTCATAATTAGTAAAAACAGTCAATTTTCATCAGCAAGCAAAATAAATAAAAGTATGTATTTGACCAAATAGCAATCACAGAAATAATGAGATATAAAGCTACTATACAGTAATATTACCACATAAAGGCAGTGTTTCGATATCACACAAATTTCCATAATGGTATCAAATTTTACTCAAAGAAAATGCTTTGAAGCACTTCAAGTTAAAAAGAGAAACAACCATTCCACCATCACACATCTGCACAAATACATAACATGCAATTCTTCAGTGAAAACACCATATTGCATTAAAACATATCCACATATCCACTTGACCATAAAAAGACTGGAACTGCCACACTTTAATCTAGTGATAATTATATTTCTACAAATTAACAATTCTTCTCATCCTTCTTGATCAAATTCAATTCAAATTAGTGACAATTTAAATATTGCAAGAAAGGAGAGATAATTAAGAATAAGTATAATCGGATAGGTTGTTTCAGATGTTTAAAAGAAATAATGAATTAAAAAAGATGATGGATTATTATAATAAAATGAATTAATAAGAACTTAATACTGAGCATTATATTTATAGGCTTTGTATATCATTAGAAGTGTTCAAATATATCCTTTGATCTCAAAACAACACTTTGTGTTGTGATTTCCATCCATGCGCCGGCCGAGTGGCACGATGGTTAAGAACTGGCTTGGGATGCCACAGGACCCCGGTTCGGATCCCACATATGAGGTCCAGTGACACTGCCCTCTTCAGCTAAGATGCTGAACAACAGCTCAACCTGAAGCTGGGCTGCCATGAGTCACCAGCGACAGCATAGGCTGCAGCCCTTGCTGCAGTGGGTTGCCATGGGCTACCATGTGTAGCCAGCAGCCAGCGTGAGCCAGCAGCCTCAGTGAGTGGCCATCCAGAAACCGGCAACTGATCTGCCTCCCCCGGGAAGAGCGCAATGATGGTGCCAACTTGGGCCAGTGAAGCAACGTCCTCCACAACTAGACTGAAGAACAAAAGGACAGCAACTTGTCTGTTCCCCTTCCCCCAATTCCCCAGCACTGTTCCCATCCCCAATTCCCCAATTTCCCCAATAAAAATCTTTAAAAAAAATGTGTATTTCACAATAAAAACAATTAAAAAATATATTATGCATGAAATAACTCACTGTAGAGAACCTTAGCCATTTAATGATAAACAGTGTTATCTCTAGTACTTCTTCTACCTAAAGACTTTCTGAAATGTACCTACATGCTTAGTACTTGTTTATTCAATGTAAAAATTGTAATAGTTGATTGTGTGTTATCTAAAGATCTCAATGTCCCATTCAAGCTAACTACATGACAGAGCTGATTAAGTTAAATTAGCCCTTAAGAAAGAAACACAGAGTAAGAGAGAGAGAGAGAGAACATGACTCAGGCAAAGCAAGTTTATTAAAAGCTTAGTATGTAAATGTGAGTTTATTATTATTGTTAGTTGCACAACTTCTTTTTGTTTTTAAATTGGGGAATTGGGGCAGGGGAACAATGTTGGGGAATTGGGGAGGGGAACCAGCCAACTTGTTGTTCTTCAATCTTCATTGTGGAGGGCACCAGTCACCATCTGGCTGCCCGTCAGCAGCTCATGGTCTCTAAGCTCCAGGTGCTGAGTTACAATCTTAGTTGTGGGTGGGCGTAACCACCATCCCATGTGGGAGTCGAAACAACAGCCTTGTTGTTAAGAGCACATGCTCTATCCACCGAGCCATCTGGGTGGCAGCTCAGCTCAAGTTGCAGGCAGGTGTAGCCCACCATGGAACAGGCAGTCTTGTTAGGAGCACATGCTCTCACCAGTTGAGCCATCCTGCCACCTGTTGGCAGCTCAGCAGCAGCTCAGCTTGGGTGCAGGGTCACTGGCCCAAGTGGGAATTGACCCGGCGGCCCTATTGCTCAGAGCTCCCACTCTTAAGCTAACTCTTAACCAACTGAGCCATTCAGCCAGCCCCATACAAATTTTTTAACAGTTACAATCAATGATATATAATGATTATATTTTCTCAAAATCACCTAAGAATTCTAGTCAAATCAAAAAGTCCAATATGAGCAATAGAATATCTTCCTTATTGTTATCTGCCTTTCCCTTAATATTTCTTTCCTTAGACAATAGATGTTTTTATTAATTTATAAACATTGCTAAATGTTAGTTTGATGACCACACAAAAACTCACTTTAGACATTTTCTCTACTCAGTGTATCGTACCCAACATTGAACATGAAAGACCTGAATTCTAACCAGTGCTAATTACTGAATTTGGATTGGGAAGAAAGGAAGAAAAACTCTTTGTCTCAACTTACTCACCTAGAACACAAAATCAATGCCCACCCTGCCTCCAAAACAAGGTTTTCCAGAGAAATTGAAATAAATAACATATGTCAAAAAGGAGATGTAAATGTTGAGATACTATAAACATAAAGTGAAATTCTTGTTAACAACATTATCCCATTTTAATTCTAAAGAAAATGAAATATCTAATAATTATCAAAGCAACTTCAGATTCTTCTGTTTCAAAATTATGATCTAATGATTTTCTATGTAGAGGGTTTTCTATGTAGAGAAATAAATACCTCAGTTACATACAGTGACTCTTCCAAAGGAGATAAAAGTATAACGATTATAGCAAAATAATCAAGTATCAATATTCTAATTATAATGCCAATACAGAGTTGATCAATTTTTTTCACGATTAGTTTTACACCCACACACTCACACCCACCCCCCACACACACGCACACTCACACGCACACTCACACACACACATTTTTCTTAGTTAGTCTTACACGCCATGTTAATTTCTATGAAAGCCATAATATATATATATATATATATATATATATATATATAACCTTGTTCTTCCAGCAATGGCCTCTTTCTTCCCCTGGGCTCCTCTCTCCTCGCCAATGAGACTGAACTTCACCTCTTCCATGACGACTCCTCCAATTATTCTTCACTGAAACTGATCTCTAACAGTTCCAATGCATTTTTTAAAAAATAATAACTTAGAAATGTATTACCTAGTTGTTGCCTAATTGCTTCAGATCGGTTATTTGTATCTAATTTCAAAATACTCTGAGTATCATAATTATATTTTAATTCCTTTAACCATGTCAGTGGTCCATGCATGTATTAGTCACAACTGTTAACACATGTAATTAAAAATTGTATCAAATAAAGGAGAGGCAAAGAGAATAAAAAGTTCAAAAACAAAATGTGCTGGTGTGGATTTTCCATCATAGAGAAAAGAGAGGTGTGAGACATGAAGATGTATTTTGGATTCTAGGGGGAAAAAGTTAATCAAACCGTATTATAGTCTGGATTACATATTTCTTGCACCTCTCAACTTATCTCTACTTCCTGCCCCAATCACAGCCTTTTGAATAATAATTTCACTCCCTTAATCCAGAGATAGGAGTAAAGATACTGTACACAATAGAGAGAGAAACTTTAGATTCATAATTCCTTTGAACTAAAAGACTGTATTCATTCATCTTGATATCCTCATATATAGATTCTTTTTGCTAAGCTCAATAAATACATGTTGAATGAATAAAAGGATAAATGGATAAATATATGGAAAGATAGATGACAATGTCAAGTATTCATTAATCTATATTTGTATTGACAAACCCAGTTCCTGGGCCAACAAAGACAAGACCAACCATAGTTATGTAGGTCACAATAACTATGAGAATACCATATATTTTACTGCCTACCTTCCAATTGGAAACAGATCCCACTTGGAATGTACAAAATCCTGTGCTGGGCGCATAGTTGTAACTCAGTAATGCTTGTTGATGAGCTCTAAGCATAGCTGCTTCATCTCCCTCACACTTTTTTTTCTCTTCTTTTAAAAATTAAAATACAGTTTTCTATTTCAAAAAGTAAGTTGTAACATGAAAATTTAGCTCTCTTAGTCTTAAATTTGTTTTATATTTCCAACTCCCTTTAAATACTTTAATGTAATCATTGTATTTCTAAAACATGGAAATATTATTTTCCTGAAAACACTTTTCCCTGAAGTGTTCACATTGGATTTTATGGGTAAATACTTTCTCTACTATCTCTGGTGGTTAGTATAAATATTGTCATTTTAATACAAGCTGAAATCTTAAAATCATTTCCTTAAAGAAAACTATTTAGATTCAAATTTCAAACAAAAGTTGGAATATGTGCAGTTGATATGTAAGGTTTCCATAGTATGATTTCAAGTACTTTTAATATAGATTAAACTTAAATTTTAGTCAAAGCACAATGTAACATATAAGCCAAATAGCAATAAAAAACATTTTTGATAATTTGGAGAAAAGTAAATATGCTTTAATGGTATACTTTTGTAAGTAGTTCTTTAATTTTGACAGAAAGTTATTTACTCTTGATAGTAAGATATTTTGACACACATTATTTTAAAAAAGGTCACCATGAAAACAATTAATTATATTCTTAACCTCATTTTGAATTCTCTAAGCTATGAATTAGGAACTAAGGATGTCATAATCTCAACAGCACTCTATGTTTATATTACTGAGAGAGAAAAAAACATAGTAAACTACAGGGCATATTTCGTTCTTATTTGGCATCTACAGGTGCGTGCATGCATGTGATACATTGTGACAATACTGTGCATGTGATTCTGTATTCTATTTTCACCTAACATTTTATTCCAAGCATGTTCTAATGTCATTAATTTTTTTCAAAAGATCAGTTTAGTGGCTTTATGTCACTAAGCAGATGTAAAATAATTTCTCTAAACACATACCTACTTTTCTGCAGCTATTTAGTGGCTATTCAATAGTTTGCCCTAATAAATTATGTTGCAATAAAAAAATAAATGCTCTTCAAAAACCTCATAGTCATGATTTCAATTTTACCTCACTTAAATATCAGCGTGGTTTATGGTTATGAAAAATAAAAATTTTTTCACAAGAAAATAAAAAATAAGCTAAAATTCTGATTCATAGCTGAGTACAGACTAAAGAGAGAATAAGAATGCTGTCAGAGTTGTAACCAGCGCCCGTACACAAATAGATCCAACAGTTTCTGCAATACACCCAAATAGAATTGATGGAGAAAAATCCTAGCATGAAAAGTAGTGCCAAAGAAATGAACAAAAACAACAAACTAGGGTTTTTTTTTATTCCCTTAATTATGAGTTCCCCTAATCATTGAAAATATTAATGATACATTTAAAGTAACTTGGCTTTTTTTTTTGCATGAAAATCACAACAATACATTTTCATAGTCTACTCAATATCCTAGATATAATTCATCAGGATGAGCCTGCCAGGAGCATTTATAAAAAAAAACAAACTGTATCATTTGTCCAGAACATCCCTAAAAGCAGTTATTAGGATGCTTATCATTTGAAGATCACAAATCTCCAGACTTTCGCTTTTTATTTGTATATTTTCTTACCTCTTTTTTTGCCCTTACCATTTTTACCTTTCCTTTTTTCATATTTTTGCTTATTTAATTTTCACGATGCTTCTATCTATAAGAACAATTACTCCCAGATTAGATGAAGAAACTAACCCTCAGAAGATTTACAAAATTGCTGAAAGGCCCTTGCTTGTCTCATTTTCCTATTTCAATATGTCATACTGTCACACATCATTTAAAGATAACAGGTTTAGATATTGACGTTGGAATATCATGTGGGAGGGGCACTCAATTAGTTCCAACATGAGTCCAATGAGAAAACAATTAAATCCAGAACCTCGCACATTATCATTTATCCCAGCTAGCCCTTTTTCAAAAGAAGTGTGCAACAATTCACATGCTGGATGGACATTGGGAAGGGCAGGCTTATAGAGATCAGAAAAAACATCTGTACACACTATGAGAAAAAGAACTGAAATGAACCCTCCACTGATTGTGGATCATGTGGACCTACCTTTATGTATCAAACAAAATATAATAGCTTATCTCATTTGCTAACTAAACTATTTATTGAGCACTAGTTGAGTCTAGGCAGGGTGCAGATTGCTGGGGAATATAAATGTGAATGTGACACAAGTCCTGTTCCTCAGGGTTTACTGTCTCTTAGAGCAGAGTGCTCTAACAGAGATGTCGTTATAGCCAGTTGGGAAGTATTGGCCACTGGTCTACAATGGGATAGGTTTAACTGAGAGTAAGAATTTAGAAACTCTTATAGCAATTTGACATTGCTACAAGATCCAAACACATGATAAATGACTGCTCTCACTAAGCAGGTTAACTAGTGGATAAGCCAGTGACAAACTAGCTATCTATACATAGTATAACCTCATTACATGTTTTATAATGTAACATTAGCGTTCCCACTGTAGATCAGATGCGTTTAAAACCCAGAATCTATTTTTGATCAAAAATTAATTTAAATGATCTATACCAGGGTCGGCAAACTGTGGCTCAGGAGCCACATATGGCTCTTAGGGTACGTTCCATCTCAACAGTTTTCCGACCTCTGGAACACCCAATCCTGTCCCTCACAACAATTTAAAAATTATTTGAGAGCCATAAATATATTTTTACACAATCACCATTATGTGAATAATATCCTTAAAAAATTTTTTTTAAATGAAACTATGCTAACTTTTTTTTCATTTTCAATTTTACTTCAGAGCCAAATGTAGTACCCAAAGAGCGACACGTGGCTCATGAGCTGCAGTTTGCTGACCCCTGGCAGCTCTTCCATCTCAAAAGTTTGCCGACCCCTGATCTATACACAACAGGATAAAGTTTGAAATTGGCCACTGGTAAAGGGTTGAAGGAAAGTTTTATTTATTTATTTATTTATTTATTTATTTATTTATTTATTTATTTATTTATTTATTTATTATTGTTAGTTTCAGGTGTACAGAACAATGCAATAGTTACCCTTTTCACCCTCACAAAGTAACAACCCCCCTCCCCTCATCTATTGCCCTCCCACCCCCGATATCATGCTTATCTATTACAATTCCATTGAATCTATTCCCACTAAGTTTTAAAATACAGTATCACTTGATTCATTTTGGATAAAAACTTCAAATGACTATCCTAAGATTACTAAAATTGCTTTACAATCTCTTCTTCAATTACTATCATTCTTATTTTGAAGATGATTTCTTCTCTACCAGGAGTATTATTAAAATAAAATATAGAAGCAGTCTAGATATATGTTATCCTCTATAAGCAGTTCTATCATCAATCTAACCTTAGACTAAACTAGAAGGGAACAAACTCATTTATTACATTAAAACCTTTAAATATTGATATTCTAGTTCCTGTTCAAAATCTGAGAATAAGCATTTAATATGAATAATCACTACTTCTCTCAATATTTGTTTAATTCTGACAGGAAAAAAAATTTATGAGGATAATGACAATCTTATTTAATTGCCTGTATACATTCTCTCAAAGTAATATATGAAATTCCTTTCTTTTATTCCAATAATATGTTTTCACTTATATTTTTTAAATTTAATTTTAGATCTGTTGAATACAGTAAGGCAAAATAGGAGTTGGATTTGGAATATTTATTGTTTTATTTCTCTAATAATTTATTTTTATTGTATTTTTCAAAAGTATTGATTCATGCCAAATTGGAAATAAAAATAAATGAATAAAATTAAAAGATAGTTTTGCACAATAGTTTTGGAAGCACTCTTTTGAAAGAGATCAGGCATGTGATTATAATTGAAGTAGAAATTTCTATGAGAGAATCAAATTCTAGAGTTTAGAGGAAGATGATGTTCCTCAGAGCTGGCAGGGGAAAAAAAAAAAGTAATTGGCTTTGCACCTGGGCAAGTTCCAAGTGGGATAAAATGTGGGCTTCAGATTGGGGAAGGGATTCTAGGTAGAGCAAATAATGTGGCAGAGTCACAGGGACAAGAAAACTTTGGAACTTGTAAGGAATACCGAGTAGTTCAATGTGGCTGCAATGCAATGTAAAGCAGAATAGTAGAAAAAAAGCTAAGCTTGATTCTGAGAGACTTAGAATGCAAAGAAAGGGGTTTGGAATTTATTCCATTGGCAAAGGGGTTCCTCTCTGATGTTTTCTGAGAAGAGCATTAATGGTTTCTAGCTGGGCCTTAGAAAGTTGTATTTGATAGGAGACTGCTTGAAAAATTAGAAACCCATGAGACTAAAAAAGGGGAAAGCAATTTTCTTCTTAATTAGCTATAAAACTCAAGTAAACATACACAATTGTTGAAGAAATCTTAGTAAAAGGGAATAGACAAAAAGAAAAACAATTGAGGTCAAAATCCAACCACCTGGAAATACTAGTACACAATACAGCAAAGTGATATCACATACTATTAACCCTTTTGAACACACCTTTATTCGCTTTTGAAATCATGGACATGACAATAAATATGCTTATACATTTTTCTTTCAGTGACTATATAAATAACCATTATATGGATATACCTGGGGAGATAAAGACATTATTTCAATATTCAAGATGAAAGTATTAATATCAATAAGCTCTGCAATGATGACATGCCAAAGAGGTAGTTTATATGTGTGTTAGATATTCAGAACGGCATCTCAGAGTGAAACAATGAAAGAGGGCAGGTTTTATACTTACACATAGTCATTAAAGCAGGCTCTACCTCTTATCAGCTGTGTCTTTGGACAAGTATTTTGATTAAATCTCAGTTTTCTGGGGTTATTAATTTTGACTTTACATGCTATCATATGAATTATGTATATAAAGCATCTAGCACCAAGCCTAACATAGAAGGCACTCAATTAATGTTAGATCTTTCTCTGATGATCAACTGATCATCAAATGTATGTGGGGAGATGAATAATTTTAAAGAAGATAGATTTCCAGGTGTCAAGGTGATATAACTAGGAAGAAGGTACTATAAAAATGGAGATTTGACCTTATGAGCAGATGTGGGGGAAGACAGTTAAGCCAACCATGAACATGAGTGCCTATCCAAGTCCACAGTGACCTTCATAAGTGAAGCTTGCAAATAGGCTTAGCTTTGACTCCTTCAAGAGACTTATATACTAAGAAAACCTGGTGAGACAACTCATAAAGAAAAAGCTCACATTTTGCATTTAGATACAATCTGAGATAAGGAGGCCAAGGTTACACAGTCTATTCATATAGATCCCACTGTGTTTCCTGGCTATGTAAGGAATATGTAAATAGGCCAAGTAGCGAGCGATTTCCAGGAAGGTGATCTAGGTTGGATAAGAGGAATAAATGAGCAAAAATCTATACTCTGACTGGAAAAGCAACCCCGTGCACACAATCTGCTGACAGTGAGTCAATTCCTTCAATGGTATTGATAGAGACAGCATGTTTCTGAGAGCTTCGATTATATTTAATTCTGTTCAAAGGGTTTTTTATATGTCAAATTATTCTATAAATTGTATAGATCCTAGGTTTAATATTATTATATTACCCAGAATATAATAATAACATTGCAGCTTTTTCCCAGGATATTATCTCAAGATTACAATTTTACCAATACATGTGAAGTTGACCAAAACATGTGAAGAAATTACTAAAAACTGATTAAAATGATTGACTCAAAATACATTATTTTGGTACCTTGCAAAGCATTAAAGTAGACTGTGTGTCCTAGATATTGAAATGGCATAATTTAGCATGCAGTCCACTGCTTAAGTATCCATCCAGTCCTTTGGCATTTCAATATCAAAGTGCCGGTTGTATACACAGGAGTAAATGTCTCTTTAAATAATCCAAGCTAACCTGAGAAGGGAGGTGAGGTCATGATTTTTTCTTGCTTTCCAAAGTCAAAGACCACAAGTTTCTATAATTTGGCCAAAATCATGGTGAATAAAACAGAATATTATTCAGCATTTCAAATCTAATGACTCACATTTTTCACCATTTTTTTTGTCATCAACAGAAAATACTGCTAGCAAGTAAAAAGATGATTTACAAAATTACTCTAGCACATTAGAGTGATTTGTGAGAGATCTGTGTATTAGAACAATGTTTGGTAATGATACTTCTTTTTTATTAGCCATCTTTAGTCATAGTTTTCATCTGAAATAATCATAGTGCAAAGGCAACAATACGGCAAGTCCCAAATTTATGAACAATTCAAAATGAAAATACACAAATAAATTAATAAAATTCATATTTGCTTTATCCATAATACCATCACTATGATACATACACATTTTCCTGCTAATTTCAGCTGAAACTTGAGTTTATGGAAAAAAATAACACACGACTTCTATTAAATGTATTCATTCATTTATTCAAAAAAACAAAACTTGAGTGCCTGCTGATCTCCGGGAACTGTCTAATGCTAAGTAAACAGTATGATTTGGCCCCTGCCCTCATGAATTAGGTTACCTTCTTTTACAGCTTCTTTAAATCACCATTTAATTTGCAGGCATAAATGCACTTAATTAAAATATTAGAGAAGAAAGAATGGACCATAAGAGAGATAATCATTATTAGATAAAAGGCAAAGCTCCTTTTATCATCATCAAATAATCTACTCTAAACCTTGAAAACAAGTAAAGATATTTTGTCTAAATAAATTGAAGGGCAAAGCTTAACAGCTCTCTGACCACAGTGATTAGTATGGTCAGGCAAAGTGAAATATTCAAAGAATGAAAACCTGACTTTTTTATCACCAACACATTTCTTCTGACTGGATTACCCAATCAATCCCCTATGTTCTTTCATTAAGTCAAACCAAAGTCCAGGCAGCCACTCAATGGTTTTAATTTGGGTTATTTTAATCTAAATCCTTTTTTAAACTCTTTGAAAATCATAAAATCAGAAATAACCTCAGGAAAGCTGAGGTAGTTTCTTTCCCAGGACAGAAAAAGATGTCATTTCTGTCATTTCAACTTTGCAATGTCTCCCTAGTTTCTAGTATTCAGGATTAAAAGAGAAAAACTACCAAAAGAAAAAGAAAACTAATTTGATTGTCAAATTGCATTTACATATGCAGGCTCCCTAAATCTATACCTTATACCAAGAAGAATAATCCAGAGAAATGATAAAGATATAACACATGTTCAAAGTCACATAATGAATAATGATCATGAGGAAACTGCTGATGCTGAAAAATCCATCTAATGTTTGGAGGGTATTTCTATTGATGACCTATCCTAGGAATTTGTTTTCTCACACATAAGCCAAGATATTCATTTTTAATTAAATGGCGTATGTAATCTTTGAAGAATAATGTCTATTAAGATGTTAACTACAGATACAATTATTTACTTTAATATTAATTATGCACAACCCAAAATAAATATAAAAAGGTATACACGTACCATTGATCCATCGAGCTTCTGGATCATGAAGCACAAAGTCATCCCTGAAGAGGTCTTCCAAAGACAATCTGGTTTCTGATGAATTTGTGAGTTCATCTAAAACAGAATAAATCTTTGATTAGACACTTATTTCTTGTTTGTTTTTAAAACTAATAAGTCATAAAATTTGGAATGTTTTGGTTCCAAAATATGTTAACTAGACAAAATTCTAAAGTGACTGTTTTGACAAGGCTTTTGACATTTGAAGTTTGTATCATAAAATTTTTTCAGTAAATTAATTTTTATTAAAAATGTGTTGATCCGGTGCAAATTTGATAGGTCAATATCTTGTTACATAGTGGAATATAATACAAAAATAGCTAAGAATTCCCAGTGCACGTTGTGCCCCCAAAGGCACATTTTTCACTCTTTAATCATCATCTAGCCCATCACTTTCCCAAATCACTTCAACATATTCTCTTTAATGATAAATTTACAGTATTGTTGTAAACATCTTATCTGAGAGACTTGAGGGCCCCAAATACATTAGATTAAAAAAAACAAATTCCCAACTCATAAGGAACTTCACCAAATAAACAGAATAAATACCAAGTCCCACTAAACAATTACCACTCAACAAATACTAAGCAGATTTAAGAGCACATGTGAATGAAAAACACATATTTATATTAGTCTCTGACATATGAACTAGGTGTACTCCTCTTTTAAATTCCAAAATCTAAGACATGGAAGGACAACACAGTTTAAGTACCAAAATTTGGCATAGCAAACACACTTTTAGATGCAAGAGGCTATAGATGAGTTAGCAATATTTTGTTTTCTTTGCAAAATAATAGCATTGTTTATTTACTGTGTAAAATCACCTTCGTGATCTTTCAGCTCTGACCTTCACTCTGGTTGAAAATAAAATGTCAAAGTTATATACTAACCTCATTAGATATTGTTTTTTAAAGGTTCAGCACTTACTACAGCAAGAGCTTTGTTTCTTTTAGCTGAAAAGCCGGGGCAAAGAATCAGTAACTTCAAATGCTATTTCCTTTAACATGAATCAACCATGTATTTAAGTCACAAAACAATTGCTAAGGATCAACTGAAAAAAATATTACTAGTGAAAATAGTGAGAATTGTTTGATTTCTAGCCTAGTATAAGACATTATGATTATATAGAGATTTACAAAACAAAATGTTCCATTTGACAGTCTGATACATCAAAATTTGAACTTCATTCATTTAATACTGAAACCTTTCATTTTCAAGGTATTAAGTGAAGCATCGTAAGGTGCTGGAGACATTATCTATGCCCTGCCCTTAGGGACTCACACTTGTAAAGCAGGAAAGAATAAGATAGATGTCAGAATAAGGATACAGAATGCTGTAAGAGTTCAGAGAAATAAAGGGAAATATCTTGCAAAAGTAATCCAAAAAAGCCTTAGTTCAAAATAAAAGACAAACTCTTATCTATTGTTGTGGGAATAAAAAACAGTACAGGCACTTTGGTAGGCAACTTGACAGTTTTTTATAAAACTAAACATACACTCCAGCAACTAGACTCCTTGGTATTTACCCAAATGAGCTGAAAATGTATGACCACACAAAAACCTGCACATGGATATTTATAGCAGCCTTATTCATAATTGCCAAAACGTGAAGGCAACCAAGATGTCCTTCAGTAGGTGAATGGATCAACTGTGGTCCATCCAGACAGTGCAGTCTTATGCGGTGATAAAAAGAAATGAGTTATCAACCATGAAAAGACATGGAGGAACCTTAAATGCCTATTACTAAGTGGAAGTGGCCAAATTGAAGAGGCTATGCACTATATGACTCCAACTATTCGACATTCTGAAAAAGGCAAACTACAGATACACTAAAAATATCAGCAGTTGTAATGGTGAATACATGTCATGATACATTTGTCCAAACCTGTAGAATATACAACAGCAAGAGTGAACCCTAAGGTAAGGTTATGGACCTTGGGTGATAATGTGTCAGTGTAGGTTCCTCAATTGTAACAAATGTATCACTCTGGTGTGGGATGTTCATAGGGGGAGGTCTTGCCTTGTGTGAGGGCAAGGGGCGAATGGAAAATTCTCTGTATCTTCAGCTCAATTTTTCTGTGAACCTAAAGCTCCTCTAGAAAATAAAGTCTATTAAAATTTTAAAAGTTAAATGACTGGGATTTACAGGCTTCAAAACACAGAGAAAGGGAATAGCAGGGACAAAAGAAGAGCATTTTAGAGATCATCATGAGTAAAATTGTTTGACAAACCAAAAGAGACTTGATTCTAAAATTCATTTTCTGTCATAGGAGTTTGGGATTTTAATCAAATGAACTAATTTTACTAGGGTTTCAGAAATATATTTATTCTATGAGTATCTCAAAAAGAGCAAATTTTGGTATAGATAAATTTCAAATATTTTAATTTCCCAAAGTGTACATAAAATGCACCATCATTTTGCCTAATCCAACCCCTTCAATTCTTAGAGAATTATATTTCACCATCTCTGTTTGAAATACATTTATTTATTTGACCCAATGAAATTTATATACATACAGGTGAGAGGTGGGAGTCTAACTTTATTTCAGTGGGAGAGATTATGCTATCACAATCCATTACATAAATGATACTTATCTACTAAATTGAAAAATTAACTGCATGTATTACATATAAATATACTTTATACAAGTATATCTGTTTCTCTTCCAAATTTTTTTTCTCTTCCTACATAAATTGTACATACTGCTTTTATTTTTACTGTATCTTTTAGGCAGATGTAAATATAGAAATACTTTTCAAGGCAAATGTACCACACTAAACAATATTATTTTCAAATATTTTTTCAAAATATATTTTGGTAATTCTGTAACATTTGTTCTTTCTTTGATCTTTTATATGTTATTTATTATATATGTATACATATATAATTTAGAATAAGAATATATATAAGTATACATGCATGTGCAGTTAATGATTACATTATTCACCATATCAGATTTTCTAAAAAATTCCAATAGTAATTGAATCTTTCATTTTTCTGCATATCCAATTATAGCATCTAAAATTAAAGATTTTCAGGCAATTGCAAATTCACATGCAGTTGTGAGCATTAGATCCTTTATACTCTTCATGATATTCCCTCAATAACATGTAACATCTCGCATAATCATATCAGAAAAAGAAACTGACATTAAACTCTCCATCTACTTTATTCAAACTTCACCAATTGTACATGTATTTATTTGTATATGCCTGTGCATGTGTGTGTGTGTGTTTAGTTCTGTGTACTGGTATCAATAAGACGAGCACCAGTTAAGGACAGAAAGGCTTCGTCACCAGGATCTCCGGTGCAGCCCTTTTCCTATCATAGCCTCCCTCTACAACACTTGGCAACCACTAATCTATTTTCCATCTCTATCATTTTGTAATTTCCAGAATGCTATGTATATGATTTTGTACAGTATGTAAACTTTTGAGATTGGCATTTTTCACTCAGTGTAATTCCCTTTGGGATCTAAATTGTTGAGTGTATCAATTCTCTGTTCCTTTGTTATTGCTTAGCAATAATATTCCAAGGTATGAATGTAGCACAGTTTGTTGAACAAGTCACCTGTTGCAGGACATCTGGGTTATCAATTATAGTTTTGGG
The DNA here is from genome assembly GCF_001890085.2 of Hipposideros armiger. Taxonomy (NCBI): domain Eukaryota; kingdom Metazoa; phylum Chordata; class Mammalia; order Chiroptera; family Hipposideridae; genus Hipposideros; species Hipposideros armiger. The sequence continues at coordinate 700,155 of NW_017732026.1, forward strand.
TTATTATGAATAAAGCTGCTATCAACATTTTTTATAGGTTTTTGTATGAACACAAATTTTCCTTTCTTTGGGATGTCAAAGTATGCAATTGCTGGGTCACATAGTAAGCGCATGTTCAGTTTTGTAAGAGAATATCATATGCTTTTCTAGAGTAGTTTTACAATTTTAAATTCTCACCAGCAATGGATAAGTAGTCCAGTTTCTCTGTATTCTTGCCAGAATTTGGTGTTGTTTTAAAAAATTAAGCTATTCTGATATTCATGTAATGATATCTCATTATGGTTTTAATTTCCATTTCCCTAATAGTTAACAAACATCTTTTAATGTGTGTATTTGTGATCTGTATATCCGCTTCAGTGAAATGTCTGCTCATGGCACTTGCCCATTTTCTAATTGGATTGTTTCTGTTTGTGTGTTTGTTTAAATTCTGAGTTTGGAGATTTCTTTATCTAGTCTAGGTACAAATAATTTATTATACACAAGTATGTCAATTTAAAATTTCCTCAAAAAATCAACTATAGTAATGTTTAAAAAGTTAAATGAAGAATAAACTCAAATATGAAGACTTAAAAATAAAATAAAATAAAATAAAATTTCCTCCAAGTCTCTGCCTTGTCTTTTCATTCTTTTAAAAAAGAATTTTGCAGAGAAAACATTTGTAATAAATGAGGTCCAGTGCATCAATTTTTCCTTTTATAAATCACGCTTTTACTGTCAAGACTAAGAATGCTTCACCTAATCCTATGTCCTGAAGATTTTTTTCTATATTTTTTTCTAAAAGAGTTGTGTTATATTTTACATTTAAGTCCCTGATCCATTTTGACTTACTTTTTTGGTATATAGTGCGATGGTTAATTAAAGGTTCATATTTTATTTTATTTTATTTTATTTTATTTTATTTTATTTTATTGCCTATTGGATGCTCAATTGCTCCAGCACATTTTGTAGAAAACCACATATTCATTTTAGTGAATTATTTCATCAACTTGAATGTCAAAAACAATGTTGAATAATAATAGTGATAGTATATTTCTTCTATTATGGCAGCATCTTCAATATGTCCTTATTTAATATTTATCATAATTTTTGGTAAGGAATCTTTATCATGCTTTGGTAATTTGTGTTTATTTCTGTGTCACTTAGAATTTTTATTAGAAATTACTATGTTATAATATACTTCCATAATTTGCTCTTTTATATAAACATATTTTCCCCTCTAATGTGTTGATATAAAAATTGTATAAATAAAATTTTCTGTTTCCAACCACCCTGTATTTATATAACAAAATCCAACTGATCATGGTGAAATATGGTTATTTTTACACTGCTAGATTAATGTGCTAAATGTTTATTTAGATATTTAGATCTGTGTTGATGAGTGAAATTACATAGTCCATATTTTTTTCACTTTGCATTACATTGATCAGTTAACATTTTTATATTTTTTATTAAACATTTTTAAACTTTCATTTATTTTCTGTTATCTGGAATAGTTTAGTAATTTTAATAATAAGGATTTTTTCTTCTACTCCAATTGCCCCTAGAACTTATTTTAAAATCAACCCTCAAGGTAATTTAAATTATTGTAATTAAATATGCCCTTTAAACAATAATCAGACACAGATATATGTCACTAAAGGATTAATTTCTTTGGTTTCATTCATTACTGAGAGATTGAACTATATACTTTATTCCTTTTACTTTTTTCCTTCTTTCTTTCATTGTTCTTTTCTTCAGCTGTTAGGCACTCTCCCTGAGGTCTCTTGAATTTTTCAGTCCTAAAATAAAGACTTCTTCCTTCTACATATAATGAATATTTAAGCTTTGCTTTTAATAGCCTCTGAAGCTGGCTTCTTTCCCACATCCCCCTTTATCTCCAAGTCTCATCATAATCTTTCTGGATGTTCATCTTTTGTAATCCTCCCTTTTCCAAATGCCCCTCCTAAACTCTACTGGTTGTTAATATCCTCATTTCACAGGAAAAAACTTAGGCTCAGCAAAGTTAAACATCGCGAGTTAGTAAGAAGCAGGACCAATATTGGAACCTACATCTCCCTGACAAATTAAGCTATACTGTCTCTCAAAATGTTCTTACTCTTCATTCTCTTTAATACTCTGTTAATTGGATTTTTTTAAAAAACAAGACAATATACAATATTAAAAATGATATTTTAAGAATAGTCTTATTTCTTTTAGCCAGAGAACTCATCTTCCAATTCAAATTACACTCCTCAGTGTTCCTTCTCCAGACCTTAGTAGCATCCAATTCTGCTCCAACTTGCCCATGAAGGTACAATTGCCACAGTCTTTCTCTTTTCTGAAATACAGCAATGTCACAGTATTCACTAAAGAGTGGGGATTTTGTCTGTTTTCTTCGAGAAAACTATCGAGAACATGCCAGCCTAAAATTCCAGATTTACCCTGTGATCACTGTGCACATTATTAATATAAGAACTTCAGTAGCACATCCTATCATATCTTACCATTGAGCACTTACGACCCACATTACAACCTTACTTCTCAGAAACTTAATTTATATTAGAATCACCTGGAGAAATCTTACTATTTGATACATTTTAATAATTGTCTCTGTGCAAGGTCAGACAATTAAGTTCACGAGGTTGCCAACGTGTGCTTACATTGGCAGCACTGTACAAGCAGTTCAGTAAAGTTTCATAACCTTGGTATGTCAGTGTCTCACAGCTGTGTTCGTGTTGATGTGTGGTGGTGTCTTGCTGAGTGGCATTAATTATTGCGTGTTTCTGTGTGCCATTGAAAGAATGTCTGAGCTTGAATTAGAGCAATGAACAAACATTAAATTTCTTGTTAAACTTAGCAAGAGTGGAAGTGAAATCAGGGACATGTTAGTCCAAATTTATGGTGATAATGCCATGAAAAAAAAAAACAATGTACAAATGGATTAAATGTTTGTCTAAGGGGAGAGAACATGTCACTGATGAAGAGAGGTCAGGGCGGCCAGTAACAAGCAGAAATGATGAAAACATTGCAAAATGTACTCAAATTGTGCATCAAAACTGTCGGCTGACTGTGAGAAGCATTGCAGACCAAATAAAAATTGATAGAGAAACAGTTAGAAAAATCTTAACTGAAAATCTTGGCATGAGAAAGGTGTGTGCAGAAATGGTCCTGAAGGAGCTCACTGATGAACAAAAGCAAAGGAGAGTCAAAGTTTGCCAAGGCCTTTTGGAGAGGTAAGACGATGTTTTGGGCCATGTTATCACTGGTGATGAAAGATCGGGGTACCAATACGACCTTGAAACAAGGTGTCAAAGTGCACAATGGAAGTCAGCCAATTCTCCATGATCAAAAAAGTTCTGTCAGTCCAAATCAAGAGTCAAAATGATGTTTTTAAACTTTTTTGATATCAGAGGGATTATTCATTATGAATTTATACCAACTGGACAAACAGTTAACCAAGTTTACTATGTGGAAGTGCTGAAAAGGCTGCATGAAATAGTTAGATGACCTGATCTTTTTGCCAACAACTCATTGCTCTTGCATCATGACAATGCACCAGCTCACACAGCACTATCTGTGAGGGAGTTTTTAGCCAGTAAACAAATAACTGTATTGGAACACCCTCCCTACTCACCTGATCTGGCCCCCAATGACTTCTTTCTTTACCCAAAGATAAAGGAAATATTGAAAGAAAGACATTTGATGACATTCAGGACATCAAGGGAATATGACAAAAGCTCTGATGGACATTCTAGGAAAAGTTTCAAAATTGCTTTGAAGTGTGGACTAAGAGCTGGTGTTGGTGCATAGCTTCCCAAGGGGAGTATTTTTAAGGTGATCATAGTGATATTCAGCAATGAGGTATGTAGCACTTTTTCTAGGATGAGTTTTCCAACTTAACTGCCAGTACTCATATTTTAACTCCAAGGATACACTTATCAAACAAGAATCCTGGATATTACTCATTCATCCCAATAATTCACACTGAACAATGAGAAGGCAGCTCAGAAGAAAACTGATATTAGACTGCAAATAATTTGAACAGATCATGCACATGTAATTCTCCTTTCTTATAAATCTTCAGAAAAGGAAATTCTGAAATCAGTAACTGTTCCCTAATATCACCAAAATATGTCTTAAATATTCATCTTTCATAGACCTTATTCCTCACTACTAAGGTACTGGGTAACATATGTTATCTCTAGTTATTAGGTATCTAAATATGAGATACCTCTCTGATGTGTGTTTGTGTGTGTATGTGAGTGTGTATATATGTATGAAAGTCTGAAAACTTCATATATATTAATAGTTGTTATTACAAGGGTGATTCTTTGTTAACCAAATAGGACTCTACGATTATGGTTTCAATAATGAATAGCTGCACACAAATCCAATGAGATGCACAGTACAACAATAATAAGTATTTAAAGAACCGGGAGCAAAGTAATTATTTGTTAAACAGTTACAAGGTACAGAATATTAGCTTTGGATACACAAATGTAGTAACAGAACTAAGATTAAATAATTTATTCCATGTGCTTTCTCTGCTCCAGTCTGCCATTTAAGATCATAAGCAGCTATTGGTTTTCTGTGCTTTCTTCCAAAAATCCCATCTTGCTTTTAAATGGCCTTTTGAAATAAGTTGGTTGCATAATCTTAAAAGAAAAAAAAAGAAAGTTCTTCAGTATTGAATTGAAGAAAAACTAATCTACAACTTCTGGTTCTTTGTTTCTCTTTACTGAAATGACTTGTATTACTTTGTATTTAGTTTACTCTTGACATGAAAGTTTCAGAAATATTTATTTTCATTTAAATCCTGTTTGAAATAATTTCTTGTAAAATAGTAAAAAAAAAAGAAAAATCTAATTAGGTATTTATTTAAAACTCCTCACAAGAAAAACAAATTTTCCTTTTCTGCTCATGTGATTGGTTCCCTTTTCTGTCTGGATGCCCAATGTACCACCACCTCCATTTCCCTCTACTATGTTTAAATCTCGATTTAGTCTTAACAGCTATTTTCATTTTCCATGTGTAGTGTTGGTACAGGCTCGTCTTCTGGTGCATTTCTATTTTAAACATTATTGAATGTTTCAAGTTCATTGAAAGAGTAACCCCTTTCTGCCCCTCCTTATACAACTAGTTGAATATAACTAGTTGAATATACAGAATACAAATCATAACAGTTATTGCTATATTTCAGATTTTTACAAAATATTTGTGGCTTGTACATCCTCTAACCAATCAACAGGCAGAACTTAAAGTTTTATTTTACTACTTAACCGTTGAAATATTAGTTCCGCTCTTATCTTCTATTGTACTATTCTTTCACTAGGATGCTGAAGCTCTATACAGAAGCCTACATGTTGTCAAATTTATGTCATTTGACATCAGATGTATTATCCCAAGTTCTTTTTAATGTCTCCTAATTTATCATCTAGAAAATGAACAAAGGTTTACTATTTCCAAGTTAAGATATTATATAGTTTGTAATGTAAATTTGAGAAATAAAAGTACACATTATTGAAACAGAAAAAAAAAGTCACAAAATATGTCCTGGTTCAAGCTACTTTTCTTTTTATTAATAAGTGAGGACATATACAAAAATCATTAGGCAAAGTACTCAGTTCATTTAATGTCAGCCATTATTATTATTATTAAAACATCAAAATGTACAGGTCAATATGAAATACCTTTGAATTTTACAATTCCAGAACCACAAAAAAATATTTTTTGTTCTTCTGTAATACTCATCTCTTTCACAGTTGTTCCCTTCAGCCAAAATGTTTCCATTATGTTCTCAGTTTTACCCTAAGGAAAGAATAGTATTGAGTTGCTGCTTATAGATAATGAAAAAATTCACTCTTTTTGAAGAAGGGCATTTGATCATATTGAATTTGTAAGGTCAAATATATGAATCACACAAATGATAAATTATAAATGTCTTGTCAATAATAGAAACTTCAAGCAGCTTGTCACTTAGTATTGCTGTGCTCAACAATTCATCCGCTCAAACAGAAGCACAAAAGGAATTGGTGCTTCGCATAACATCTGTCCTAGAGTCCAAGAAAATCACCTCTGCTCCTCTTGGCATGCTGTGTGTTTCCTTTTTTTATTTCTATCTTCAGCCTAGTCTTACTCTAAAATCTTACTGTGACAATAGCTAAGTTTCTTGAACAAAGAGACCTTATTAATTCTACTAACTAAAAGCAATTTTGATTCAGATTAACTCTATATCTTATAAAGCCTATAATAAATACTCTTCTAATTGAACTTTTTTCCAAAATCAGATTATCTTCCAACAGATGTTCATTTCTTGAGTATATTTCCAGCATGTGACTTTCATGTAGAAAGTCATATTTTAATTACAAAGAATTTAATTAAAAAATTCAATTATGTGGAAAGTTACTAAATTCTAACCAAAGCTATGTCTCTACTGAATAGATGAAGAGGACAGCTGTCAAATAAGTTATTATATATTGGGTTGTTGGAAAAGTCATGACACATTTCTTTTATGTTTTTCGTTGCAAAAATGCGTCATGATTTTTTCAACAACCCAATATTTATGTATGTGTCTTTCTCTCCGTCCCCACCTTCCCCCTTTTTTTCACCACACATTGGGGGGGAGGGGGCAGGGATATTTAGGAAATTTACATTAAATACAAAATACTGAAATATGGATTCCAAGAAGTTTGCCTCCTAAAATGCATTCATCTTCTCTAAAGTTCCCAACACACAGTTGTGAGCCTATTCTCCTACTCTCTATCCTCAAACAGGAACAAACAATGACACTGAAATAACAGTGATCAGAACTAGGAGATCATATTCTAGTCATAGTTCAACTCTTAACTAGCATACATACCCTTGGCTAGATCACTCGGTCTATGTAGGCATCAATTTCCTCATTTGTAAAGAGAATGAGTTGGAGTAAATTGCACTATTGCCAACTGGGTTCTAGGGACTCTAACATGCCCTCTCAGGACAAAGAAGTGGGGAGTAATGGTGAGGGCTAGGTGGTCGGTGTTCTTCAACTAGAACAGAGAACAGCTCTGCTTTGGTGTGTTTGACTTCTTCATACAGAATTTTATTGAAAGTATGCTGCACACAGTGGTGTGCACGCGCGCGCGCACAGACACACACACACACACACACACACACACACATAGACAATATAATAAAGTAGCTTGCATGTCTAAGATTTCCCTAGTTTCTGTTATCGTTTGTACTAGCTCCCCTTGTTTTCAGCAGACTCTAAATGCTCACCAAATAAGGAATGCACTCTCAGGTTCTGAAAGGTCTGTTAAATTCTATCTCAAACTTGCCCTCTCTTGAATAAATAAGTCAAGAACTTCCGGATTTACTCATAGCTTAATTAGTCAAATCAATTATTCAAAGTGCTAATCATTCTCAAACCTCTTTTTGAGAGCTTCATTCAAATTAACATCTCCTGAATTTGAGTAGAAAATTTATATATGAGAAATATACTTACATAATGGGCTTTCCTATGGTGAGAAGTAAAGAGAAATTACACAATAACACACACACACCACACACACACACACACACACACACACACACACACACCCTGGAATGTTTGTCTTTTTACCTTAAAGTGTCATGGCCCTGCTTTGAGACTTTGAGCCCTTACATAGCCATGATTAAGTTGCTTCCTCAAATACACTGTTTCCATCACATTACCATGAGCAAATTTTTATATCACATCTTTATAACTTACAGCAGAGGTTTGCAGAGTGTGGTTCATGGAAAACTGGTAAACAGGGGTCCTAGAAGTCAAAATTTTATTAATAATAATAGTATAATAATATTGTTTTAAATGATACTACCCTTTTACAGTGGGTTGAAATTTTCCCTCTTGGCACATAACCAATAGTCAACTATTGTCACTCTATTCTTTATTGCCATATACACACAATTAAAAAATATATAGTTTCACCTAAGAATTTCTTTGATACAGTTCTAAATATTGTTAATTGCATTAAATCTCAAAACTTGAGATCTTTTAAATATATGTGTGGTGAAATCTGAAGTATGTAAAAATAAAAACAATAAAAATGAACAAACGCTTCCACACTATACCAACATGATGGTTGTCAGAAAAAAGCATGTGGGCAAGTTGGTTGGGTTTAAACCGAACTAACCAACTGCTTTTTTTCATGGAACATCATATTTAGTGAAAGGAATGAATAACAAACTATAATTATCCAGACTTAAGTATTTGGCAAATATTTTTATTCAAAATAAATGGAATGAAACTTTCATGTTTAAATAAATATGCATGACTGAATTTGTTACAAATTATAAAATCAAACTTTTGAGGAAAAAACCTGAATTTTGGAAACCTTGTGTTCTCCACCTTGAATTTGACACCTCCCAATGCTTTTCTAGTGAGACTTTTCTAGTAGTATGGTCAGTGATGTCAACTGTGTTTTTCTGGTTGTTGTTTTTGCATGATAAACTATGCCAACATTTGGAAGGTCTGCATAACTCAATGAACTAATATTTTTCAAATGACCAAAGCATGATGTTATACAATCATGGATTGGTAAAAGATCCTTTCAAAGTAAAAGATGGACCAATGGATATTAATGTAGCAGGGTATCAATGTTTTATTAACATGGTTTCAGATTCCAAATTGCAAGAATCTTAAGAATCTAACACCTGTCAAGTTCTCAAGAAGTATCAAAGAAGAACATTTACAATTATGTGAAAAAACTATTAAATTACATCTTCCATTTCTAACTACATCTCTTTATTAGGCCAGAATTCCTTCATATACTTCAACCAAAACAACCTATTATTAAACAATTAACATAGGAGTACATATGAGTATCCTGATTTCTTCTATTCAGCCAGACATAAACGGATTTACAAAAATATAAATTATGCCATTCTTCTCACTAATTTCCTTTTGTTTTGGAAAATACATTTTTATTATATGTTATAAATATTTACACATACTACGCGATTGCCATTTTAAATGAATTAATAGGCATTTTAGAAAATATCTCAGAAATTAATTTTTAAATTCTAATCCAGTAAATATTGATAGATATAATTCAAATGCCCAAAAATCATTCTGGTTCCTCAATAATTGCTTAGAGTGCCCCACATTAACCTCTGCTGTGTATATTTTACTATTTACTTTGACTACATTTTAAACTGCTAAATTTATAGTAAATTTTAATCTAGATCTCTAAAGATGGAGACTTTCTTTTTGATTTGGTAACATCATCAGATTTAATAATCACACTCTATTATGTTACCAAGTTCATCATCAAACACTTTTACAAAATACTTATCTGACATTCTCTAAGTTTTAATGCCAGAATCAATAATTATATAATTTTGTCACTGGTCAATAATTATGAAAAATGCAGTTTGTACTGATAGTACAAACTACCATGCATGGTATAATAATTGCATGGAATTGTGTAGATGTTAAAAATATAAACTCTATTCATTATGCCTTCAAATATAAGAACTCAGGTTGATCACAAAAGACAGAAGCCAGTACACATGTAAATTGTGTCAGTAAAGTCAGTTACCAAAGTGCTATCAGTGAACATGGAGCAGTGTGAAGCCACAAGTATCCATTTCCCCACAGAAACATCAAAATATCAAGCAAAACTCAGAATAAACACTATCGAAATTCTGGAAAATAGTCAAAGGTTTACAACAATTAAGTGAAAACTGAATCAAGGCAAAGGCAAATTACAAACAATAAGAAAGCTTTGTGGCACTCATTGGCTATTACTACAATCACCTCCCTGTCATGGTTGTAATCTGTGTTAGCAGCCTGAACTTAGAGTATGGAATCCTGATCTCTGAGTGTTGGAGGAAACAGAGCAGATCTCATTTTCAAAGAATTTGGTTTGCCTTCTCTAAACTCTGTGGGGCATACCTGAAGGACTGACACAAGGCACTCATCTTTGTTACACCTGAGTCATATCACTCAGCATGGAAAAGTAGAAGGTATTCCTCAAAAACATTGTAAGGCAAATGAAAAAGGCACAGTCACCGAAGGAAAAAGATACTGTTAAGGCATAAAATACAGCATCCAAAGCTTGTGGAGAAAAGATGGAGAAAGAGTCTCTTTGGGAAATTAGGTTTTCGAAATGTAATAAAATGAAGCTAAAAATCAGTAACAGAAAGAAAACTTGAAAATTAACCTATATGAGGAAATTAAACAGCACACTCTTATGAAGCATTATTTCAGGGAAGAAATCACAAGGGAAATTAGGAAATACTTTGGGACAAATTAAAATAAGAATATAGCATACTAAAACTTATGTGATGAAATAGAAGCATTATTCAAAGGGATACACGTATTTATAGCTGTAAATACCTCCATTAAAAATACATAAACTCAAGTTGTGGAGGATACCAAGATGGCAGAGTATATAAACGTTGTGCCTGTTTCCTTCCATGAACACATTAAAATTACAACTAAATTATAGAACAATCAACCTGAAGGACCATCTGAAGTCTGGCTGTACAGAAGTTTTATAACTATGGATATAAAGAAGCCACGATAAGACTGGTATGACAGGCAGACACGTGAAACCGGCTGGTCCCAAACATCCACGTGGTGGATGAGAATTGGAAGGGATACCTAGGCTACGGAGGTTTCCACCGAGGAACAAAGGGTCCCAGCTCTACTGCTGGCTCTCCAGCACAGAGTAGTGGTGCCGGGAAGAGGAGCCACCGCAGCATCTACCTGTGAAAAACAGTGGGGATTCCAACCATCTGGATGGGACAGAAGATAGCAGGAAACCCAGCGCTCCTCTTAAAGGGCCAGCACACAGGCTCACTTGCTCCCGGGCACTCACCTTGGACTCTGGCAGAGGGACAGTGACTCGGGGGGTGTCAGAGTTATATAGGGAGCAGACTAAGGTGTGTGGCTTCGAGGCCCACATCATAGGGGTACCAGAAGGAGAACAGAGAAAGCAAGGAATTGAGAGCCTATTTGAAAAAATAATGACTGAAAACTTTCATAACATGGAGATGGAAATAGACATACAGGCTCAAAAAATTCAGAGAGTCCCAGACAAGATGAACCCAAACAGGCCCACATCAAGACACATTATAATTAAAATGGCAAAGTTTCAAGACAAAGAAAGAATCCTAAGCAGCAATAGAAAGGCAACTATTGATAGTAACTTATAAGGGAGTTCCCATAAGATTGTCAGCTGATTTCTCAGCAGAAACTTTGCAGGCAACAAGGGATTGGCACAAAATATTCAACATCCTTAAAAGCAAGGAGCTACAACCAAGGGTACTCTACCCAGCAAGGCTATCATTTAAAATTGAAGGTCAGATAAAGTGCTTCTCAGACAAGAAAAAGCTAAAGGAGTTCATCACCACCAAACCAGTATTATGAGGAATGTTAAAAGGACTTCTTTAACATGGAATAAAAAAGGAAGAAAAAGATCAAAACTATGAATAATAAAATGGCAATAACTACATATCTATCAACAATTACTTTCAATGTAAATGGATTAAATGCTCCAATCAAAAGACAGAGAGTGGCTGAATGGATAAGAAAACAAAACCCTTACATATGCCACCTACAATAGACTCACTTCAGACTGAAAGACACACACACACAGACTGAAAGTAAAGGGATAGGGAAAAATTTTCAATAGCCAAGTTGTGGAGGCAGCCTGGGTGTCTGTCAATGGCTGAATGGATAAAGACGAGGTGGTACATGTATACAGTGGAATATTGCTCAGACATGGAAGGGGGTGGGCTCTTGCCATCTGTGGCAGCATGGATGGACCTGGAGGGTACTGTGCTGAGTGGAGTGTCAGAGGGACAGATGCAATATGATTTTGCTTATATGTGGAATCTAAAGAAAAAAGCAAGCAAACAAATCAGAAACAAACTCATAGATACAGAGAACATTTTGATGGTTGCCAGATTGGAAGGGGGTTGGGAATGTGGGTGAAAAAAAGGAGAAGGGATTAAGAAGTACAAATTGGTTGTTACACAGTAGTCATGGGATATAGGGTATAGCATAAGGAATATAGTCAATAATATTGTAATAACTATGTATGGTGTAAGATGGGTACTAGATTTATTAGGATGATAGATGGGAGGAGGTTTGGGGTCAGGGTGAAAAAGGTGAAGGGATTAAGAAGTACAAATTGGTAATTATAAAATAGTCATGGGGATATAAAGTAAAGCATAGGGAAGATAGTCAATAATATGGTAATAACTATGAGTAATGCCAGGTGGGTACTAGACCAGTCAGGGGGATCACTTCTTAAATTACATAAATGTCTAACTACTATGCTATACACCAGAAATGAATATAAAAGAATATTGAATGTCAACTGTAACTGAAAAATTAAAAAGGAGGGGGAAAAGATGAAGAGGAATAAGTGGTCCAAATTTCCAGGTATAAAACAAATAAGTCGTGGGGATGTAATGTACATCATAGGAAATATAGTCAATAATATCATGATAGTGTGGTACAGTGTCAGATGGTTGCTGGACTTATCATGGTGATCACTTCTTTAGGTATATAAGTATTGAACAATTATGGTATACCCCTGAAACTCATATAATATTGTATGTTAGCTATATTTTTAATAAAAATCTTTTAAAAAAGTAAATAATAAACTCAAATCAATAACTTAACTTTACATGTAAAAAAGTAAAAAAAAAAAAACCAACAAAAAGAAAACCACTGAAATCTAGAAAAAAGAAATTTAAAAAGACTAGAGTTACAAGAAATGAAATAGAAAATTGAAAACCATTAGAGAGAATCAACAAAACCAAAAGTTGGTTCTTTGAAAGGTCAACAAAATTGAGAAAACATTTGCCACACTAAGTTTAAAAAGGAACAGGATGCAAATAATCAGTCAGATATGAAATAAGGAGCTTTACTAAAAATCTTACAGAAATAAAGTGATTTATAAGACAGTATTATGAACAATTGTATGCCAATAAATTAGATAACTGAAATAAAATGGGCGTATTTGTAGAAACATGCAAACTACCAAATTGACTCTAGAAGAAATAGAAAATCTGAACAGACTTATAAAATGTAAATAAATTGAATCAGTAACAAAAAACTTTCCAACAACAACAACAAAAATCCAGAAACAGATGGTTTCATTTGTGAATTCTACCAAACATTTACAGAAGAATGAACACCAATCCTTCTCAAGTTCTTCCAAAAATGAGAAGAGGAGGGAATGCTTCCTAACTCATACTATAAGGTTAGAATTATCCTGATCCCAATCAGGACAAAGAGAATAGGTGAAAAGAAAAGTTATCAATTTTCCATATGAATATAGATGCAAAAATCCACATTGACATACTAGCAGAGAATGGCAGTACAATTTTTTTTTAAAAAATTAGTAAACCAAACTCTTCAGCATATCAAAAGGATTATGCATCATTGAGAAGAACAATTTTTCCCAGGAATGTAGGGTAGCTCAACAAAAGAAAATCAACCAATATACCAATATATTAATAGAGAAAACAGGCAAAAGTACATGATCATCTCAACTGATGATAAAATACATGTGACAAACTCCATCCCTCTTTGTTTTTCATAAAAACACTCAAACATCAGGACTAAAAAAAAATGTCTTTAATATGATAAAGGGCATTTATGAAAAACCCAGTTAAGATAATAGTCAATTATGAAAGACTGAAAGCTTTCCCCCTGTGATCAGGAACAAGGCAATGATGCCTACTTTCACCATTTCTAGTCAACACTTTACTGGAAATTCTAGCAAGAAGAATTAGGCACAAAAAAGAAATACAAGGCAGCCAAATTGGAAATGAAGAAGTAAAACTATCTCTATTCAAATATGGCATTATCCCCCCTATATACAAAAGCCCAAAGAATCTACAATAACCTATGACAGCTAAGGGAATTCAGCATAGTTAAAAGTACACACTCAACACTCAAAAGTAATTTGTATTTCTATACACAGCAATGAGTAGTAAAAACAAACAAACAAAATGTACTTAGGAATCAATAATAGCATTTAAAAGGATAAAATACTTAGGAATAAATTTAACTGAGAAGGTAAAGACTTTTACACTTAAAACTACAAAAATTATTGAAATGTGACGATGGTTGATGAACTGCTGAAATACCATGCTAACTAAAAGAAGTCAGACTCAAACATCACATATCATTTGATCCCATTTATATGAAATATTCAGAATAGGCAAATCTGTAGAGACTGAGGGGAGATTGGTGATTGTCAGGAGCTGGGAGTAACTGCTTAATTGGCTTCCTTTTGGGATGATGAAAATGACCTGGAACTAGATAGAGGTTGTGGTTGCACACAGAGTGAATGTCCTAAATTCCACTGAATTGTTCACTTTAAAATGAATAATTTTATGATGTGTGAATTTCATTTCAATACAATTGTTATCAGCACCATGCTTTGAGTCAGAGAGCAAAGATGATGAATGTGCTAGGAAAAAGTAAGGTAATCTGAGTAACTAGAACTCCTGAATGTTGAACTGTAACCTGTAAAAAAAGTAAATTATTTGACTTTGTTCCCCTAATATTATATTATTACAGATGATGCCCCAGAAAAAGAAGGTAAACTGTGAGCCTAGGATTAAAGATCTTCTACACCCATGTAAAAGCCAAATTGTGAGGCCCAAATTTAAGGCACAATCTTCCATTTAAGGAGGAGATTTCCCGTCTAGTTTCACTGATTCCAGTTTTTCTAGAGTTTCCCAAATTGAACTTCACACTCCCTTGAACAATCTTAGACCAAGAAAAGTAATGTGGAAGAACAACCAGAAAAAACACTGAACAAACACTGAAAATTTTCCAGAACAAAGGCAGAAAACAGTATCAGTGCTATCTTATTTCTAAAATAAATATTTATATTAGCAGGAAGCAAAAATATGGCAAAATAATTAAAGTTGTACAGTGACATATAAATAATTTGTATACAGTGTGGTTTAGGGGGGGAAATGTGCACTCGTTTTTATCATGGATATTTGTGGTTTTCCCCCCAAAATATGATAGCTGAAATAAAAATTCATACAGCATTTACATGCATAGTTTTCAATTGGCCACTTCTGTCATTTACTCCCTATGTGTCCCTCATCTAACCCCCGCTTAACTTCTGCTCTGCTGTGCATTCCCTTTAAGGAATATGCAGAATCAATTCGCTCATTAAAAAAATGAAGAGGCAGAATAAGGCAGAGCACATTTCTATTTTTTTCCCTGTAATGTTTTTTTTTATTTTTTTTATTAGTTTCAGGTGTACAAAACAATGCACTAGCTATGCTTTTCACCCCTCACAAAGTGACTACTCCTCTCCCCCCTATTATGCTAAGTGAAATAAGTCAGTCAGAGAAAGACAAATACCATATGATCTCACTTACATGTGGAACCTGTAATGTTTCTTGCCCATACCTTCCATGGGTGCACTAATATGTCTTAACTTACATTTCAAAAGTTAAGACAAATGGTAGGGCCAAAAGAGCCAGGGACAGTGAGACAGCTTCTCCCTGTTCTGTGTGCCCTTGTAAGACTCAACAGAGTAATGCAGACTACGAGTAAATTATTAGTATCTGTTCCATGTCCATGGTGTGAGGATAAATAAAATAGTACGTGTAAAGCACTCAGTACAACATCTGGCATGTAATAAGCAGTTAATAAATGAAGGTGACTTATTAAAACAGATTGTCTTCTGACTCTTGTAAAACTGAACGCATTATAATGTAAACCAAATCCATTATTTATCTGATTGGAGAATATCAAGAGATGAGAATAAGTAAGGACATCAAATCTGACAAGTTATTGAAATGGAGTCATAAAGCAAAGACAAAAAAATAACTACTCTTAGTTTATTAATGCCAGAGAAAATTGTCTTTTATTCAACATCAGAAATCAATCTATTAGAAAAGCAACAACATTCCACAGTCCATGTTATCTGGGATAAACTGATATAATCTGTCATTGTTTTCTCTTTGGCAGCCTGATTATGTCTGGGTAATACCATATTCAAATGTACTCATCTGTGCTGTTCTGGGAAAATCAAGCAGAGATTATTTAGTTTATGCCTATCCATACAACATGCCTCCTTTTTTAATTCAACAAAATAAAATAAACAAGTTGCCTCTTTGTAGATATTGATATCTCCAAGTGAGTAATGCAAATTTCGAAATCTGAAAAATATTATTTCCTTTTCATAAAAGGATAATAGGATAGTTTAATTGTTGTTTTAACATTTTAAAACACAGGTCAGATGCTTAAATGACACCTTTTAAATCATGGCTGCCAAGAAATTGCTAGTAACATAATATAACATGACATTTTAACTAACTATAACCAAGGGCTATTATTTTGGTAAAACGGAATAAACTCATTTTGAGTTTTTGTAGAAAAATAACAAATCAGTTGTCAGCAGTCCAATAAAGTGCTTAATTATATCAAACACTTTCTGGAAGATTATCTTTTTTTATAAATAGGGACAGGTTAATCTTTTTTTAAGCCTTGTGTAAAAACCTGCTGTCTAAGACAATGAGAAGAGAGAATTATTTACTTTAAGTCCTATTTGCAGCCACATATCAAGGAGAGGGCATGAACTCAAGTCAGTCTGATTTGAAGGTCAATTGAATCACTTTATCTGCCTTACTTTTTCCACAAATCAGGCACCTAAGTCAACCAAATTTCCCTGAGCCTAACTGTACAATCTAAAACCTACTTTTTCTTTAGATTGGTGTGTTATGAGGAATTAAATGAGATAATTTTGCACATTCTTTGAAAATATATGTAAGTTAGTATTTCTTCAAAAAAAGGCATGTGTTCTTAAATGTTAACATCTAGTTTTTGTTTTGTTTATTTTTCTAGATAGGGTTGCATAAATTTATCTAGTTCCCTCCACTTCCTTAGTTCTAAATCTTGGCACAAATAAATTATTGGAGCATATCTTCATATTTACCTATCAACATCACAATGGAAATTTCGACCTGTGTAAATTTTCCCCCAACCTGGCATCAGAATCTAGTGTAAAATTCTATTAGTGATACTTCTAAGAGTTGAATATAAAGGCATTCATATAGTGGAACTGGACAATTTCTTAAATTCTTGTTTACGATCAAGCAGAGTTCTGATGGCTTATACATGAATGCTTGGCTTCTTTTATATTCTGATAGACCTGTAAAGACCAACCCAGGGTGCTCACCTATAGAGGATACTAAAAAATATGAGAAATTACCTAAAGGAGTAAGATCTAGACTGAATGATGAAGACACAATTTCAATGCTTTACAACTTTGTCTTCAATCAGTTATGATAGTAATTTAACCTAGTGACCCTGTTTTGACACTGACTGATTATAGACATCAATCAAAGGGCAACGGGCCACTGTTGATGAAAAACAGGTGGCTATTTCAATATGGCAACTGGATTGAAGAGCTTGATCAATATTCTCTACCGAATACCTTGCAACTCATAAAAAAATGCACCTCTCTTCTCGGTCCAAATGGGTAACTGTATTCTGCATGAAATGTTTTCTGACAAAGTTCATTTTCATTCTACATATTACATGTAAATATGAGACTGCAAAGTAAATGCTTAGCTACATAAGACCGGTTTCCAAAGCTTCAAGTATGAATGTACACTCATACAATTGTAGAGTGTAATTATTGACCTTGTAGTCACATATTCTTTAAATAAATGCAGGTACTCTTTTTCTCTTTAATATAAACAAAAAAATGATCAATGCATATAAAAGTGTCAGTTATTTAATTAGAAAATTGGGGGTGTGTGATTTGTTACTTTCAGATATATTTATTAAGGAAATACTTAAATGGTTAACCCAGTATTCAAAAATAATTAGGACTTTTCTTTACAAGGCGGGAAAGTTTCTGACAATCTTGAAAATTAAGACACCTGTGTCAAATTACTTCTGTAATAAAATTTGCAATCAAACCAAGATTACAATGAACATGTGGTTTTCTGGTTATAGGCTTGTATTCCTTAGGACTTACCAGTAAAATGTGATACTATTTTGAGCAAAACAGTTTCTAAATCACATCTTAGCTTAGATAACTTTTTTATGATTTCTCAAGCTCTCCTCCCACCCACTAAAAAAAAACCCCACTAAATATAATTTCAAGATAGAAGAGGATTAGTGAAAGAGCTCACCAGATTTAATGTTGGTATATTTGTTATTAAATAAGTCACTATTATTGTTGTTCTTGTTGTTGTTATATTAGATAATTGATACTAGAGCTGCAATAAACTTTAAAAGATTACTTCCTATTCTGGCAAACCAAAGATGCTTTTTACTTCAACAAAACACTCAAGGTCAAATGAGGTAACTGATGTGCCCAAGGTCACTTGGCTATAAATGCATATGAATTGCTGACCCCCATCCTTACTGAAAGGATTATTCTAGAGTCAGCCCTTTGCCCTACATCCAGTATCTTGTTGGGCCAACAAGTCCATACCTTGCTGAATAATTTCAGGATCAGAAATTCCGTTTGCCAACATGGATTCCCCTTCCTGGTTAAAAGCTTCTACCTGCCTGACTGGTTTTGCCTAGAAAGCTGGGCCTTGGGAAGATATTGGTGGACAAAGGCAAGATGAGAAGAGGGAGTTTTGTGCGTTATATTCACAAAGGTTTTCCTTGTGGATGTATTCTAAGACAGCTGAGGGATCTCAAGTCTGAGAGTAAGAAGAAGGGTTGGTGTAATTTGACCATTAGTGTCTGACCACAGACAAGCACAGGCACACATGCTAAATCAGAAGTCTACACTAATGGTCTTAATGGATTCTAGTCCCCAGAATCAGAGGTTAAACAAACTCAAGTTTTTCCATGTCTAATGAGGGAGGAAAGACTACATAACTTCTAAGAGTGATTCCAGGTTTATGACTCAGATCTTTGGCCACAAACTGTTAGGTGTCTGGCCTCATATTTCACTCTGATATGTTTGATTTGAGCCTTTCATAAGAGTCATATAACTAGGCTAGTATTGGCTTGTTTATAACTCAAGCAAATTCCTAACCACTGTCATGACACCTACCAAATGTCTTCAATTTTATAATCTCCCAGGCCCACAGTGGCATTGAGATTACAGAGAGTGCAGGAAACACATTCGTCTGCTTATTATAGCAATACCTTTTCCACTCCAGCATACTGACTTCTATTTTTCATTTCATAATATCCCTGCCAAAATTAATAGTGAAAACCAAACACATTTGAACATGTGTTATATGACACTTAGTAAGCTATAAATCTAAATAATAACAGCCACTTCCATTTATATGATTAAGTCTTTGGTTTGGTGATGTTGGATTGTAGGTTTATGTAGTTGAAAAAGAAGGGGACTGGAGATAATAGACTTAAATCAGCCGACTACTATAGTATCTACAATGTTAAAGAATTCTATAGTTATTAATGAATGAATGAATGAATGAATGAATGAATGAATGAAAAGACCACTGAAAGACTGATTCCAGATTTCCACCTGTCATAATTTAACATTGAAACTATAGAAGATCAACATTACTGAAAGACTGTACTTTTTCTTGGAATTCTCCCTCATGTAATACAGTGTTTGGCATTGTGTCTAGTGGTCAGTAATTACTGAATAATCACCATCATAGGAGGAATAGCAGCAGCAGTGCTAGACACCATACTAAACACTTGAAGTATATTATCACATTAATCCCTCATCATAACACTGTAAAGTTGGCACTATATGTTGTACCCATAATGCAGATGAGTGAAATAAGAAACAATGTTAAATAACTAGCCAAGTTCCCCAGACTAGTAACTTACAGAGCCAAAACTCAAACCAAGGTGTGCCTCTTGCCCAAAGCCCTCACTTTAATAAAGGAATGAGTAAATGACATAATGAGATCAACTATATTATGTTTTCCTATTGGGGCAACTT
Organism: Hipposideros armiger; assembly: GCF_001890085.2. Taxonomy (NCBI): domain Eukaryota; kingdom Metazoa; phylum Chordata; class Mammalia; order Chiroptera; family Hipposideridae; genus Hipposideros; species Hipposideros armiger. The sequence continues at coordinate 720,050 of NW_017732026.1, forward strand.
GGAAAGGGTTGAGTAGAGGAAATTTAATTTAGTCAATCCTCAACTCTAGAAGGTCTTTGTTATACCAAACTCTCAAGGAACCCCCAACGTGTCGATATGGCCTTAGAGAGTAGCAAGAAAATTTGAGAAAGTGAGTCACCAGGAAAAGATACTAGAATCAGGATGGGAGAAAGCATAAGAGAAACATACAGGCATTATGGCACCAATTTCCTCCATCTGGCTGAGTCAACAATAGAAAGCAGTAAAACTGAACCATTCATTTTTAATAATTAAGCTAAAATTCTTATATTTAAGTGAAACACTATGCTGAACACAAGCTCATCTTCCAGAACAAAAATTCTTGGCATGCTGCAGCAACTTACAGCCATCACATCACTCAATTACACTGTACCTCAGATGGATAAATGAGGCAGTTAAGAGGGGGCTCCCAAAGAGCATGCTGGGTAAAGTTTTTTCTTTCTTTTTCCTCCCTCCTGACTCCCTGAATTTCTTTCTCAACCTCTTCATATGTTAAATAACAACTACAAACTATATATTTGAGAATTTATACATTTCGAAGCCTATATTTTTACAAAAATGGTATACTTCACAAAGTACCACGTTGGAACAATTGATATCTCCACTTGTATAATTAGTCATCATAATTAGTTGACTAAGTGACTCAGAAAGAGAGCTATTGTTAATCGTATTTCCTACATAACAAAATGAGTTCAACGTATTTTAAGCAACTCCTTAAATAACAAAGCCGAGGTAGGAACTACATAATACATAACAAATAGAACAGAAACACATTCAAAAACAGTTTATAACTTCATAATATCAGTTGATTTTTGGCCTCGTTCAATCTTATGCCAGAAATGACTATTTTTTTATAATTCTAAATCATCTATGGGTGTCCAATCTTTGAGGAAGCTAGCTGGTTGGGTTACAGCAGCATGCAAAATTTATTTGTTGCTGGAAGACAGTTTGGAGAATTTTAAAAAGGAAGCAGCCTTTGTCGCCTTCCATATTAGCACATACTAAAGGGCAGTGAAACTTCCAGGTTCTGAAATAATTCCCCTAAGAAAAATTAGGCCTACTGATAATTTATATATTAATGCTAAACATTTTAATATGAAGAACATAGTCCAAAGATCATTGCAAGGGCAATTTAGAGTGGCTCTTTAGACAGGGAGAATCTTAGAGTAGAAAAACTGCAGGGAAAGAAAGGAAAGGGAGAAAGAAGCATTTAGAGGCTTAGTTCATTTTTTTTTTTTTAAAGGAAGTGTTGATTTTTATCCCATATAAAAAAATCCAGCAATGCCATAAGAAATCCATATTTTCTTTTCTTTTCTTTTAGTTTCAGGTGTACAAAGCAATGTAATAGTTTGACATTTACACCCCTCACAAGGTGATAACCCCTCTCCCCCAATCTACTAACGCTCTGACATCAAATACAGCTGTTACAATTCCATTGACTATATTCCCTATGTTGTATTCTACCTTCTGTAAATATACATATACATATATATATATATATATATATATATATATATATATATATATATAATTATAGATGACATTCAGTATTATTCAACTTCAACTTCAGGTGTGCAACGCAGTAGTCAGGCATCTATCTATACAGTTTATGAAGTGTTCTCTCTAATAAATCCAGTGTCCATCTGATACCCTACATAATCTTGATAACATTATTGATTATATTCTCCAAACTGTATTTCCTATCCCCATGGCTATACTGTGACTAATAATTTGTACTTTCTAATCCATTCACCTTCTTTCCCATCCCCCATTCCCTCCCATTTAACAACCATCAGTTTTATTTTTTCCTATATCTGAGTCTATTTCTGTTTTGTTTTTTCATTTATTCTGTTCCTTAGATTCCACATATAAGTGAGATCATATGGCATTTGTCTTTCTCTGTCTGACTTATTTCACTTAGCATAATGTTCTCTAGATCCATTCATGTTGTTGCAAATGGTAAGATTTCATTCTTCTTTATAGCTAAGTAATACTCCATTGTGTAAATGTACCACAGTTTCTTTATCCAATTGTTTATCGATGGGCACTTAGGTTGTTTCCATATCTTGGCTATTGTGAATAGCACTACAATAAACATAGGGGTGCATATTTTATATTTTTGGAATTATTGCCATTTTGGATTTCTTTGGATAGATACCCAGGAATGAAATTGCTGGGTGATACAGTAGTTCCATTTTCAATTTTTTGAGGAACCTCCATACTGTTTTCCATAGTGGCTGCACCAATCTGAAATCCCACCAACAGTGCACAAACGTTCCTTTTCTCCACAGCCTCACCAGCACTTGTTGTTTGTTGATTTATTGATGATAGCCATTCTGACCAGGGTGAGGTGGTATCTCCTTGTGGTTTTTATTTGCATATTTCTAATGATTAGTGACATTGAGCATTTTTTCATACGTCTTTTGGCTATCTGTGTGTCCTCTTTAGGGAAATGTCTCTTCATGTCCTCTGCCCATTTTTAAATAGGGTTGTTTGTTTTTTTGGTGTTGAGTTGTACGAATTTTTTATACATTTTAGATAGTAACCCCTTACAGATGTATCATTGGCAAATATCTTCTCCCATTCAGTAGGCTGCCTTTTTGTTTTATTGATGGTTTCCTTTGCTGTGAAAAACTTTTTACTTTGATGTAATCCCACATGTTTACTTTAGTCTTTTGTTTCCCTTGCCCGCGGGGATGTATCAGTAAAAATATTACTCAGTGTAATGTCTGCAAATTTACTTCCTATATTTTCTTCTAGGAGTTTTATGGTTTGGGGCCTTACATTTAAGTCTTTAATCCATTTTTAATTTGCTCTTGTATGTGGTCTAATACGGTGGTCCAGCTTCATTTTTTTGCATGTGTCTGTCCAGTTTTCCCAGCACCATTTATTAAATAGACTGCCTTTATCCCAATGTAAATTCTTGCTTCCATTGTCATAGATTAAATGTCCATACTACCTAAGGCAATATATAGATTCAATGCAATCCTTATCAAATTACCAAAGACATGTTTTCCCAGAATTAAAACATATAATCTTAAAATTCATATGGAGCCATAAAAGACCATAAATAGCCACATCAATCTTGAGAAATAAGAAAGTGGGAGGTATCACACTACCTGACATCAAATCATACTACAGGCTATAGTAATAAAAACATCATGGTATTGGCATAAAAACAGACACATCAATCAATGGAACAGAATAGAGAGCCCAGAAATAAATCCATGCCTATGTGGCCATTTAATCTATGAGGCTTAGCTCATTCTTGTCTGATCTAATGTTTTGTCCCTCAGATCCTCCCTTAGCATTTTCACTACAGTTGGGCTATCAACTACGTATGGTACATTCAGATTCCACTCCTTCATCTACAACCCACATTAAAAGTCAAATGTCCCCTGCATTTATGAAACTGGCAAACATATGTCTCTAAGTAGCAATGGTGACCAAAGATCTCCTTGGCATTTTCAATGTATGTACTTTACATTTCAGCTTCCCAAAAATATCTTGCATGATATTTGAGCAAAATTACTGTGTTTTCCAAAATGTCTCGTTATACATTTTTTTTTACTCCAACTAATGCTAATGCACCCTAAAGTACCACACATGGCTACCCTCCTAAGGCATCTGAACGTGAAGTTATCATCCACAATACCATCGTAAGAGAGGAATAAAGACAGATTACCTGGGGTTAAGAGGATGACTGACATAGTGATGAGTGAGCATACAACTAAAATCACCAGCAGGGCTATAGCAATTCCCTTCCAGTTTCTCTGTGGAGGGCTGTTACTTCCCAGTTCCTACCGAGATAGAAAAGAAAGTTTTATAATTATACATGCTCCAAGAGAAATGTATTCATAAAGAAATGATTCAGTGCATGGCACAATCACAGTTTGAAAGCTGATTAGAATCCTTTCCTCTTCAGTAGCTCATTTAATTATTCAAAGGTGCATATATTATAAATGGCTATCTTTTGGGGGGCAATCTTATTTCTCTAAGAGATAAACCAAGATACCTTTCTGCCTACTGTTCAAAATGCAGATGATTTTAAATGTACTAACTATAAACACCAGGATGATAGCCAAAATACTCTGCAAAATAATTATGGAAATAAAGTGTGCCATTTACATTTTTTTCTTGCTACAATGGAACTTACAATAAAGATTTAAATACAAATATTCCCAAAGCACTATAGACTATGTTACTAACTGTATGGGGTGGGGTGGGGGGAAGATTAGAAATGGGAAAATCATTCAAAATGCTGCTCACTGCAGAGCAGTGCACAGTTGTCAACACAACAGGTCCTTTTTAAACAGTTCCCCCACCACTCATAAAAATCAACAGGGTGTAGTAACTAAATGAAATGAGCGCTTCTATATCAATGGTTAATGGCATCCTCTCCCTAGGCAGCATGCATGATGCTGTCAAGGAGATAAGATTGATAGGAAAGAATAAACTTGAGCATCTCTCACAATGCATGGAGGAAAGCTTTTCATTTGCAGATGATCTGTGTTCTACTCTGTTGACTAGAAATGTGAGAGCACAATTCAACAAAGCACAGCACAGACCATGCTGGTTTGAAATGAATGTCAGATTTTCTTTGCAGTAAAGTACATAAAACACTGAGTCTCTTGTTTCTTTCTTCCTGCCCCATCCCCTAACCTCTTTGCCTCCTTCCCCAGTAGAACCTTCTTTATTCAGAAATATTTAAGTTCTTTTGGGACAAATAAAACAAAATACGAATTTTACTATTGTGCATAAATTATCCAAGAAGCCCTGCTTTAAACAAAGATAAACAGTATAGCAAACATTTAACAAACTATTGGGTCATTGGGTAAGTCATGATGCATTTTTGCATTGAAAAACAGAAAAATACGTCATGACTTTCCCGACGACCCAATGTGAATTGGTTCCTGTGACTCATAAAGCATTGAAGCCAGTTTTCATCCAGTGAAGCTGGCAAGCAATTCTGCCATAAATACTTACTTCGAACTTGAACTAGGCCCTAAATAAACGCCAGAAGATACCCTGCATAGAAGGTATTTTGTTCTTGTTTGTTTTACCCCATCTGAGATCAACCACTTTGTCTTTCATACCACTGATGAACCAAATTCATGAGAAAGCAATTCTACTCTTTTATATGACTTGCTCCACACTTTTTTCATGCTTATTAATGTTTGTTATCCAACATCTGTATTCCTCTTGCATTTTGGTTAGAATTGGTATTCATATTTTCCACATAAATCAAGACAAGAAGGTCCCCAAATCATCAGCATTAGAGTAACAACAATTAAGACAAGCAATAGTAGTCTTAAGACTGTAAACTATTTGCTGAAAGGCAATGTTACTTCAGATTTATAGGTGAGTTTCTTTGTCAGAATCTGGATGGTGTGATGGTCAGTTATTCTCCATATTATGGCTCAGAAGTCAGAGGGGCAGATTAGAAAAATCAAAGCCTACAATGATCCAATAGCCAGAAAGTTGTGAAACACTCATCTCAAGAAAGAAACAATAGGAAACGGGTGTCTGCGCTATGAATCATGATTGCTTTCATATCTGTTAAGTCCAAGAGAGGTGAGCTAAGTATCGTTTCACAGTGGAAGAAAAAGGGGAAAAATAATAAGATTAAGAAATTGTGGCTGACTTCTCAGTCTAGTAAACCAATCAAGGGTAACTTATAAATTTAAATAAACTAATTCTGATCTTGATTCACTGTCGCTCAAATGTAAGGCAAATTATTAGAAAAATACTTCAGATTGTGTTTTTCACTTTTTGAATATGATGGAATCACCATGTGATGTCTAGTAGATACTGTCTAATACAGTAATAGCTTAGCTATCTTATTATGCATTTGGTATTATACCAAGTATTTTGTATTCATAATCTCACATAATGCTCATAAAAATCAGGTGAGATTACTATTATTTTGACAGATTCACAGATGAGAAAAATGGGATTTAGAGAGATTAAAAATAAATCCACTTACAATTAATAAATTAGATCTCAGGGCCCAGTTTATAAAGACTGGCTTCAGAAAACACTTTTCACCACTAAATATGCTCTCCTAAAAGTAAATGTTTTTAGGATAAATGCATAAATCAATCAATGAATTAAGGAATGATTTGGACCCTTACATAATAATAGTACCTTTTCTTGGAGAAAACACACAGTTATGTAAAAGCTGTCCTGGCTTCTGTAATGCTTTCAAGTAAATTTAAACTTCCCCAGCTAATTGGGAAAATTCATCATTTTAAGATGTTAAAACATGTTTGAATGAAAATGTTTTGGTTTCTCCTAAAGGACGCACATAAGAATGTGTACCTCCTCTGAAATGACTCATCAATGCCCACGGCATCTATCGTCTACAAGAACCTTTTAGGAACCACAGGTTTAATCAACTTTTACTATAATTCTCCCTTTCCGTCCACTGTTTCCACTGTACATCCTATTACCCAATTCTCCTCCATCTATTCCTTTCATGTGCATCCAATTACAGACACGGTCAATCATTCAACATCCTGCTCAAATGCCCTCCTCTTTGGGGAATTTCCCCTAATTATGTAATCCAGACATGATTTTCCTTCCTCTGAAAAAAAATGCCTAAAATACATTGTAACAATAGGTTTGAAACCAACTCTGCTACTTCATAGTGATGAGATTGCAAACATGCTTGTAATTTTTCTAAGACTCAGATTCTTTTTAAAAAATGTGAATTGTAATTACACTCGTAATGAAAATTATTTTTAAATCTTGCAAGGATTAAAACAAATTATTTAAACAAACTCTTACTTAAATGTACAATAGAAAAACGCACACTAAGTGAACTGCTTGGGAGATTCTTCCTTCATACACATGCACAGATCACTCTTTCTCATCAGTCAAGTCTCATCTCAAATGCTCCTTCCTCAGAAAGCCTCATCTGAGCATCTTCTCTAAAATAATAATCCATGCCCCCTTCTATCCCCTCATTCAGCTTAAATTTTCTTTATAGAGTTATCATTTTGGGGGTATATCATATGTCATGTCGTATTTAATCATATATCTATAAAAATATATATTAAGCTGTTAAAATGTTCATTTTATCTGCCTCAGCTCTCCAGAAGAGAAGCTTTGTGATGTTAAGTAACCTAGTGCATCTTGTTTTCTGCTCTATCATATTTTGAACAGTGTTTGGCACATACTGGGTATACCATAGATAATATAAAATGAGTGAATGAATGAATGAATGATAGCAGCTATGATGATAATCATGATAATAATGGTGGTGGTAGTGATGGTAATGTTTAAAGTCATGTATAAAGAGCCATCATATCTCTGTTGAATTTATTGTCTCCTTAAAGTAAAAGTCACATCTTAGACAACTTTCGATTTCTTGGCATGAGTAAAAATCTCTGGTTCTTTTAACAGGTGCTTAGAAAATGATTGCCCAATTAATTAACTAGTATAAATAGAGACCTGAAAGGGCATAGAGATACAATAGTATTAGCTAAATACACATTAATAGTAAACTTTTTTAATGTAGCTACTTGCTAAAGATTAATTTGACAGCAATTGTTTTTAGCCTCAGTTATTTGATATGCGCATTCCAAAACACAGTTGCCATTCTTGAAGTTACCTTCTTCTTCTTCAACAGTCTTCTGCACACTAATTTTTATTGCTGTGAGAATGGGTACTAATGGGCTTTGCTTTTCAGTGACTTTCTACCAGCCAACGCCTGAAAGCAATCAACCACACATGCCAGGCCCACAGAACAGGTGTGGTGTTGTGCCCCAGGCTGAGAAATGAAACATACAAGGAGCTTGCAACACGGTCATCTAGGTGTTCTGGATGCAGAACACAGCCAGTGTTGGCATATTATATTCACAAAGAGGTCTGGAGGTACAAACACAAGTATTTAATGCTCCATATGTAGAGCTGCTTTTGTAATTCAGTCCTCCAGTGAATAGATGCAAAAAACAGTTAAAAAACACTCGTGTCAAATTCCAGATGATATTCATGCTGCAATTGTCAAGAGACATGTTGGTGCTACAGACCAAACTAAACTGGAGCTGTAACCCAGCTATTTATGTTGTATTTACTGCCAATCAATTTACCACCCTTCAGAGAAGAGTGTATAAGACAAAGATGTCCATGACACATCATTTACCTAAATCCAAATGCATTTGTAATTATTTCAAGTGCAAAGGACAAAATGCTAGAAATCATAAGCAGAAAATATACAAAGTTTATATATAATATCATTTCATTTGGCAAAATAAGGACAAAAGCCTAGCCAACATTCCAATTTCTTAAAAAGGAGATGAATGTGTACTTCCCCTTGGGAAACTCATATGTATCTGCCATATGCATCATAAGAGGAAATATGATCCCTCCATATTAAAATAGTCTCAAAAAGTGACAACGTTCAGAGGAAGATACAAGGGATAAAATCACTATGATATTGAAATCATGTCTGTAGATTGGATGTGGGTGCATTTTATTAAAAATAAGTTTTCTTCCACCACATGTTTACTTTCTTATAACCACAGTGAAGGTTCTTTAAAATATATTTATTGCCACTTGAAAACGTAAACTTAGATTTTCAGGCTTAGAGTATTAGCATTTATTACATTGATTCTCAGTTTGGTTCTCTACACAATTACATCCATCATTCAAAAACTCCTCCTCACTTTTATATTTATTTTACTGCTTTAAAACCCTTCTCATGTGCTTAAGTCTTCACAAAAACAGACTGTTAATGTTTTCTGAAATAAATTTAATAAGTTCCTCAAAGTAAAAAAAAAAAACAAAACAAAACAAAAATGAGACAACATATTCCACAGTTTATTTTCTGTGAAATTGCTCAAAAGTTTGATTTTCTTTTTAATTTAAATGATTTTATTTTACACATGGTGCTGACATTCACAACAGTGAATAGTTTCAACTGTGAATAAGTCAGAAATAGTCTAAAGGCATTTACACTGAATAATTGGAAAATATCTTAAAGGAAGTTAAAATACTTTTAAATGATCTATATTGTTTCATGATGTTATAAAACAATAGAATTAAGACTTTTAAAGACACCTGGAAAAAACCCTAAATTGATGGAAAAAAACCTTTCCATCATGCCTAAGAAATGTTTAGCCAGCTCTGGCTTGAAAACCTTGGGATTCAACAGTAGGCCAATTCTCTTTAAACAGTATGTTAAACAGTGCTAACTACCAATATAATAAAAAGTTAAAGAAGTAAACATGAAATAGGAAATCACAAAATTTGTATATGGAAAATGAGGGGGAAAGTTATAATATTAATTTCTTTCTTTGACATAAAAATTTTTCTTTGAATATCCAATCAGCATTTCCTGAAAAATGAGGCGCTGGATGTAGTGGGATTAGATAGCTGTACAAAATCAGGAATAAAAAAATAAATCAGAAAATATTAATTTTTTAAAGTAAATTTAAAGTGTGTTAAAAATACACACTTAACTATTTGGAAAGTTCAACATAGTTCACTTTTTTCCCAGCAAAAATAATAATTGACAAAATTTAGAACCTGAAATAGACCAATAAACATGAAAGCAACTGAGATAATTTTTAAGGCATTCCCCAAGGTACAGGGCAACAGATTTTGCCTCAAAGAAACAAATAATTCCTGTACCATTTAAATTATTTGAGAGTATATTGAAAGAAGAAAAAATTCCAAATTTTAATTAAGTTCACATTATCTCAATAGTCTGTCTGAAAAAGATAGCACATAAAAAAATTAAACTCAATTAAAATCAATAAATATATACACTAAATAAAATTTTAGTGAATTAAATCCAGGAGCTCAATAGAAATAATAATTAAATATTATGAAATAATATCAACCATTAAGAGATACAGTCACACTTCCCTACAATGTACCAATTAAGAATATCAATAAAGAAAATATAATCATAAAGATTGCTTCTCATATTTAACTTGTAGTTTAATACTTATAATATCTACTGCCTCTTAAAATTGCCCATTTTCCTCATGGATGCTCACAATTTCTTCATGTGTCATGCTTCTCTAGGTAGAGGACTCTATGCTAAACAAAGTGCATATTTTTGGTAAACAATCACAAGTTATACATTTTTCAAAATTATGTTTGTTATAGTTTTGTGCTGTCAATGTACACAAAGTAATGTGGAATCAGTGCTAATCATAGTATGAACTATAGACAGCCACATCACCTGGGAGCTTATTAGAAAAATGCAAAGGCAGAGTCTTTTATTGCTATTTGCTTTATTTTTTAAAAACATTCTAATTTCGTTTTATTTAGTTCACCATTAATTTGTTGATAAATGAATTAACAATGATCTCAATTGTAATTTGACATTTATCAAATTACATTGTGATTGCTTGTGACACGCTCCTGGATGGATCACCAGTAAATCAGAAACAAAACAAAGATGACAGCTATCATCACTATATTATGCAGTAATAGTTTTACATTTCTAGCATCCTGATGTAGAGGTCTAGCTAAACATCTGTGACTCTGAAGCTGTTTAGGGTTCAAAACCACAACTGAAACAAAAAGCAATTAAAGAAAACAAACAAGCAGATCTGAAATCAGCAAGATGGCAGACTAGAAAGCTCCAGGCCATCCTTTCCCCCACAGAAACATCAAGTAAATAACAATAAACTGATCAAAATAGCTTTTTTGGAAGTTCTGCAAACCAGATAAGAATCTGCAGCAACCAAGCAAATATCCAATCAAAAAAAGGACACACTCCAAAAGGTAAAAAGTTTTATGGAATTTTTCAATGTCCACCCCCCTCTGTGGCACGTGCAACACCATTAGAAGGAAGTGGCCTAATCCTCAATTGCTTCCCTCAGATGGAAGGAAATGAATGGAACTGGTTTGCATGCCTGGCCTGTTTGTTGGACACTTGGAGGTTTCTGTATTGCCTGACTTTGAGGTCAAACAGAAATGGCAGCATACCATGGATCTAAGATTGGAAGCTATGCAAGACAGTGGCAGTTTCCATGATGCCTGAAAACTGCAAGGGAACTGCAGACAGGCAGAATATTAGGGCAAAAGTATACAGGCATAAGAACAAAAAATACCTAAGTCCTCAAGAAAAAGCAGGGGTGAAATTTTTTAGGGAAAGAAAGACATTTAAAAACAGCCATGTATACAGAGGACTCGAGAAGATGGGAACAGTGCACACACTAGCCCACGGAGGATAAATGCTGCAAAAAGACCTGACAGTATCTTGAGCATTCATGCTGGACTGGTACTGGTGGCAGCCATCCTCGGTTAACAGTGTGGCCTCTCCCACGCACCTCCAGGTCCAGCAGAGGCAGCTACCAACCACCCATCACTTTGTAGCTCCTGGGAGGTAGTCTCAGGCTAGTCACAGGCAGTGGTTGACCTGGAGCCTACACCACAGCCACTCCTAATAGGCCCGAGAACAAACATATTCAGAGGTCAGCTTCAGATCACAACAGAGCACCTCTCAATTAGCCCCAACCAAAGGGTGGTCTCAGCAGGTCCAAGGTCCCACAGGGGCAAATCCCACTCCTCGGAGTAAGCCTTGTGCACAGCAGCCTGTAAGCTATAGACATGACCGAACCCCACAGCCAGTCAGCCTGAGGATGAATCCCACCCACCAATGTACCAACAGCAATCAAAGCTCAACTTAAACAGGAGGACACACACAACCATGCAAGGGACACTCCTGGGGCACCTGGCACAGGTGAGTAGGGAGGCTGTGCCTCTGGACACACACCTACTACATAAGGCCAACCAGCTAAGACTGAGAGATGTAGCAGATCTACCTAATACCTAAGAACAAACACAGAGATGTGGCCACAATGAAGAAACCAAGAAATACTGGGTTGTCAGAAAAGTCATGATGTATTTTTTGTTTGTTTTTCGTTGCAAAAATGTGTCATGACTTGTCTGACAACCCAATATATCCCAAATGAAGGAACAGGAGAAAACTCCAGAAAAAGAATTAAATTAAATGAAGGCAACCTACCTACCAGATACAAAGTTCAAAACCAGATACAGAGCCGGCCGAGTGGTTCAGTTGGTTAAGAGTTAGCTTAAGAGCAGGAGCTCTGAGCAACAGGGCCTCCGGTTCCATTCCCACATGGGCCAGTGACACTACAC
>NW_017732026.1:732810-733909 GCF_001890085.2 Hipposideros armiger
CAACCAGTCAGAAATGAAGAATACAATAACTGAAATGCAGAATGCATTAGAAGGAATCAGCAGAGAATTGAATCAGAAATTTGGAAGACAAGGAAGCAGAAAACACTCAATTGGAACAGAAAAAAAAAAGAGAGAAAAAATGAGAATAGTTTAAGAGACCTCTGGGACAACATCATATGTAACAACATATGCATCATAGGTGTACTAGAAGGAGAAGAAAGCAAGCAAGGGATTGAGAACCCATTCGAAGAAATAATGACTGAAAGCTTTCCTAACTTGGCAAAGAAAACAGGAATACAATTACAAGAAGCACAGAGTCACAAACAAGATGAACCCCAAGAAGGACAAACCAAGTAACGTCATAATTGAAATTGTGAAAGGTTAAATAAAGACAAAGAGAGAATTCTTAAAGCAGCAAGAGAGAGGCAACTAGTTACTTACAAGGAAGCTCCCCTAAGATTGTCAACTGATTTTTCAACAGAAACTTTGCAAGAAAGGATTGGCATGAAATGTTCAAAGTGATGAAAAGCAAGAACTGACGACCAAGATTACTCTACCCAGAAAGGCTATCATTTAAAATTGAACGAGAGATAAAAAGCTTTTCAGATCAGAAAATGCTAGAGTTCATCAATACCAAACTAGTATCACAAGGAATGTTAAAAGGACTTCTTTAAGAAGAATCAGGGAGGGCGGGAGGAGAAGAGGTAGAACACAGAAATGAATAATAAAATGGTAATAACTATGTATTTATCAATAATCACTTTAAATGTAAATGAGTTAAATGCTGCAATCAAATGACATAAGGTAGCTGAATGGATAAGAAAACAGGACCTATGCTGTCTACGATACACCCACTTCAGATCAAAAGACACACACAGCCTGAAAGTAAAGGGGTATGAAAGATATTTCATGCAAATGAAAACAAACAAAACAATAAAGCTGGATTATCAATACTTATATTACACAAAATAGACTTTAAAATAAAGGCTATAATAAGAGATAAAAAGAGATATTACATAATGATAAAGGAATCAAACCAACAAGAGTATATATTGATAAGCCTTTAACCAGACTCATCAAAAAAAAAACAAGAGAGGAT
>NW_017732026.1:736652-737736 GCF_001890085.2 Hipposideros armiger
TTGCATACACAATGGAATATTGCTTGGCCATAAAAAAGAATGAAATCTTACCATTTGCAACAACATACACAGACCTAGAGGGCATTATGCTAAGAGAAATAAGTCAGACTAAGAAAGGCAAATACTATATCATCTCATTATTTGTGGAATCTAAAGAAGAAAATAAATGAGCAAACAAAACAGAAGTAGACTCACAGTTACAGGGAAAAAACTGATGGTTGCCAGGGGGAGTGGGGTTGGAGGAATGGTTGAGAAATGTGAAGGAATTAGGAATCAAAAGTAGGGATTTGAACAGATACTTGTACACTCATGTTCATAGCAGCATTGTTCACAATAGCTAAAAGATGGAAGCCAGTCAACTGTCCATAGATGAATGAAAAAACAAAATGTAGTACATACCTACAATGGGATATTATTCATAATTAAAGAGGAAGGAAATTCTGACACAGTCTATAACAACTATGAACCTTGACGATATTACACTGATAGAAATAAGCCAGTCACAAAAGGACAAATACGATTCCCCCTTTACAAGTTACTTATAATGCTCAAATTCATAGAGATACATACTTCTGGTCTCTCTGTGTTTGCCAGGGACAGGGGAGAAGAGGAATTGGGTTATCATTTAATAGGTATGGAGTTTCAGTTTGAGAAGATGGAAAAAAGTTCTGGAGGTGGTGATGGTTGTACAACAATGAATGTGCTTATATTCTCAATGGCATTCCACCATGTCAGGGATGATCTCACTCATTTTTGTATCCCCAACACATAGTACAGCACATAATAAGTATTCAAAAATAGTTGAATCGAAGCACTATGCTCAGCTTTATGCTTTAAGTGGTAAGAATAGGGTTTTCCATCTTGAAGGGTGCATCTCAGCCATGTGAGGACTAGGAGATGAACTAGCTATCTGTCTCTGAAATCTACAGAGAAAAGACATCCCAGGATTGGAGTTTTGGACCCATCTCAGGAGGTGTATGATTGTTGTTTAAAGAGAGCTAAAAGGATCTCAGTGATCTACAAACTGGATCAATAGTCCTAAATTTCTGGGGTTTGTTAGCCATCAAAAGATGCTAACAAGCCA
>NW_017732026.1:740476-743748 GCF_001890085.2 Hipposideros armiger
TTTTTAAGTTTAAAGATAGCATACATGTAGGAGAAAACCTAATTGTTTCTTCACATACAGAAACTTAATATCACAAAAAGGCACCTATAGCTAAGACATCAATTTTACAACTTTTACTTCAGAAGAAAAAAAGCAGAAATTAATGAAATGGGGCAGAACAGGAACTAAATGTGCTTTTAATTATTTTTATTGTTTTTTGCCATTAAAACGTTAATAAGTATCATATAGGTGTTTAAAAAGGAAAGAAATAAATTATATTTCCACTGCGGTAATCTATATTTCTATACTCCTTTGAATTAAAAATGTTAAGAATATGTGTGTATTAACTTCCCTACTACTCTGTGATGGTTATAACCAATTCTAACACATATATACTGTACATTCACATTATGCATTTAAGAGAAATTAACAGAGATTTGGACTTCCAAAAAAAATCTGCATTAAGGTAGCACCTTGGCTATTTCTCAGAAAGCCCATGGACCAGAAATAATTAAATAAAGCCAAGGTAAGTTGCACTTTATGGGCAGAAGTACGCATCATGCATCATTTGTGCTCTGCTTAAAGGAGGATTTCTCTGGCTGAAGTTTTTGTGTGGATGAGTAGGGCAAGTACTCGTCTCAAAGCCAGTCAATGTTTCTATTCATCTGCAGAAGACAGTCTTCTTTTCCCCTAGTCTCTGTGAATACAGTAGCCAGTATCGGCAGCAGTTCTCAGAAGGTCCCCTCAGTACAGCTAGTTAAAACAGACCATCCCCCATACACTTTCAAAATAGGCGTGCTCTAAAGGTTCATTTTGCCTGAATCATTAGATTATGGGTAGTTTAAGTCTAAATTAGAATTTTCTTTTATTATGCAAGTCTTCCATTTTTTTTCTGCAATAAAAGGAGATAAAATTCTACTATCTACTGTCTGAAGGGGAGACGAGGTGGGGAGTGACAATCCACTGGTCAGGAAGAAATAACCAACTTCATGTCTCTCCCTCTTATAAAATCAGCAGTGCTTTGGCCACATGATAAACATCAGCATAATGATACTTATTAG
Source organism: Hipposideros armiger (assembly GCF_001890085.2). Taxonomy (NCBI): domain Eukaryota; kingdom Metazoa; phylum Chordata; class Mammalia; order Chiroptera; family Hipposideridae; genus Hipposideros; species Hipposideros armiger. The sequence goes on from NW_017732026.1 coordinate 741,517, forward strand.
CATAATGAAAGCATTCTGAGGATTGGGAGATGTTTATAGTTGTCTCAAACCAATAGTAAGCCTTCCCTTCATAAAACACATTGATATAAAGGTCCCATATTAGTAGTCACAATGATAAGGTTACCAACACAGACCTGCTCATATTTAATTTTGTTAAGCCTTTCAGAGGAAATTTATGAAGATAAATTTAAGAACAGTTCTTTAAAGAAGAAAAGCTGTAAATATTATTTTGGAGGCTCCCTTTCTCAAAGAAAAACGAAGTGGGGGTGGAGGGAGAAAAGGAGAACAAAATAAAGCAATAGTAATTCTTCCAGATTTAAATTTACAAAACTTAATCCAAAAATAAACTAAATCTACCTACTAGCATATGAACGCCACAGAAGCTGAATCTTGTTTTTTTTTCGTCATTGCATCCACAGTGCTAACAGAGGCTGATGCATAGCAGAATCTCTGTATATTTGATAAACAAATATATCAATCTGTAACTCCAGAAGCACATTTCCTTCATAGATCAACCTCCTAGTGAATGTGTGTCCATCCATATCATGATGCCTTTGAACCTCTCCAAAGTGATTCAATGATGCCCCAAGGGAGGACAAGGCCCCCTCCCCGGTAGACTCATGGCACATTGACTTACCCCATGGTAGTGCTTATCAAACTGAATCTGATTGTTCAGTTTATACTTCCCCTGGAGTATATCTTTAATCACTAAATATTTATTGAACAGGGAGGAAATTGCTGGCATAAAATATACACTAATAACAAGACTGAATGTCTTCCTTTTCTGGAAAGATATATGTTCCTTTTTCTTTCCCCAAGTTTATTGAGATATAATTGACATATAACACTTGTAAGATTAAGATGTACAAAGTGATGATATGATACACTTATATATTGTGAAATAATTATCACAATAGGGCTAGTTAACACCTCCATTACCTCACATTAAGTACCATTCTTTTTTATGATGAGAACATTTAAGATCTACTGTCTTAGCAACTTTCAAGTATATAATACAGCATTGTTAATTATAACTCATTCATCTTAAAGCTGGAAGTTCATACCCTTTGACCAGCACCTATCCATTTTCCCACTCCCAGTTCCTGGCAAACACCATTTTACTCTTTGTTTATACTAGTTTGCCTTTTTTTAGATTCCGCATGTGGTTTTTTTAGATTCTGCCGTAGTTTTCTTTCTCTCTCTAACTTATTTCACTAACCATAATGCCCTCATGTTCCAGCCATGTTGTTGGAAATGACAGGATTTCCTTCATTTGCATGGCTGAAAAATATTCCACTGTCTATACATACATACCACATCTTTTTTATCCATTCTTCCATAGACAGACATTTAGGTTGTTCCCATATCTTGGCTATTGTAAATCATGCTGCAATGAACATGGGAGAGCTGATATCTTTTCAAGATCCTGATTTCATTTACTTTGGATGTAGACCCAGAAGTAGGACTGCTGCATCATATGGTAGTCTATTTTTAATTTTTTGAGGAACCTCTATACTTTTTTCCATGGTGACTGCACCAATTAATATTCCAACCAACAGAGCACAAGGGTTCCCTTTCTCTACATCCTTGCTAACATTTATTAACTGTTGTCTTTTTTACAATAGTCATTCCAACAGGTGGGGAGTGATATTTCATTAAGGCTTTGAAATGCATTTCCCTATTGATTAGTGAGGATGAGCACCTTTTCATTGTACGTGTTAGCCTGAATCAGTATGTCCTTTTGGGGGAAAAAAACCCTACTCAGGTCCTCTACCCATTTTTAAATTGAATTGCTCATTCTTTGCTATTGAGTTGTACAAGTTACTTACATATTTTAGATAGTAACTCCTTATCAGATGTACAATTTGCAAATGTTTTCTACTAAGGAAAGATATATGTCTTTTGGTGTTATCTTCCATATTAGAAAACTGCTTATTGCTTAACTCTTTCCTTTGATTTGGCTGTTAAGGGAAGACAGTGGACATGAGAACAAAGTGCTTCCCAAAGTCTTAGTTTGCTCCTTTAGCAAGAGCAGAGATTTACAGACATTTATGTTGATTGAAATTTCAGTGATCTAATATGAACTTCCATGGGATTACTACGATATATGAATGTAGCATAACTGTCCTTCATCTCTCTTTCCCTCTTTTTATCTTTTTTTTTATTGTTAGTTTCAGGTGTACAGAACAATACAATAGTTACCCTTTTCACCCTCACCAGGTAACAACCCCC
>NW_017732026.1:745638-755175 GCF_001890085.2 Hipposideros armiger
TTCCAACAACCCAATATATGGCATTATTTAAATGGGATAAAGATTTTCTCCAGAAATATTTTGCAACAGGACACACTGTTGCCTGTTTTGAATAGTAAAAAAAAGAGTTCTGTAAGGAAGCAAACGTTTGACCTGAATGACCACTTCAAACACTTAATAGTTCTAGATTATACCGATTACACAAACGTACAGGAAAGGCAATCAATTTTACTAGTTTTAAGTTTGAAAAAACAGAGTCTACACTACATAATGGATTTTAGGGAGTACACAGTGACACAGTGTTATAGATCTGTAAAGCCCAGTCACTATCAAGGTCTTGCTATTGATGAATGTCTTGAAACATAGTGAATCAACAATAAACATTGGGTCAGTGACCATTTCATTGTCATAAAAGACCAGTTCTAAATTCTCATGTCTATATAACTCACAAAAGTTTCCAAGTGGTAGTTATTTCATTCTCCTTGATAAATGAGCTTAACAGTCAGCACATTCATCATTCACATGAAGGTAGTGGTGGAAAAAATATGTGAATAAATAAAATATATTGATACAGTGGCCACATAAATGTTCAGAAAGACAAGCATTGTGATACCAGTATATAGCAAGATTGTTCTTCATTCAATATTTAAAGAGGAAAAACAAAACACACCATTAATTTACCAATTATTAGAACTTTGTGGTGAGTAAAATTCAATACCTTATGTTGGTTAGTAAAGCTTAAAGTCAGGATTTTTATGTATTCAAATTTAATAACATTTTTTTCAGTGACCTTGTTTATTTAGTCAGGGAAAGATTGAAGACATAGTATGTAATAAAGGGGGAGAGCCTGATCTGTGGTCATACAACAAACTTAAGCTACACCTTTGTAGATTACAGATGGAAAGATGGGCTGATCAGCAATGATTAACCTGCCTCAAAGACTGCAAAGTTAATTATTTGCTTTAACTTCATATCGTTTAAGGGGACAAGGAACTCTCTTTGCTGAACAGAAAGAAGAGTCTATTCCCACGAGTAACATGGGAGTGTTCAACAATTCTGAGACAATCTTACTGCATCTTCATAATTATTGATGTATCATAATTTAGTGAACAAAAGAAAGCATTCTTCCCCAAAAAAACATAGAGGTCCGACAATTAAGTTCGCAAACTCATCTTACAAAAAGTGCTGCATACCTCATTGCTGAATATCACTATGGTCACCAATGAAGTACTCCCCTTGGGAAGCTATGCACCAATGCCAGAGCCTAGTCCACCTTTCAAAGCAATTTTGGAACTCTTTTTCAGGAATGGCCTTCAGAGTTATTGTTGTATTATACTTGATGTCCTGAATGTCATCAAAATATCTTCCTTTCAATATTTCCTTTATCTTCAGGTAAAGAAAGAAGTCATTGGAGGCCAGATCAGGTGAGTAGGGAGGGTGTTTCAATACAGTTATTTGTTTACTGGCTAAAAATTCCCTCACACACAGAGCCATGTGAGCTGATGCATTGTTGTGATGCAAGAACCATGAATTGTTGGTGAAAAGTTCAGGTCGTCTAACTTTTTCAAGCAGCCTTTTCAGCACTTCCAAATAGTAAACTTGGTTAACTGTTGTCCAGTTGGTACAATTCATAATGAATAATCCCTCTGATATCAAAAAGGGTTAGCAACATTTTGACTCATGGAACTTTTTTGGTTGTGGAGAACTGGCTGACTTCCATTGTGCACTTTGACACTTTGTTTCAGGGTCGTATTGGTACATCCATGTTTCATCACCAATGATATCACAGTCCAAAACATCATCTTGCCTCTTCAAAAGGTCCTGGCAAACTTTAAATCTCCTTTGCTTTTTTTCATCGTTGAGCTCCTTTGGGACTGTTTTTACACACACCTTTCTCATGTCAAGATTTTCAGTGAAGATTTTCCTGTTTCTCTATAGATGTTTACTTGGTCTGCTATGCTTCTCCCAGTCAGCCAATGATTTTGAAGCACAATTCCACGAATTTTTTGCAATGTTTTCGTCAGCTCTGATCGTTACTGGCCACCCTGACCGCTCTTCATCAGTGACGTGTTCTCTCCCCTCAGAAAAACGATTCATCCTTTTGTACACTGCCTTTTCTTCATGGCATTGTCCCCATTAACTTGGACTAACATGTTCCTGATTTCACTTCCACTCTTTCCAAGTTTAACAAGAAGCTTAATGTTTGTTCATTGCTCTAATTCAAGCTCAGACATTCTCGCGAGGGCACACAAAAACACACAATGACGGTAATGAACGGAACTCAGCAAGACACCACCACACGACATGAACACAGTTGTGAGACACTGATATACCAACGTTATGAAGCCTCACTGAGCTCTTTGTACAGTGATGCCAATGTAAGTGCACGGTGGCAAGTTTGTGAATGTAATTGTCCGACCTCATATAATCCATGACTATCAAAAGACTTTTTTTTGGAATAATTTCATTCCCAATTATCATTACCTGAATAGGCATCATGGATTTTCTCACCAGTGTCTCCGGTGGCTTTATTTGTCTTTCTCCAAAATTATATTATAAAATTTTTCAAACAGAAAAGTTGATGAAAATGCACAGCAGCTAGATTCCAGAATTATTATTTTGTTATATATAGCATTAACATTTTTAGATAAAATTTATGTAGAATAAAATGTATAAATCTCAAATGAATCAGGTATTGCTACTTTCCACGTGCCTTGATATTTGTCCCTTTCAAATTTCAGTGAAGCTTCCCCTGGTTCCCACCCCTACTCCATTTTCCAATGTACTGGGACTTAGTCAATGCATTGTTCTATTTGTCCACATCCTTAATAACTGCATGATGTTGACGCTACCGTCCTACATTGTCCACCATTTCAGAGTGAAGAAATACAATTATTAAACTCTCATCAAGTCTTCAAGATCACAAGTACATATGTGAATTTTTACTCGTGAATATTTCAATAAGATTTTAGACAACTCTCACATAGAGGTTGCATGCCCAGAAGTAGGAAACTTGAATATAATAGACTGTTACTACACATCAGGTTTGTAGCATATTCGTGTAATGTGAATTGAGAAAATTTCCTGACAAGGATTTGCATACTATGATTCTTTTTCTATCAAAAGCACATCCAAATTTGACAACTTCCTTAGTGATCTTATTCGTTTTTAATGGGGAGTCAAAATAACGGCAAAATGACCATTCAAAATAATAAGCATTTTTATAGAGAAGAGCTTAGCAATCAACTTCACTTCCCCCTTCTCTATCACCTCACCCCAATACCCTTTATCTGCACCCTCACCTCACTCCTCCACACACATCCTCTCTTCCCTTTCCCAAACTCTATTCCAATTTCCATTGTCAAGAATGAATCAATACTGGTTCAATTCTCAACTGAATATATATTTTTTCACTTTAAACTTTACAGGCTACCTGACACAGGAAAATAAATCATATTTTAAACTGTCAAGTTTAAAAAGATGTTACTCTTCATGTATACCTTAAAAAGAAATTTAGCTAAGTGTGTCTAGATACATGCTTATGAATAACATCAGCATTTCCCAGGATCAGTGGAAGGATTAAATTCAGGTTCTCTTATCTTGAAGCAGAAATATTAGCACAAAAACTGCATCAACAAAAATCTTTCCAAATATTACTAAAAGCCACTGCTATGTAAATTTTAATGATATTTGCATTCCAGTATTAGGACCCACAATAACTCTTTCACAGAGTATTTTATTACAAAAATAAAATACTGGGGCTCTTTCCTCCTGTGGAAATGAAAAAGAGTAAATACAAATAAATTAAGTGGAGCAAAGACTATGATTTAAAACTTAACACTATTTACTAGTGCTAATGTAAAACTTCCCCTAAGTAATATATAAAAACATAACTGAGGCATGCATAAAAATTAACATAAATGTTAACCTGTAGGAAAAAAAAGGCAATGAAGAAAAAGAGAAAATACTTCACTAGCTACAATATATAATTACTTTATTTCCACTAATACTTGAATCACAAAGTGCAAACGTGACTATAGGGCAAAGAAAAACAGCTCCCATGTAATGATACATGGAAACCACAACCCAAATTGTTCTTGGGTTTTATTTGCAGCGATTGTATCCCGAGGTACAAGACTTAGAGATAACAGAGAGGAAGGTGTGCTCTTTTTCCATTCTTAGAAAAAAGAGAGAGCCAGAACGGATGACTGACCAATTTAACAATGTTCTTTGCTTGCGGAGATCAATCGATCTTTAATCCACCAAGTGCAGTGCTTCTTACATGCTTGAAATGAAAACTGTTTCATCTAACAATGGAATGCCTTTCCTCACTGGAGTTCTATGTAGAAAGGTCACCAGTTTGTAACTTGCACACATTCTGAAGTGTTAATATATACTCAAAAGAATATTAAAATCCATCAAAACATATATAATTATCCTTCCTAGTATACCCTCACTTTTCTTCTTATTATACGTTTATTCTTACCTGCATTTGAATATATGGCAAGTTACATCACAATTCCAATATTATAGGCATTTCATCCTACAGGTTATAAAATAGCAAGAACTTATAAAAAGTTATCTTTTTAAAGACAAATAGCACTACAAGGACTTCATAGTTGATGTGTGAGAGAGTAGTGGTCAAAGACTTAGGTGTCACTGGGAAGACGTGAGGCCAGGACCTGCTCTGCCACGTGCCTAAATTTATGACTGCATTCCTGAAGCTTGGTTGCTTCATTCACAAACAGAGTTCAGAAGAGAAACAACCTCAGTATTGCTGTGGAGTTTAAATGAGATCATGAGTTTTACGCCCTTAGCACAGAGCCAGGCATGCTATGGTCATACAGTTCATGTTAGTTAGCTATGATGATAATTAATCACAAACTCACACTTCAGATGTGAAAACACAGTGGATTCACAACACCAGTGAGAAGCTTAGAATTTGAGATAATTATGAGCAATGCCTGCAGTTTTAGAGAATGATACATTGTAAAGGAAATAAAAATAAAGGAAAATGAGCTGGAAGGTAAAGAAGAAAGTTATCTGATGATGACATAAATCCCTTTATCCCATTGGTCCTAATTGGAGCCTCTTCCTATGCATTGTGTTTTAGATGTACAGGTTTATAAACCATACATTTTAACTCATATGTTTCTTCTTCCCTGTATCTATCTCAAAAGCATCTAATTTTCCTATTGCAACACTGTAACATAGTTCATTTTTGAACAACAAAATACATTTACTTTTCTTTTCCCCACTGAGCCAAAAGTTAGTTTTGTCCTGTTTTTATCATAACTAGTTAACATAAGTGCTTCAGAGATAATAGTTTGTGTCATTAATTAAGAGTGCATGAAAAATTACTTGATGCCTAAAGGTCTAACAGGTTAGAATATGAGGTCATGTTTTGACTTACTAAGGCCACTCAGAGATTATAAACAAAAAATTAATAAGGGTTTTGAAAGATAATGCATTATTTATAAGCAGATGGGTCCCATGTTCAATTGGCTTAACAGAAAAATGACCAGCTTAAAGAAATCAGAGTGTTACAGTGAACAGGCATATTGTGAAAGTAATTTGCATTTGTCTCCAAAAATTAACAGAGTATATCATTAACAGCAACTATTTCATAGAAAGTACACTGAATTTTTCAGTATGTGGATATAGATTCTCCTTCTGTCAATTTTATACACAGAACTGCTTAAGAGTTTGAGATTGTAGAGACAATTGATAGTTATAATTGCTTATATTTAAGAAATAATCAAAACCCAATATTATACATACTCAGGGAACCACATTTTTAGCAATGGTCAGATTGATTAGAAATCAATGCTAGTTATTTGGCCCCTCCTCTACTTGGCAACAGCACCCTTCAGGATAAATTTAAACACTGAGTTTAGAGTAAAAACCAATCATTTAAACTTCTAATAAAATTGTATCATATATGTGACACCTAAGATAAACAAGCAGTAGTTATCAAAAGTGACTACTTATTATTTGGACTTAAAAAAAAAACTTGACCAGTATAAAACAAATAATAAACACAGTTAAAATAAGTATGAAGAAAGGAAGTCAATGTACTCCTTCAGCAGATACCACTTCCTACCTGTTAGAATTTCAATAAAATTTTCCATCAAAAAATGTAATGTGCTATGTCACAAAGTTTTCCTTGACAAATTACAATCTATGAATTAAAGTTTAAGTTATCAAGCCAGTGATATTCTCATTGTAGGCTTCAAAGAGAGCATTTATAATGCTGTAACTGAGTGACCTGTATCAGCCATAGGCAGCTCTAAGATATAGAAAGCCATAGTATCGTCACACGGGAAAGAGGCCAGGACCATAAATAAAATCATAACAGGAAAGAGTGAGCTACCGACAGCGCTGAGAAATAAACCAAGGCCAGATTATAGGATCTAATCCAAGAAAGGCAAAGGAATGAAGTTCATCAGAAGTTAAATATTCAAATGTCCAAATTAGATTGTAAATATACATATAGGTAAGATCCTTATCCAAACAGGTCAGAAGGAGAAGGGCAAAAAAATTGTCCATATTTCACGACTGAGTCAAGGCTCTGCTACTCAAAGTGGGAAACAGGTCACAAGAATGGTATTTTGCTGAAGACACTCAGAATCTGCAAATGGTGTTAGTTTCAAACAATAGCTTAAAAGTGAATATTATTTTCTATCTCCAAACTAAGGGTACGTAGCCTCTTCTTTGATACTTAACCAGGCTCTGGCACATTTTAAACAAAGTTAGCTAGTGAGATACTAGAGTTGTGGATTGAGGGTTACTACTTCCTGGATAAGATCCTCTGAGGAGCAAACCCTCTTGGCTGAAAATACCAGATAAAATAATTGATATTTTGAAAGGTTTTATTCTCTAAATTTTTGTAGGTGAGACACTATAAATATAAAATGTAATAAATATAGCACTATCATAATAGTTGGAGTGGGATTCAGGGGGAAAAAGATATCATAAGTTTGTAATTCTACTTTCAGAAAACCAAGAGCAAATATCATGCACAGGGGGAAAAATATATTAATACTAACCATTCACATATTAGAAAGAAAAATATAAAACTGTCTCTATTTACAAAAGACATGATTGTCTACACAGAAAAAAATCCCAGTGAACATAGAGAAAAATCCTAGAACTAGCAAGTAAGTCTGGCAAAGTTATAGGATACTTCCTTTCTATTAAAAAAAAAAAGCAATTGTTAGTGTATATATGATGTATATACTTTTTATTTAAATGTTAAAAAAATTACCATTCACAATACCATCTAAAATATGAAGTACTTAGAAATGCATTTAATGAAATATATGCAACACTTGTTTACTAAAAACAGTTTAGTGAGTAAAATTAATGGAAACCAAAATAAATGAGATATGAGATATTTACCATGTTTATCAATTGGGAAGATTCAATATTATTAAGATATCAATTCTCATATTGATCTATAGATTCAACAGAATCTCCATCAAATTACTAGCAGGATTTTTTTTATAGAAATTGGCAAGTTGGTTCTAAATTTTATATTTAAATGCAAAGAACCTAAATAGTCAAATCAACTCAGTCAAAAAGTAGTCATAAAAAAATAGTCAAAAAAACAACAACACTGGAGGACTTGCAAGACCTTATTTTGAGACTTGCGATAAAACTAAAATAATCAAGAAAGTATGGTACTGGAGTCAAGGAAGATTCATATATGAAGAGAATATAATAAAAAATAGTAAACCCACACATAAATGGCTAATTGATTTTAAACAAAAGTGCAAGGGTAATTCAATGAAGAAAGAATAGTCTTTTCAACAAACGTTGTTGGGATAATTGGCTATCCATATGCAAAATAATGATTAGTAACCATAATCTTATACCATGTAAAAATAATAACTTGCAAGGGTTATGGAGTTAATTATAAAACCTTTAGAAGAAAATATGAAAAATCCTTAAATGATGGAAATGTTTCATAAATGATATATTTATATGATTACATACATTTGTCAAAACTAATCAAATTGTGTATTTAAAATTGGTGAATTTTATTGTATGTAAATTATACATCAATAAAGCTAACCATACTATATCATGCAATTTTATTTGGTATATGTTTATCTTCTTAAACTCACTTATTAAAGCATGTTACAAGCTGGTAGATCTCATATCTCTTTTAATAAATGCTAAGGTTATTCAGGTTATTGCTTGGTCTACAAACTCCTTGCATGAGAGAAATTATAAAAATGGGTTCTCTTTTCTCCTTTAAATAACATCCCCACAGCCAACTCAAAGGAAAAAATATTGCAAATAATCATATTTTATAAATATAATAACAGCAGTAATTTTAAAGTACATATATAAAAATCAATACCAAACTTAAAGATTATTCCTGGGTTAGGATTCTAGAATTCCTAAAATGTCATCTTACCCTATAAACATCTTAGGAGTTTTAAATATTTTATTGTGGACATATCTTACTTTTACAATCATAAAGCACAGCAAAAATTTTCCATATTTAACTTGATAATGTTTTAATATATCCAGTGGGTTTTTTGTTTGTTTTTTTTTAAAGATTTTATTGGGGAATGCGGGGAGGGGAACAGCGTTGGGGAATCAGGAAAGGGGAACAGACAAGTTGTTGTCCTTTTGTTCTTCAGTCTAGTTGTGGAAGATGCCGCTTCACTGGCCCATGTTGGGGTTATCATTGCGCTCTTCCCAAGTGAGGCAGTCGCTTGCCAGTCATAAGATTCGGCTCACAGCTGCTCACCACAGCCCAGCTCCAGGTCAAGCTGTTGTTCACCATCTTAGTTATAGAAGGCGCAGTGTCATTGGCCCTCAATGTGGGATCCCAACTGGGACCCTGCTGCCCAGAGCTGGCATCCCAAGCAACTCTTAACCAACGTGCCACTCGACCCTCCCCATCCAGTGTTTTTTGCAGTGTAATATCGATCATCTATATTTATATCCTATGCCTTATACTATGTGGACTAAATAACTCATTAATTCAACTAGTATTTTTTGAGAACCTTCTCCTGCTAGGCACTAATAAAGACAAAGATCATTAATACAATTTCAATAGCAAAACAACAAAAGTTGCAGGATCATAAGTGCTTCTTTTAAAATAAAGAAGCTATGTTTACTCCTTCAGGCCCATCCTATTCTGGTTGTCTCATGTGATTTTATCAAGATACACAGTGACACTAGTTATTCCATTTCAAACCAGCACTGACTGCGTGGTATGACATCTATAAATAAATGGGCTGCACTGAGAAAGAAGCATAGTTTTCTGTGGAGTTTTCATGTTTGTCATATCTCAGATACAATTACTCTGTGGGAATTGCACCTCACTTCTAACTAGTAGAAACAGAAAAAAAAGAAAGAAAGAAAGAAAGAAAGAAAGAAAGAAAGAAAGAAGGAAGGAAGGAAGGAAGGAAGGAAGGAAGGAAGGAAGGAAGGAAAGAGAGAGAGAGAGAGAGAGAGAGAGAGAGAGAGAGAGAGAGAGAAAGAAAGAAAGAAAGAAAGAGAGGGAGGAAGAGAGAAAGACAGAGACAAAGGATGAGA
>NW_017732026.1:755196-770602 GCF_001890085.2 Hipposideros armiger
GAGAGAGAGAGAGAGAGAGAGAGAGAGAGAGAGAGAGAGAGAGAGAGAGAGAGAAAAGAAAGAAAGAAAGAGAAAAAACCAGCCAGCCAGCCAACCAGCCTGAATCACACAGCAGCAAGCATAGGGACTTATCTCTGCATCTGAAATTGAAAATAAAAATTTTACCCAGCTCTGAAATTGAATCAGGACTTGAATCAGGACTTGCCTCGTTAAAGCACTTACTTCAGTTCCTATTGAAATAACGAAAGAACTCCACTTTATTCTAAGAGTAAACAGGAAGAGAAAATTGAAGTTTAGGGGATGTAGTGGAAATCTTCTTAGAAGAAACCAGATACAAAGTAAAATTAAACTTCTTGTTCATGATCTAGGTGACAAAAAAAAAAGCAAACACAAGAAATATGCGTACTATTGTTTATGAGCACCTAATTATTCCAGGTTCATCTCCATGTGATTAACCTTTCCACTTTTTACAGATATGGCTATTTCAATTATAGCTTCTGTGGGAGATAGGATAGAATTCTAGTGTTTAAATGAGAATGAAAGAAATCAGATGAGAAAAAAGATAAAAAGTTAGCCATAGAAATTAATTTAGGACATTCAAAGGCATCCCCTCATATGACCTTTCATACATAATCAAGAGTAAAATAGCTAGTAATTCTCTCTCACAAATCCAGGTGGGAGAATATCTGTACTAGAACCCATTCTGTGGGGAAAATAGTTTTTCAAACCTTGTAATAAGTTCTAATTGTCCAAGGTTAACTAAAGAAATCTTCAAGAGATATAATTTCAGACACATGTGGAATATATAACAAATGTGACATCTTGCTTTGTAGTGAATTAGTTTCCTAATGCAAACTAATTCATGAGTGTCCGTCTCATTATCATGATGCTGCTCATGTGTGAGGAATCATAAACGGTGACCACTGAACTCTGATACTGAAATTTACTGTTTATAGACTATGTCTCAAGAAGTGACAGTTCTCCTGGGAAAAGCCTAGATTCCTAAGTCTTAGACTCAAGACTTCTAGAGTAGAAGTTTTTTGTTTTTGTTCTTGTTTTAAATAGATAAAATGTATTTCTGTATTTTTACCAATATTTTCACCTACATGCCTGAAAGTAGAGGACATAGATTTTAAGATTTTGTCCATATCATAATAAAATAGCAACAAAGTTTGCATTACTAGTTCCTATTTCTAAGACTATTATAAAACACAGACCTGTTTGCCGGGGACTGAGAGACCCATCCGGAGCTGTAAAGGAGAGGCTGGTGCAAGGCACACTCTCTGGCTGCATCCTTAGCAAGGCTGGCGCAGCACCTCAGCATAAGGAGGTTTCCGGCACCCGCAGGTGGATTCAATACATTGGGTACTAAACATCTTGAGTCCGATGCATTGGTTGCTAACAATCTGCAGCTGATGCATGGAACGTTCCCTGCCCAAGGCTATCTCCTCCCCTTTCCTGCCCCTGCAGAAGCAAGACTATATAAGTAAAGCACAGCTGCTAGACCGGGTCACTGTTCTCCCATCAGGAGACAGCTGTCCACCTAGGCCCTGCTTTCAAGTATTTTTTTGTCTGTCTTTCTTAATACTCCATCACCCGCAGTCTGGCCCATTGACTAGCTGCGCTGGATGTGGCACCTGTTGATCCCAAAACACATCTTTCATTATGTCACTTTTTTTATTGTCTCAAAAATCATATAATCCCAAATTCAAGATCTTGCACTCTATTTGACTCTATTTGGTCTTCCACAATTCATACAACTAATACTCAGTAAGCAGCATATAGACAAGTAACTCTGCCATGACTGGGAAAGACACAATGAGTACCTTCAAAAAGGTTAATGTTCCAATAACCTATAAGAATGCCACCCAAAAAGCTAGTCACTCATAAACAACATCATCTAAAATGTAAATCAATGAGTGATTTTCCAATTGGGCAAATGTTGCTACCAGAAGGAAATGTCTACTGAACTCTATATTCCAGCACAAACTCCTTCAAGGACTGGTACTGATTCATGATCAACATTTTCAGTAGCACTCTTCTAGACCAAACTCTTCTTCTCTCCTCTTCTCATCTTCCTCATACCATGAATGTAGTTTTTAAAAGTTTACAAGTTGTAGATCCACAGGGATTCTCTTCATGATATTTCTCTATGTTTGTCTCAAACTCCAAATGGGAAACTGTCAGCCTACCATGGGTTAAATGCCATTTCCAATCTAATCAGTTATGGCTATGGGAATACCTATGGAAAAAGGATGGCTTCTTTAAAGCATAAAAGTTTTTAATTTTGATGAAATCAATCCTATCTATTTTTCTCTTTTCTCACTGGTACTTTTGGTGTTAAATCTAAGACATTGTTGTGTAACCCACGATGACAAAGATCTACTCTAATATTTCTTCTAAAGGTTTTACAGTTTCTTTATGGTGAAGGAGGCATACTCTGAAAATATGCTAAAATACATTGAATTGTACACTTTAAACTGGCTATCTAATGGTATGTAAATCATCTCTAAAGCTATATAAAAATGGCTTCTGAGTATTCACACTCAAAAAGGCATCTGTTATGATAAATTTAATAGGCAAATAAGTGGCATAATCAATAATTGTTCCAGAAATGAAGGAAGAACTCAGACTACAGAGAGAACACACAGAAATAGCTTCACATCAAAGATGGTGAGCAGGTTGTGGTTTAGAGACATTATCGCAAGAAAGCAATCATGATACCTAGATATGTGGAATACTTTACCATGCATATACTTCGGTATGCATACATTTAATAATAACATTTTAAAATTTACTTAGAAAACAATTCTGTCATATATTGTTCTCAACATATGCTATATTTTCATTGTTCCAACTACTGAAAGAAAAAAAAATATGAGGAATCCAACAAAGTATACATTTATCACTAGAATGGCCTTTATTATAAAAGTAGTTATTCTTTATAAGTATCCTGGGGACATAATGACTGAAGTGCCCAAATGACTTTGTTATAAAACATTTTCTCCTATAACATAATGTCATGTATGGAATACAAAGAAAGTGCTATTGAGTACAGAAGAAAAAAAGAAGAAAAACCCGGCAGGATTTAAGGCTCATTATCATTCTCTTAGATCCCTAGAGTAACATCAAAAAGTACATTGTGCTAAAGGATAATGTAGTGTTCCAAACTGACTGTCCTTAAAGGCTGAAAGTTTTATAAGGTTATTCACTGCCATCGCACCTGACTGTCTGCCTGGTTCACAAGCTTCAGGTCTCTAAGAAATGGAGGGTCCCATACCCCCAGGATTCCCTAGTGGTAGAGAACAGAGAATGCATTAGCTACTTTAGAGTGGCTGTTTATCCCACATTTGAGACAGGAAAAAGTGGAAAATGTCATTTCTTTATGAATATACTTCTTGATATTTCTAAATATCTGTTATAAATATTATGAAAATCATACCTTGTACGACTTTCTTGCATGAAAAGACAAGATTTGTATTTTTTAATCTTACTGAAATTGTTCAAGAAATTTATTTTAGAATCTCTTTGGAGAAAATAAGAAAGAAACACAACTCTTAAAAAAGTTTTTAAACTTTTGTTGGCAGGTACTTCTGTGCTGAAATATCTTTTGGATCAACCTAGAAATGGAGGGACATAGGTCAATAGCAGCACATCTTAGCTAAGAGCTGTATGAAAATTATCCTCTCAGTGCAATCCTGAGAGTGTAACAGCAGTGAATCAGAAACATTATTAGCACCTACTTAATAAAGGAGGGGAAAAAAGGAAAATGATTAATGTGTCTCTAAAAAAAGATAATCTTGCCAAAATCTCTCATGCTTGCCTTTATAGTGCCACCAATAAAGGTGATTGTATCTCACTGAATATCTTACAGGATTCTCAGAGTAATCCATCTAAATGGGGGCTGTCTCAGAGCACCAGGAAATAAATGGCATCATTAAGTTTCTCTGAAGTAATGTCTCCTTTCTCACTAATGTACCAACTCCTGTGACAATCTCCCCCTGGACACCCAACTTAGCATTTTTCTCTCCCTAATAAGAGTGGCTTTAAATTCTTAGATGTAACCCATATTTAGGAAAAAAAATGCATTTGCCTGTGGAATTATAAAAGTATCTCTCTTTTTTTTTTAAAGACAAAAATGCAGGGAAAATTAGCTCAATATAATGTGTTTTCTGCTTTTCAAAGAAGAGAGCACACTCTGGCCTGTGATTCTCTACCAGCCATTTACTAATTATCCTGTTGAGTGATACAAGTGACAGGGTTCATTAGCAACCTTAGTGAACTCCCCATTTCTTGAAAGGTGACTGTCTCAAATTTGGATTAGCTGACTTCTATGGGTCTTTATTCCCTCTTCTCCCCCTGGAAATCTATCATTTAAAGGTTTCCTCATTATCAATAACTATGCTAAAAGCCAAGAGAAAATGTGGAGCTGTATGTGGCCTCTCCACACATCTATTAGAAAACGAGAGAGATGAGCATACAATTCATTTCCAGATGAGATTTAAGAAAGATGTTTCTGTCCCCAAAAATGTGACGGAAACTGAGAAATTGCTCTTATGGCATGGCATGGTTTTATAAAGAAATTTGTGTACATAATTTTGATATAATATCCAGAAAAAGAAGAAAGGCTCGTATCTGCTGTTAAAGAGATGAATACAGTAACTTTTCCCTTACTATATGAACATGGAAAAATCCTTTGAACCTTAGTTTGCCATATAGAAAATATTAATAAGGCTATATTCTTCATAGATTTTTGCAAAGTGTATATGAAATATCATGCCCCAAGCAAGTGCTGGATCCATAGTGGTTACTTATTAACACATATCAATAGATAAATTAAGTAAAATATATTTGAATGTTTGTGTATATACATATATACACACACATATAGATGGAAGGCTAGCTAGCTAAAGAGAGATGATGGAGATGCAGAGAGATTATTCGATCAGGGAACTCAATATAGACAGTGCATGATTTATCCCAGAGTACTCCTCAAAGGCACAAAGCAATTGTACTTCTGCTGGACAGGTCAATCTGAAATTTCTGAATGTCCGTTTTGTGAAGCACCTTGCATGAAGTGCTTTCAATTATAGATGGCTGTTAAAATTCATTTCAGAAAGCTGAGAAACAACGTGTGTGTGTGTGTGTGTGTGTGTGCTTTCACTAAAGCTATTTTAAATCATTGACCTTTCCTCTTTGGTTCATAACACCTTGTGAAGATGCAACAGACTGTTTCTAATATAAAAGAACACAAAGTACGATTCTTTTCTGGGAATAGAGCTCTGCTTGCCTGAAGTGCTAAAGACTGGTGATCTTATACAGTAATCTTACAGTTAGAGACCAGAACATGCTTAGTTTACACATATTATTATACTTCACAGGTGGGGATGGGAGGGAGAAAGATACGAAGAAAGGTGCTACAATAAATTGGCATCCAATTATATGTTTATCAACTAAAGAGGTGCATAAATAGTTTGCAGTCTGTATATGTTTCATTGGGTCTAAGTGTATCAATTAAAAATCAGGTTCTATCTGAATTTCTGACATTCCCATTTAAAAAGCTGGTGATTGGTATTTTTTTCTTTCTATTTTCCACAGCTCATGTTGCCATAAACTTCTAATTCCCTGATGCATAGTTGTCAATGAATAATTCATTTAACCAAAGCCTCTAATAAAATTTTTATTAGATTTTTAGACAGTGGATTCACTCTACAATTCTTCCCATCAGAGGTCTGGAGGGTCTCAGAATCTCTCTATAGCTTAAGCAAAAATGAAAGGATGAAAGGAAAAAAAAGTACTCTAGCCATACATCCAAAGCGATAACAAACCATATCTTAAATTTCACCTAAGAATTAGGGAAGAAGAGGTGATGGTAGTATAATAGTTTTAAATATCAGGGTTGGATTACTCCTGTAGGTTCTAGTGTTAAAGAACTTCAACCTGAAGTGGCAGGGTTCGTAATAATGAAAATGTTAAATCACCTTTAAAATTAAAATGGAGAGGTCAAACAATTAGGCTGTATTTTCAAGGATAGTTATACAATTATGTATAATAGAAATTGTCATTCACATGTAAGACTAATTTAAATAATAAGTATTAACTAGGGATCCCACGTGTATACACTAGGAAACAGTTCCTCAGGGGGCCCTACAGAAACCGCAGGAGTTCAGAGCTCCCTGCAATCAATTGACCTGTCATGTTACACTACCTTTCTAAGAGAAAGATACATAGCACATCACACTGAAAAATCTTCCTCAGGACAGTTAGTTACAAGTGTTTTAACTCGATCATCCCCAAACTTATGTGTCCATAGAATCCTAATAAGAGAATACAGCACTGTGTTCCAATCAAAACACTTTAAAGAAACTACTAAATTGGCTTCGTGTTCAAAATTCAGTCTTTAGAATAAATGTTCATTATTGAGCTTCAGAAAAACATCAGTTAGTTTAATGATTTTTAAGGACATTATTTCAAATCTCTAACAATATGTTATGAAATATCACATTTTAGATCAGAAGGCAATCAGTCATCAACGCTAGGTGTTTGTGAGAGCTCTTTAAAAGCAAATAGTCTAAAATAACTAAAATAAAGTAAAAAAATAGTTTAGATAATCTTGGTCAAACAGGAAAGTATTAAGAGTAAATTCAAGGGATATTTAGAGGAATACATAAAAAACCCAAACTAGGAAAATATTTCCATCTTTTAGAAAACAAATGCACTCCACTTTTGCATATCCAGTTTACTTTGAAGGGGGAAAGATGAACATTTCCAAAGAATCAAGGGAAAAGCTAAAAATCATATATATGTTCTTTTTCACCCTGTCTCTCATTTCTGTCTCTCCATCATTTCTATCTATCATCTAACTAGCTAGCTATCCATCCTTCCATCCTGCCTGTCTTAAAAATGTCACCTTATATAAAAGAAAAAAAAAAGCTTTTAATATAGGGTTTGTTTGTCCATTTTTACCAAATACACTTAATCAATAACAGTAAATTAGCACAGAGCAAGCCTGTTCTTCCAGATACTCAGTACCACAGTGCAAATATCACAGGGATTCTCATTTCCTACCACCATTTGGGTACTTATCTGAATTAAGACAGATTTTGATCACAAAGCATTTTGTGTCTATAAGAACCTTGATTCTAGTCTTTTCCTTTCAGTGGCTCAAAGTAAAAACTACTTTGAATGAGCATAAATTTGGCGTACCTATTCTTTACTGAATTCATATATTTTAAGTCAAAATTAGAGGGGTATTTTATTCATTGGTAATACCTCTACAAATCATACAAATCAGATTTTTTTTTCTAAGAATAAACTGGAATGTCCCATTTTAGGCACCAAGAGCATAGGTCAATATTTCTGTCAATCTAACAATATTTATGACTATAAAACTCCAGATACTCATTTCATCATCTAACAGCCCAGAATCAAGTTCCTCCTATATGTTCTAGGTACTGAGGTTGAATTATTTCACAGAAAATATGATAAGATAATATTATAGGAAGAATGATTTGTAAAAATACCAACTCTCTGTACAATAAAAACATCAATTTACTTAAGAAAATTTTTGTTCAATTTTACTATGTAAGTATTTATAAAACACGTTTCATTAAAAGGTTATTTCCAGAGCATATGAATATAAATAGTTGGTTGAATATATATGTTTACATTGATTTCATCTATTATTAAAACTCAAAAAGAATTGTCAAGGAAGCATCTTGTGCATACATTTGATTAAACAAAAATATTGCTCTCAATACAAATGAAACTCATGAAAAAATTTTTAAATGCTTCCAACTTCATCTTTCTCAATTAAAATACCTATGCCTCATTTTCGTGTTTCATTTCTGTTAATATTTTTCAAATTTTAATAAAAAACACCTACACTATGAATTATTGTACTAGAGCCATCAAATTATCATCCAAAGTTTTTTGCCATTCTTTTTTATATGCTTTGCACTAATGAAATGTTTTTTGCCTATGGTTCATTTAAAACCTGGTTTTGGTTTCCAACCTACATTTTAGCCTTCAGGTAGATTTTGAAGTTTCTAGTTCAACTGAATATATATTTTGAAAAGACAAACCAGCTATTCGGTCATACCTAGTATCTCTACTACTTATTCTTTCTTTAAGAAATTGAGCATGTCACTACATTTCTGAAAGCAGTCAGAAAAAAAAAAAGTATGAACAAGAAAGTGTTCAATAGTAAAGAAAAAAATGTAATGGTTTTACTGCAAAGGCCCCAGAAGTCAATTTTCAGCCTGAACCCTTGTATAACTTTAAAATCTACTCTTAGGAAACAGTTTCACAGTTTGAAAGGATAAAGAATACACTATGTAAAACTGTAAAGATTTCCTTATTCAAAAACTTCATCAGTTAATAAAATATTCAGCTGTCTTAAAACTGTCAGTGATCGTTCATAAATATAGAATACAGTTAATGTTTCCTTTAATTTTGTCCAAATCAGCACAATCAAATCAATTTCCTCTTAGTAAAATGCTGGCTGTACTTGTAACACCAATTTGTTGATTTTTAAACATATCAAAATGCAAATCCCTTTAAGCTGCAATAAAGTGATACTGAAAGCACTAGAATGAGACTGAGCATTTTTAAGTAACTTGAACTGGTTTGAGAAAAGAATGGGTGGGTAAGTACTGTGGTAGGCGGCCTCTAAGATGGTCCTCCAAAGTCCCCCTCCATGTATTTATGCCCTTCTATAATCCTCTCTCTTTGAATGTGGGCTGAACTTTGTAACTTGCTTCAAACCAATAGAATGTGGCAGAAGTGATGGAGTATTACTTCCAAATTGGCTTTTAAATAGACTTGGCTTCCATCTCTCTCTCTCTCTCTCTCTCTCTCTCTCTCTCTCTCTCTCTCTCTCTCTCTCTCCCTCCCTCCTTCCCTCCCTCACTCTCTCTCCAATTGCTCACCCTGGAGAAACCAGATGCCATGTCATGTGAAAGTCCTGTGAAGCAACCTACATGACAACTGAGATAGGGCTCTGGGCCACAGCCAGTAAGGAACTGAAAATCACAAGTGAATTTGTAAGTAATTCTCCTCTAGTCTTCTGATAAGACTGTAGTCCCTTTCAGCAGCTTTATTATAATTTCATTAGAGACCTTAAATCAGGGACAATGGATTCCTAACCAACGAAATAATGAGATAATAAATGGTGGTTGTTTTAAGTCATAACTTTTGGCACAACTTCTTATGTAGCGAAGATAACTAATACAAGTACCCTATATTCTTACTCCTGGTAGCCCACATGCCTTAATAGAAACTCAATAAATGGTAGCTTCTATTATTTTTTATTTAGTTTTTTAATTAAAAAAAAATATATATATATATATATATTTTTTTAATTGGGGAATTGGGAGAATGGGAACAGTGCTGGGGAATTGGGGGAAGGGGAACAGACAATTTGCTGTCGTTTTGTTCTTCAGTCTAGTTGTGGAGGAAGTTGCTTCACTGGCCCAAGTTGGCACCATCATTGCGCTCTTCCCGGGCGAGGCACATCAGTCGCCGGCTTCTGGACGGCTGCTCACTGCGGCTGCTGGCCGCTCACGCTGGCTGCTGGCTATATACAGTAGCCCATGGCAACCCAGTGCCACAGGGGCTGCAGCCTACGCTGTCACAGGCGACTCTCAGCAGCCCAGCTCCAGGTTAAGATGTTGTACAGCATCTTAGCTCTGGAGGGCAGTGTCACTGGCCCTCATATGTGGGATCTGAACCGGGGCCCTCTGGCATCCCAAGCCAGTTCTTAACCATCGCGCCACTCGGCTGGCCCTATTTTTTAAACAATCTTGAGTTGTTCAATATCCTAGCTTTAAATCAGTTATTGCTCTTTGCCAAATAAAATTTAATGAGCATCTATTTTACACAGAACACTGTGTACAAGTCTAGCAGGTATGAAAATGAATAAATGAAGTCCTTTGCCCTTATGATTATATCTAATAAAGTCACAATAGCATGAAAATTAAAACATTAACAGAAAAATTAAAATTTACATATCCATGGCATAGAAATAATGATATATCACTTAAATATATAATAAACAGATCCACTGTCTCTCTCCTACTCAGTTTTCCACTAACATTTTTGTCCCTCATTGATTTCAATACATGTTGAATAGAATTAAAGCATGATATTTTAGGAAGTCATATGGTAGTTTCTCTCTCCTACTGGACATATATCATAACTATGAAGTCACGTTTGTTTGTTCATTAAATTGGTCAGGGTTTAAAGAAGATGATGAAGCTTTCAAATCAGAATTCTCTGAGTTTTAATCCTGGTTCTATCACTCACAGACTCTTAAGACCTTAGGATATAAATTAACTCCTGATGCTAAAAGTTTTAGAGAGTTCATACTAAGCAAGACCTATATATAGGTAAATGTCTATGAACATAAATTACCAGAATAAGCCAAAAATGACCTTAAAATTGACACATGACAATAATAATAGCAACAATACCACACTTTGCAACATGATATTGAATGGCAAAGGGAAATAATTATGTAGACACAGCCTCTAACTGTTCAATCTTTTCAAATATAATTTATTTAGTTTTAAGAGAAAACCATTCAACAAGTTGTTTCAAGGTAAAATTGGGGTCTTGAATATAAATCCCTTCAGTAGGAAAAACATGGTTAAACTATCTAATTACATTCTGGCAATGGGTCAAAAAGAACTTGAGTTAAAATCTGAAAATGAGCCAATTCAGAGCCCTGGAAAAATATTACTAATTTTCTCTCTTGTTATCACTCTGATTTAATAATTTTTGCATAAACAGCCATTAAAAATAAACATCTAAAATATAATTTAGTGCCATGAATATGTTTGGCAGAAACAACAACCTCTTCTATTTTCTACATTATAAATCTCAGCTCATGCTTTAAGATCCAAAAGTAATGCCTCTCCCTCCTTAAAATGATCACATTTTATTACCTAAGTGGTTTCAAAAACACATTCTAAATAAACTTAAACTTTTTTTAATTTTTTTCACCTTATTGTTTCTAACGTTTATGGATTTTGTTTATATATATTTTTTTCTCCAGTATACTACATAGAATATGGAATATAATAAATAAAGACCAATACAATAAAAAATTAATCAATGAACGGGTAACCCATAATTTGCTTTCTTATAAATTGGAGATATTAAAGTCCATCTATTTAAGAGGGTTACCCTCAAGACTAAATAATATGAGTTAAAATGCAAAGAACTTAGTAGTGAATCTGGAACATAATAAATGGTAGTTAGATACATGGAGATACAAAGGTGATTGAGGGATATTACCACCATCAAGGTACACATAACTTTAAAGAGAGACTTCTAAGTAAATGACAACATCATGAAAGTATGGGTAGGATATACTGGTCAAGATGGTAGAGTAGGAAAATGCTGTGCTCACCTCCTCTCAGGACCACACTAATTACAAATAAACCACAGAACAAACATTAATGAGAATCGCCTACATTCTAGCTGAACCAAAGCCCTACAACTATAGAAATACAGAAGAAGCAACCGTGAGACTGGTAGGAGGAGTACAGACATGGAACAGACTGGTCACATGCCCATGTGTGACCATTAAAAATTGGGAAGAATATCTTGACTGTGGAGGCCCCTGCCCCTCCCCCGGGGAACGAGGGGTCTCAGGCCCTCCCCAGCCCAGGGTTTCAGTGCCAAGGAGAGAAGTTTCCATAATTTCTGGTTGTGAAAACCAAAGGAGATTGTGACTGAGTGAGACATAGGGCAACTACACTGCCAGGCGCTCCTCTTAAAGGGCCCTGCAAGGACTTACTCGCTGATGGACTCACTTGCTCTGAACTCCAGCACTGGGGCAGATGCTTGAAAGGCACCAGGGCATACCTGGAGGAACTGAGTTGTCTGGCTCCAGGGTGAGGGCTGGAGGAGTAGCTCTTTCCCCGGATGGAGAGGCCGGCAGAGGCTATTGCTTTTTTTCTTGAGCCCTCCCCCTCCTTCTGTGCAGATGCATGCAGACGCCATATCTGAGTCTCCAGCAAACTCTCACCTTTCATCTGCCCCGCCCTAGTGATTCCCTGGAACCCCGTCCCACCCAACTTCCCAGCACACCTAAGCCACTTCCAGAAGCTGTTCTATATAACTGTCCTGCCTTGGCTCATGCTGCAGACTTTCCTAAAATCTCTCAAAGGTTCACAAAATCCAAACAAGAAACATCTGGTGTTTGTGTGTACCATACCGTTGTCTGAATAGCCCTAAGGCCTACATTAGTGGCAACTGGCCTTGGTTTGCTGCTTGGTCTCCAAGGCACCTCCAAGCACAGTGCGGGTGGTGGCCATCTTTGGATTGCTTTGTGGCTCATAGCAGATAACCTCGGGCAGGACACAGAATGTGGTTGAACTTGGCCAGCAGTGGGTCCCCTCCCAGGAGGTCCCAAGACTGGTAGGCCTACTGACCAGCTTCCAACTGGGCTGGAGGATCACCCTGCTGCCTCCAAGGATGACACACCCAAAGGGCAGAGTGGGCAGGCACTAGAGCCCTGCTAAAGCAAACCCTGCTCTGTTGGGTCAGCCTGGCACAACAGCTCTTCCACTGTAGTCACAGCTGATCCTCACAACCAATCAGCCAGAGGGTCAAATCCTCCTATTGACATGCAAACATCAAACAAGTCTCAATTACAACAGGAGGACACACAAAGCCCACACAAGAGACACACCTGGAGTGCACAGCTCTGGTGACAAGAGAGACTGCACCACTGGGTCCCACAGGACACCTACTAAATAAGGCCCCTCTACCAAGACAAGGAGGCATAGCAGCTCTACACAGAAAAAATACACAGAGAGGTAATCAAAATGGGAAGACAAAGAAACATGTCCAAAATAAAAGAGCAGAACAAAAATCCAAAAAAACAACTAAACAAAGAAACAAGCAATCTACCAGATGCAGAGTTCCAAACACTGGTTATAAGGATGCTCAATGGTCTCAGGGAGAACCTCAACAGAGTGATAAGAAACATAAAATGGAGCTAGGAAACATGGAAAATAACCGGTCAGAAATTAAGAATATAATAACTGAAATGAAGAATACATTATAGGGATCCAACAGCAGATTAGATAAAGCAGAAGATCAACTCAGAGATTTAGAAGATAAGGTAGCAGAAAGTACCCAATCAGAGCAGCAAAATAAAAAAAGAATCCAAAAAAATGAGGATAGTTTAAGAGGCCTCTGGGACAATAAGTGTACCAATATTCACATCATAGGTGTACCAGAAAAAGAAGAGAAAGAGCAAGGAATTGAAAACCTATCTGAACAAATAATTGCTTAAAACTTCCCTAATCTGATGAAGGAAACAGATATACAAGTCCAGGAAGTGCAGAGTCCCAAACAAGATGAACAAAAGAGGCCCACACCAAGACACATCATAATTAAAATGGTGAAGGTTAAAAACAAAGAGAAAATCTTAAAAACAGCAAGGTAAAAGCAGTTAACACACAAAGAAGGGAGCTCCCACAGGACTGTCTTCTAATTTGCCAACAAAATCTTTGCAGGCCAGAGGGATTACTATGAAATATTCAAAGTGATGAAAAGCAAGAATTTACAACAGAGATTACTTTACCCAGCAAAATTATTATTTAGAATCAAAAGAACAGATAAAAAGCTCCCCAGACAAGAAAAAGTTAAAGGAGTTCTTCACTACCAAGCCAGTATTATGAGAAATGTTAAAGGACTATTTTAAGATGAAAAGAAAAAAATAAAGATAAAAAATGTGAATAGCCAGACTTCCGGTAAGATGGTGGAATAGATAGACGCTGTGATGACTACCTCCCAGGATCACACCAAAATTACAAATAATTTATAAGATATTCAACCTCGGAAGTTCCCTGGACACTAGGTGAGCAGAACCTCTAAATGAAGCTCTTAAAGAGGAGGTCAAATTGAGTCTGGTAGGAGGGGCAGAGACGAGAGAGGGCGAACCCTGTGATGGACACCTCAGCGGTGGGGAGGCTTCTCCGGTTGGGGGCGAGACCCTCTGGCCCCACACCGAACTCACCAGCCCAGAGTTACTTTGCCGGGAAGAGGAGTTCTATGATAGCTGAAAGGAGAAAATAGTGAGGACTCTCTTTGCTCAACTCGGTGGGGCTGAGGGCAGCTGGAGAACCAGTGGAGCCGGCAAACCGACTTGCTCACTGCTGAGCACTCACCTGGTTCCTGGAGGAGTGAGTAACTTTGTAAGCAGTGCCCAGGAGCCTGCGGGAAGGACTGAGCTGAGTGCCTTTGGTGCGGGAGTTGAAGGTTTTTAGGACCATTGTTCCCCTGGTGTGCACACGAGTAGTGCACAGGAGAGCGCCATTTTTTCAGGGCTAGGCCCTCCCACAGAGGCTCAGGTCTGGGACTGCATTGGTCTGTTGGAATTGGTACAGGAGTGCGTGTATGTGTGCGTGCATGCGTGCGCTTGTGGCCTTGGATCCCCGCCCTCCATATTGTTTGTTCTGCGTAGCCAGGGAAACGCAGGGCACGCGCCCTCTGACTACAACAGACTGCTTATTGAGATCCAGAAGTGTATGACTCGCCTTAGGTCCCCGATTTCCACATTGCACATGCAGAGTTGCCTGGGTGGCAATTGGCTGTCGGGCTGCTCAGCCTGATCTGCAAGAGGCTGATTGGGACAGGCTGAGACTGGGAGTTTTCCTAGGAGTGTAGGGCTGTCAGCTGTGCCCCTGCATGATTCGGCCAGGGCTTTCCAGGTGAGTTTGTGTGGGCTGGCTGCCAAAGCAGAAATGCATGCTGCTCTAACTTGGTGGGGGCCACTGACCACAACCTGTGGTGCCTTGGGGGCCTGAACCGCCCAACTAGAGCTGTGTTGCCAGGGGCACCCTGAGCCCCTGGTCTCTGGCCCCTAACTTCACAGGCCACAGAGGGTTTTTTGCAGCAGCACACAGCCCGCAACAACCTGTGAGTATTTTTGGTGGTGAGCACGGTGCCAGAACACACAGGAACTAATTGTGGGAAGCTTACTTCACGTCTAGAGGGAGGTCAGCGCATGATGCACTGAGCCTTTCCCCCCAACAGCTGGTGCTGAGTCGCCCAGAGTGTCTCTATTGCTGAGCAAGTGGTCTGCAGATTAAAGTGGGCGGAGAGCCCCTCCCCCATTTTTTTCTTTTTCCTTTTTTTCCCTCTTTTTCTCTTTTTTCTTTTTCTTTATTTTTTTCTTTTTATCTTTTTTTTTTCTTTCTAGGTGATCTAATACATCAAAGCAATCAGAGTGACAGTCAGAATGAAGAAACAAAGAAACATGTCCCAAGTAAAAGATCAGAAGAAACCTCAAGAAATGGAACTAAATGAAACAGAGGTATCCAACCTTTCAGAGACAGAGTTTAGAACACAGGTGATAAGAATGTTTAAGGAACTTAAGGAGGATATA
>NW_017732026.1:770807-774082 GCF_001890085.2 Hipposideros armiger
GACAACATCAAGCACAACAACATTCGCATCATAGGAATACCAGAAGGAGAAGAGAAGAAGCAAGGGATCAAGAATGTATTTGAAGAAATAATGACTGAGAACTTCCCTATCCTGGTGAAGGAAATTGACATACAAGCCCAGGAAGTGCATAGAGTTCCAAACAAGCAGAACCCAAACAGTTCCACACCAAGATACATCATAGTAAAAATGGCAAATGTTAAAGACAAAGACAGGATCCTGAAAGCAGCAAAAGAAAGACAGCAGGTTACATACAAAGGAACTCCTATAAGACTAACAACTGACTTTTCCACACAAACTCTGCAGGCCAGAAGAGCATGGCAGGAAATATTCAAAGTGACGCAAAATAAAGGCCTATAACCAAGATTGCTCTACCCAGCACAGCTATCACTTAAAATTGAAGGAGACATAAAGAGCTTCTCAGAAAAGAATAAACTTAAGGAATTCATTACCACCAAGCCAGCATTGCAGGAAATGTTAAAAGGGCTTTCTTAAAGAGAAGAAAGGGGAAAACAAGCTAACTCAGGAAGATCAGAAATACAAATAACAAAACAGCAATAAATATGCAACTATCAATAATCACTTTAAATGTGAATGGATTAAATGCTCCAATCAAAAGACATAGAGTGGCTGAGTGGACAAGAAAACAGGACCCTTGCATATGCTAAATAAAAGAGACTCATCTCAGATCAAAAGACACACACAGACTGAAAGTAAAGGGATGGAATAAGATATTTCACGCAAATTGAAAGGAGAAAAAAGCTGGAGTAGCTACACTTATTTCAGAAAAAATAGACTTTAAAATGAAGACTACAATAAAAGACAAAGAAGGACACTACATAATAATAAAAGGATCGATTCAACAAGAGGACATAACCCTAGTAAACATCTATGCACCCAACGTAGGAGCTCCTAGATACATAAAACAGATTTTTGACAGACATAAAGACAGAGATCAACAGCAACACTATCGTAGAAAGGGACTTCAATACTCCATTGTCACCAATGGACAGATCCTCCAGACAGAAAATCAACATGGAAACAATGGCCTTAAATGACACCTTAGACCAGCTGGATTTAATTGATGTTTTTAGAGCATTTCACCCCAAAGCAACAGAATATACATTCTTCTCAAGTGCACATGGAACATTTTCCAAGATAGACCGCATGTTAGGACACAAAACCAGTCTCAATACATTTAAGAAGATTGAAATCATATCAAGCATCTTCTCTGAACACAATGCTATGAAACCAGAAATCAATTATAAAGAGAAACCTGGAAAGCCCACAAATACATGGAGGCTGAATAACATGCTACAAAATAGCAACTGGGTCAAAACTGTAATCAAGGAAGAAATCAAAAGCTATTTCAAGACAAATGACAATGAAAACACAACAACTCAAAATCTATGGGAAGCAGCGGAAGCAGTCCTAAGAGGAAAATTCATAGCAATGCAGGCCTATCTAAAGAAACAAGAACAATCTCATATCAACAGACTATCTTTACACCTAAGGAGAGTGGAGAAAGAACAGCAATACAAACCCAAAGGGAGTACAAGGAAGGAAATAATAAAGACCAGAGCAGAAATAAACAAAATAGAGACAAAAAAAAAATACAAAAGATTAATGAAACCAAGAACTGGTTTCTTGAAAAGATAAACAAAATCAACAAACACTTAGCCAGACTCACGAAGAAAAAGAAAGAGACGACCCAAATTAATAAAATCAGAAATGAAAGAGAAGTGACAACAGATGCCACATAAATACAGGAAATTGTAAGAAAATACTACGAGCAACTATATGCCAACAAATTTGACAATCTGGAAGAAATGGATAAATTTCTAGAAGCTTACAATCTAACAAGTCTGAACCAAGAAGAAACAGAAACTCTGAACAGTCTGATTACTACCAAAGAAATTGAGTCAGTAATCAACAAGCTTCCAATAAACAAAAGTCCTGGACCTGATGGCTTCACAGGCGAATTTTACAAAACTTTCAAAAAAGAATACCTATTCTCCTCAAACTATTCCAAAAAATACAGAAGGAGGAAAGGCTCCCAAACACATTTTAGGAGGCCACTATTACTCTGATCCCAAAATCAGACAAAGATATTACAAAAAAACAAACAAACTACAGGCCGATATCCCTAATGAACATAGATGCAAAAATCCTTAACAAAATACTAGCAAACCAAATTCAGTGTCATATTAAAAAGATCATAACACCACGATCAAGTGGGATTCATTCCTGGTATGCAAGGTTGGTTCAATATCTGCAAATCAATTAACGTAATACATCACATTAACAAAATGAAAAATAGAAATCATATGATCATATCAATAGATGCAGAAAAAGCATTTGACAAAATCCAGCAATATTTATGATAAAAACTGTTAGCAAAGTGGGAATAGTGGGATCATATATCAACATAATAAAGGCCATATATGGTAAACCCAAAGCAAACATCATACTCAATGGGGAAAGGCTAAAAGCTTTCCCCTTAAAATCAGGAATAAGACAAGGCTGCCCACTTTCACCACTTCTATTCAACATAGTTCTGGAAGTTTTGGCCACAGCAATCAGACAAAAAAAGTGAAATAAAAGGCACCCAAATTGGAAAAGAGGAAGTAAAATTGTCATTACATGCAAATGACATGATACTATACAGAGAGAATCCCAAAGACTCCACCAAAAAACTGTTAGAACTGATAAATGAATTTAGAAGGGTAGCAGGATACAAAATTAACATTCAGAAATCAGTTGCACTTGTATACACCAATAATAAACAATCAGAAGAAGAAATCAGGAAATCAATCCCATTTACAATTGCTTCAAAAACAATAAAATACCTAGGAATAAATGTAACCAAAGAAGTAAAAGACCTGTACTCAGAAAATTATAAGACATTGAAGAGAGAAATCAAAGAAGATTCAAATAAATGGAAATACATACCATGTTCATGGGTAGGAAGAATTAATATACTTAAAATGTCAATACTACCTAAGGCAATATATAGATTCAATGCAATTCCTATCAAACTACCAAGAACATTTATCTCAGAAATAGAACAGATAATCCGAAAATTTATATGGAGCCATAAAAGACCCTGAATAGCCACAGAAATCTTGAGAAATAAGAACAAAGTGAGAGGTATCATACTACCTGACATCAAATCATACTACAAGCCTACAGTAATCAAAACAGTATGGTACTGGCATAAAAACAGACACATAGAACAATGGAACAGAATAGAGAGC
>NW_017732026.1:775456-808989 GCF_001890085.2 Hipposideros armiger
GTCATGGGACATGGATTATAGTGTGGGAGTGGAGTCAAGGGAATTGTAATAGGTATGTATGTTATTGGGGGGGAAGTGGGTGGCAGATTTGGGGAGGGGGGTTGTCACCTGAGGGGTAAAAAGTATAACTATTGCACTGTGTTGTACAGCTGAAACTAATTCTAGAAAAATGTGTATTTCACAATAAAAAATAATTTAAAAATAAATAAATTATTTAAAAAAATATATTAATAATAAAACAGCAACAAGTACATATCTATCAACAATTGCTGTAAATGTAAATGGATTAAATGTTCCAATCAAAAGATATAGGGTGGTTAATGGATAAGAAGACACTTACATATGATGTCTACAAGGGACTCACTTTAGATCAAAAGCCACACACAGACTGAAAGGGATGAGAAAAAGATATTTCATGAAAATAAAAACAAACAAAAGCTGAGGTATCAATTCTTATACCAGACAAAATTGACTTTAATACAAAGGCTATAAAAAGAAACAAAGAAGGACTCAGTAATCCCATTTCTAGGTAATTATCCAAAGAAACACAAAACTCTGCTTAGGGGGGGTGTGTGCGTCCATATGTTCATTGCAGCACTGTTTACAATGGGCAATATCTGGAATCAGCCTGGGTGTCCGTTGATGGATGAATGGATAAAGATGAGGTGGTAAATATATACAATAGAATATTGCTCTTCCATAGAAGGAATGGGTTCTCACCATCCGTGGCGGCATGGATGAACCTGGAGAGTACTGTGCTGAGTGAAGTTTGTCAAACAGAAAGACAGATTGAATATGATTTCTCTTACATGTGGAATCTAAAGAACAAAATAAACAAGCAAAACAGAAACAAACTCATAGATGCAGAGAACATTTTGATGGTTCCCAGACAGGAAGGGGGTTGGGAATGGGTGAAAAACGCGAAGGGATTAAGAAGTATAAATTGGTTGTTACAAAATACTCATGGGGATATGGAGTATAGCATAAGTAATATAGTCAATAATATTGGAACAACTATGTATTGCATCAGGTGGGTACTAGGTTTATTGGGGTGATAGATGAGAGTGGAATTGGGAATGGGTGAAAAAGTTGAAGGCATTAAGAAGTACAAATTGGTAGTTACAAAATAGTCATGGGGATGTAAAGTAAAGCATAGGGAACATAGTCAATAATATGGTAATTATGTACAGTGCCAGGTGGGCACTAGACTAGTCAGGAGGATCACTTCTTAAATTATATAAGTATCTAACCACTATGCTGTACACCTGAAATTAATATAAAATAATATTGAATGTCAACTGCAATTTGAAAATTAAAAAAGGGGAGGGGGAGGGAAGGTGAAGGAGAATAAGAGGTTCAAATTTCCAGGTTTAAAACAAATAAGTCATGGAGATATAAACGTACAGCATGGGGAATATAGTCGATAATACTGTGATAGTGTGCTACAATGTCAAATGGTTGCTGGACTTATGGTGATTACTTCTTTAGGTATATAAATGTTGAATGACTATTGTGTACACCTTAAACTAATATAATAGTGTACGCTAGCTATATTTAACTACTGAGCGCCAACTCTGTGCAAATCTGTGTGTCAACGACTAAGATATATATAAGCAAAACATAGTCCTTGATCTGCAGTAGAACATTAGGAAAAGAACAGGTGGACATACATAAATTGCATCAAATAAGGCAGAGAAGGAGAACTGCAATTTGAAAAGCACAGGCTACATTGAAAATGGGAACATAAGATTAAGTCTGATGAAAGTTTTGGGAAACTTCTTGAAGGTTCTCTGATTTGAAATGGACTTTTAAAAAATGGTTAGGAATTATATTTGCCTATAGAAAGAAAAGAGGTATGCATGGCAGATGAAATTATATGGCCAAATGTCCTAAGGATGAAAAGTACATGAAAAGCAATTGCAACCATATTAGAAAACAGGCGGGGGTGGGGTGGGGAGGAAGGTGGAGTAGAAGTAAGTGGGGGAGAGGGGAGTAGAGAGAGGAACTTTCCTAGGCATATATCACAGATTGCTAAAAGGCACTGTTGAAATGCAGTTAGTTATATGATAATGAAGGTGCCCTCATTTTCAAGAATTTGATCCTTTATGTGCCTGAAGAAATCACTTTAAGATATAATAGTGCCTCCTAATGTAGAGCCGATTTCCTTCCTAAAGATAATTCTCTGCTACTTCAAGGTATTCCTGTTTGTGAAATTAGAAAATTCTTCATCAATTATCTCTGAAGGCACAGAGACATACATTTCCACAGTTATTTAATATATACTGCATATACATTCATATGCCAAAAGTGAGTTAAGCTAAATTCCTCCAGAGTCAGGCCCATGAGGCACAGCCTTATAATCTGTCTCTGATATACAAGCACTGAAGGATATCTCACAGAAACATGATTTGCTTCTAAGATGATGGTCTAAAAAATACAGAAACAGTTCATCCAAACATCGCTTGAATTTCTCCAGTATATAAACACTAGTACCTTTTTACACTCTAAAGCAAAGTTATTCAAACAAAGTTACATGGCACCTACAGTGTTTTTAGCTAGTGAAGCCCTATAGGGGTGGATATGTCAACAGTCAAACTTGGAAGCCCTCTGGTACTGACAGTCACCAGGCCTCTGAAGAGTGAATGTGTTTTTACCTACAGTAAAACAAAAACCTGTACTGTAAAACATAACACAATTAATCTAATTATCCCCTCAAAAGAATCAAAATCATAAGGGCTTTGTTTATAGCCTCTGCAAATAGAAAAATCTCTATTTTCCGCTATATGGTCAATATGAATATTTCATGCAACTTAGTCTTTCTAAGTACTTTTGTTAATTTCTTAGAACATGAAGTTTCACTAAACTATTATCATTCTCTAATCTGAAGCTGATTTGCACTATCCTTAAAAAAATTAAGACCACAGACAAAGATAAACCCATTCTGGACAGTAATGAGCAGAGTCAACATATATTGGATACTTAGAATAATGCATTTAAGAACATGTAAAATTCTCAGGATAAATTTATGATCTGAGAGATGAATACACCCTATCCCCAAGGACACTTTCTGAATATTTTATCTACTACTTATCACCAGAGTTAAAGCACTATTCAATTTAACTTCTGTTAAAATGCAAATAAGTCCCAGAAAGGTGTGGTAGATTAACCTTGTTCATCAATTATCAACCTTAACACCAAAGGGTTTGTTGGAAAATCTAAGAAAACATGCAAAAATACATTAGCAGGTAAGTGACCATCCTATATGTCACCTACTAAATCCACCTCCTTAAACAGTTTTTACATCATTCCTGCCTGGAAATCATAAATGAAGAAACTTCCAGTGCCCAAAGTATAAAGTTTAAGATACTTGGCTTGGAATTAATGTTCAGACATATTTGGCATCAATCCTTCATTTCGTGTTTATTTCACACTAATTCTCAAGAAGAACCCCTACAGCTAATCTATCTCATAAAATTTATAATCTCCAAATAACTCTTGCTGAAAGCCATGCCAATCTGGCAAAATACTTTCTCATATTAATTCTCTTGAAACACCAATAGGAAATCTAAGTCCCACCTCTTTATGTTTAATGAGGTCTGGTATCACTATTTTAACCAAAAGTAGCTTCTTCCATTTCTAGACACTTTTAGTACATATGATCGGTGGCATTTATTTAGCATTTAATGATACCAGAGAATATATGATATGTGTGGATGTCACTTCCTCTATCTTTTAACTCTGGCAACCAGTTGGACCTAAAAATGTTAAACTAGCATCATACAGTGAGTTGAAACATATTAATGAGATTGACACTCATTTAGTGAGTTGCTACCAGCACTTATCCGCAATGAAATAGATCAGAATGTATCACCCGTACTAAGGGTTACTATTATTAGTGAAAATTTTGTTTTATGTATGTGTGTGGATGTATGTGTTTAGTGGGATACAATGAATATCTATTTCTTATAGTGCTGCAAGATTTTTTAAAAAAATGGAAAACCACCATTCTAGGAGACCATGTCTCTTATTTATTTAAATAGTGTCTAATAAAAAATGATATATTAAATAAATGTTTAAAATAGGTAGTACAGGAGACTAAATGAAGCTAAGGGAGAATCAGGTCCTCATAAGGGGAAACCAAAGCTAAAGGAGGGTGTGAAGACATTGCCTGAAAACAATGGGGAATGAGAAATTACCAAGATCAAATTTCATTTTAAGTGCTGCTGGGAGCTGGCTCTGATTTGGCACAAGACTGCAGCAAATTGACCACTATGCTCAATGAGTACATCTTTGTGGAATGTCATAAAACTGTAGAGTAATTTACAGCAGGTAAATTATAATATGTAATTGTAATATGCATATAAAAGAAGGGCTTATTTTTCTTCAATGTGTAAGATGGAACAGTTGGCACTCTTAATAAAATTCATAAATGGTGTTTTGCAAGTTCATAATTTTCTTATGCCCATTTCCTTTCTTGTTCTATTACACGGCCCAAAATTGGGTATCTACTTCTCACACACATTATGTAAATAGAGTTTACATTTTAAAACAAAGATGACATATGAATAAACATTCAATGACTTACAGAACTGAAATAGCACCATCTGTCTAAACAATATCATTCAGAAATACATGGCATCTTTGTCTACTAAAGTTCCCAAAGTATATTTTGAATTTGTTATGTATTGAAAATCATGCAAAATATTACCAAGCATATCTCAAATGGCAGATAGTATTCTCTGTTCACAATTCTTCTTTCCTTCCCCATCTTGTAATGGCTTCATTGGACTGTGTACACAATATGTGTATATCTCTCCTCATCACTGGCTTTGGGCTTGACCTTGTGACTTGCTTTGACCATTGGATGTGATTTGATATAATAAACCATCTCCAACTAGACTTTAGATGTGTATGTATGGTTTGATTTGTCTATGGAATCATGCCCTACATCATGCAAATATTATGTCCCACGTAAGTAAGCATAAGTCCCAGGATGCAACACACATGGAGGAGACATAACCCAACCAATAGTCTGTAGCAGAGCCACACCAACCAACATACAGTAATTTTGGTGAAGAATGTGTTTTGTTGTTGTTAGTCGTTGAAATTTTTTGATGGTTTGTTATGCAGCAAAACTAATTTTTTATTTTAATTGTTTTAAATTATTAATTTATTAATTTAAATATTTTAATTATTTTAGAATCTATTTAATTATTTTATCAAAAATTGACTAATATATTTCATAGCTCAGAATAACATAATAGAATAACCAAAGTCCTAAAACTTTATCACAAAATTCCATTAGCACCCTTGAAATGCCTTACTACAATAGTTTAAGTTTTTCAGCATAATTTTCTTGGCATTTGCACTCTTTTTAGTTTATAATCCTGTTGAATATTTAATATGGAAATCAGTTTTTACTGCTTTCCATTTTCTTTTTATGAAGTTAGAACCAATCTCCTGCTCATTTCAAGTCAACCTAGTGTAATTCATAATTACTTGAATTAGGATAATATAAAAACCAGCAAAATATGTAAATCAATACAGACTTACTGGATACCATCTAATGTATTTAATATCAGGTTTGTGTGTGTGTGTGTGTGTGTGTGTGTGTGTGTGTGTGTGTCTTGAGCATCCTCAGGATTTTTGCCCTATCATTTTTCAAATAAAAAATGAAGTTTTGAAGCTAATCGCAGAGAAAAAGCTATCTGATATGCATGTAAGAACAGCATTTGGAAGTAAATGCTAAACCAATGAAGCAGCTCCTGATTTATTAATGAATAACTGTACTAAAATAGAATATTTTTGGAATGCCTTTTTATATAGAGTAGGACTTTTATCGATTTGTAATTGCTAAGAGAATAAAGTCTTTAAAGTAGCCCACCCAGGTATCATTTTTAAAAATGCCAAGCCTGTCCTTGGGAAGATCTTCCAAAGACAGAATATCACAAATCACGTGTAGTACTGTCATATAATTAACTAAAAGGACAATACTTGACCAGGTAAGCTCTAGTGAAAAAGTCAAGGCAAAGGCAGTCTTAAAGCATTCATTGGATAAAGATTCAGTGATACCATGGCTAAATATGCCCTTACAGATCATTCTAGCTCAAGGACCAAAAGGTTGGGCTTCTTACTAAAATGGGAATTTTAGTAAGACAAGAGGTGCGTGACTTCTGTTGTAGATAGCTCTATGTAATATTTTGTAGAATGAAAAACAATTTCCAGGGAACTGAAATAACTTGCTTTAGGATGCAGCTATTATTTCCAGAGTGAGGAGAGTGCTAATATTTTATTTGTTCATTACAGTGGAAGGCACAACCGACAAAATGAGACCTCATGGGGAATGAGGCGTAAATGTAGGATGGTTCTGCTACTTCCACAGAAAGTACGATGTTTTGGTTTATGTTTTCCCCCTGTGGAATACACGGAACTTCGGGATTAATACACAATGTATTGTAATGAGTTTATCTTCTTTATAGGGACCATAGGAAATATTCACAAAAGCAGTGAATATGGAGTTGCTAATACATTAAAAAGGTGAAGAATTACCTATTGTGAAAAAAGCTCTATTATATTAAAGTGAAATTTCTAAGCATTCAATTTATCCAAGAACCAGTACTACTTTCAATATTAACTTATCTGATTTTTCATAAGTGTAATTTTTGTAAAAAAATTGGATTTTTCTCTATATCAATTAATGATGAACACAAGTTTATGACAAAAAGAAGCATGCTGATTTTATTTTAATGTTATTAAAATTTAAGTGTAGATATGCAGTTGACTCCTTGAACAATGTGCGGCTAAGGGGTACCAAGCACTGTGCAGTCAAAAATCTGTGTATAACTTTTGAATCCTCAAAAACTTAACTACTAATAGTCTAATGTTGACCAGATGACTTACTGATAACACATACAATCTATTAACACATATTTTGTATGTTATATATATTATAGTCTATATTTCTACAATAAATTAAGCTAGTGAAAAGAAAATATTATTAAGAAAATCATAATAAAGAAAAAATAAATTTACAGTACTGTACATATTTATTGTAAAAAAAGTCTGTTTTTAAGTGGACCCACACAATTCAAACCCATGTTGTTCAAAAGTCAACTGTACATATCACAATCAATACTTGCTTTATAGATGATGTGACTTTCTATACATATAGTCAAAAGTGAACAAATGTTGAGCTATATCCAATGACATTTTATGTTTCTGAGAAAACATTTTTTTAAAATAAAAATGAAATGGAAAATATATGAAAATGATAGAAAATAACTGTGACATTAATGATATCTGGAGGTAGAAGAGTAGAAGAAAATGGGAGAAATAGGTAACAAAAGATGAGGTGCAAAATCAAAAGTGACAGATCATTAATGACTAAAAAATTAAAGAAATAATAGCCCAGGGCTTT
The DNA here is from genome assembly GCF_001890085.2 of Hipposideros armiger. Lineage (NCBI taxonomy): Eukaryota > Metazoa > Chordata > Mammalia > Chiroptera > Hipposideridae > Hipposideros > Hipposideros armiger. The sequence goes on from NW_017732026.1 coordinate 782,874, forward strand.
TGACTTGGCAAATTGACAAACTGAACTAGTAAGTGCCCTCTTTCTCCTAAGAAAACATAGAAATGTAAAATAAATAATATACCACATAATTTTAAAATACCTAATTGTGTTACAAATAAATAAATAAAATTTCCATTAACTGAAAATATAATGCAGCCTCAAAAATGAAGATGATATGCATGGGAATTAAGGAATCTTTTTGGAGCTGGTTGAAGTGGTATGTAGAAATTACATAAACATGCCAGAAATTGGTGGTTTAATGTTACTATTATTATTGTTATTATTATTTACAAAAAGCATACCTAAAACCTAGGAACAAAACAAAGAATAATTGAAAGTAAAATATTGGAGAGTGAGATGACTGACAAGGAAGAAACCAACCAAAGTTGGCACAGACATATTATTATGAGAAAAACAAAAGACCTCAGGTAATAAACAGTTCTAGATATACAGATGAGGTATCAGTTAGTAACGCAAGGATTGAATAATCCTATATTAATTAAATTAGCTCATTAAGAGCTGTAAAACATCCCCACAATTAAACATTTATTCTCGACAGGTTTATAGATAAATTCAACCAAACTTTTAAAGAATAATATAGGTAACTCCAATCTTACAGAAACTCTTTTAGAGAATGCAAAAAAACCCCAAAAAAAAACAAAAAAAAAGTTTTTAAAATAAGAATACAAACTCCAACTCATCTGATGAAGGTAGTGTAACCTTGATACTGAACAGTAATAACAGTAGAGAAAAAGAACATTAATGGCAAGCAAGATTGGTTTAACATGAGAAACTCAGTTAAATTAACTCACTTTGTTGATAGGCTAACCTATTTCTAAAAAATAAAATAAAATAAAATAAAATTCAAAAAAATAAATGAAAGCATTTGATGGAATTAAATTTATTTTTAAAAAACCTCAAAATGTTTTTTTAAACACCTACAGTAAACTTCACACTTAATTGTAAAATGCTAAATAATTCCCTTTAAGACCAGGAATAAAGACTAACTATTGGCAATTCTGAATTATAAGATACATGCAAAAATATCAAAAGGTAAAGAGATTAGAAAGAACAAAACTGTCACTATCAATAAATGAATTTGCTTTATATGCAGAAAAACACATAGCAGAAATTGTAGAATCTATGAGAGTCTCTAATCATTTCTTGTGTTTGTAGACAAAAACAAAGCAATTTCTATAAATCAGCAACAAGCAAATAATGGAATCTAAAATAATAATATAATCATATACACTTACAGAGGGTGCCAATAAAATGTATACACATTTTAAGAAAGGAAAAAACTATGTTAAAATTGTAACACTCAATATATACCAATAACAAAAGATGAATACAAGTAATGTGTACACATTTTTTGGTACCCTTGGTGTGTGTGTGTGTGTGTGTGTGTGTGTGTGTGTATCTTGATAAATTTTAAAACAAGTACATATGTTTTTAGAAATGTATAATGCTTTATCTTTTCATTTAAACATAGCCTAAATAAAATAGAAGTTGTATCTTATAATTCTCACCAGTTTGATGAATAACTTCTATGAAAATCCCAGCAGTTCTCTTTTACCTGAAAACTGTCAGTGTGATATTCATATGGAACAGCAAATGACAATGAACTACCAAATTATATGAGTCAAAACAAGAGAAGGTGAGGGATTGTGTTATAAGTTATAATGACTTTATGTAACTATAGTAGTGAATATTGTATGATGCTGGCATAAGGATACAAAAGTAGAGGCAGTACCAGACCAACTCACATAAGGAAATATGATTTATTATAGTGCTAGTATTACAGATGAGTCAGGACAGGTTGCTTATTTATTTAATTATTCTATGTATCTATATGGAGAAATTTATCCCTACCTCATGCTATAAACAATTAAATTCAGGTGAATCAAAACAAAAAAGTAAAGATAATATTATAAAAGTTTTAAAAGACAATTAGGTGACATCTTGAGGACCTCAAGATAGGAAACGGTTATATGAACAAGATATAAATAATATAAATCATAAGTGAAATGTTTTAAAATCTGATTAAATTAAGATTATAATCTGTTGGTCAAAAAGTACTACAAAGAACATGAAAAGGCAAGCTACAAACTGAGAAGAGACACATTTTTTTTCATAGTTACTGAGTTTGTTTTTATTCAGCAGTTAACACCAATGTACAATGAACTCATCGTTTCTATAAAGACCTCCTCCTTCCCCGTGTAATTTCCTCCCATTTTATACCATTTTTCAAAAGTGGGGTAATGAGCAACCCCTGCTTCTAACGCCATGTTGAAAGAGGGAAAATGCTACAACTTAGAACACTGCAGCATTATTTATAATAGCCAAGATATAGAAACAACTTAGGTGTTCACTGATGGATGAATGGATAAAGAAATTGAGGTATATATACACAATGGAATATTATTCAGGCATAAAAAAGAAGTCTTGCCATCTGCATTAACATGGATAGATCTTAAGGGTATTATGTTTAGTGAAACAAGCTAGACATAGAAAGACAAATACCATATGATCTTACTTATTTGTGGAATTATAAAAACAAAACCAAAAAAATCATCAAAAAGAGAACAAATTGGTAGTTTCCAGAGGTAGGGATGGGTGATCAGAGAAATGAGTGGAAAGAGTCAAAAGGTACAAACTTCCAGTTATAAAATAAATGTCATGGTGACTATAGTTAACAATACTGTATTGCGTACTTGAAAGTTTCTAAGAAAGTAGATCTTAAAAGTCCTCATAACAAAAAGAATTGTTTTCTGTAACTATATAAGGTGACAGATGTTAATTAAACTTATGATCACCTCACAATGCATACAAATATGGAAATATTATGTTATACACCTGAAACTAATATAATGTTATATATCAAGTATACCTCAATTAAAATTGATTTTAAAAAGAGCAAAATAGGGATGGCCAATGACTATATGTATATATGTATGAATATATATATATATATATATATATATATATATATATATATACATACATATATATATCCATCCTCATTAGTAATAAAAAAAATTGTGAACCAAAATTTTCAAGATGTATCAAATACATTAATCAGATTAGGGGAAAAATTAATTTATCAAATGTTGACAAAGAATTAGGGAAACTGAAATTCTGTTTTGTTTTGTTTTGTTTTTGTTTGGTTTTTTTTAGCTGAGCCATCCTGCCACCTGTTGGCAGCTCAGCGGCAGCTCAGCTCGGGTGGCACTCGAACCACTGTTGCTCAGAGCTCAAACTCTTGAGTGAGCCATTCAGCCGGCCCCAGGAGATTGAAATTCTTATTACTTTCATGAAATGGTTTAGCATTACCTGAAAATAATTTAAATATCCAAAAAAAGGATAATGGATAAGTAAATTGTAGAATATTCATTAATACAGTGGGACACTCCAGTGCAGTAAAAATAATCTATAGCTACACACCAACATAAATGTATCTGAGAAACATAACATTGAAAATCAAGTTACAAAGACTGAATATATGTGTGAATGTGTCAAAAATACAGAAAATAGTCTAATTAATTTTAAGGGTATACCCATATATGGTAAAACTAATAGAAATGCAAGGTAATCACTCAAAATACAAGATTTAAGGGCTCAAAAAATGAATAAAAATATTTAATATATGAACTGTATAAATAGCTTGATTTATTTAATATATATATATATATCTTTATAAAACATTAAAAAATGCACATGCTATCAAATAGGTATTAACATTTAGAAAAATAATACAAGGTGATAAAAATATGGTGAATCTTTAAGTAAAAAAAATTATTACAATAAAAGACACATTACCATTAATCCTCTTCAAAATACTCCCCTTCACTTCCAACACACTTATGCCATTGTTTGTGCCACTTTCTGAAGCAGTTCTGGAAGTCCTCTCTCGTGACTGTCATTAGTTGCACAGTCGTAGGTGCCTTGATGTCCTGAATCGATTCAAATCAACTGGTACATATTTTCCTTTCATGGTCATTTTGACTTGGGGGAAGAGCCAGAAGTCTCATGGTGCCAGATCCAGTGAATATGGATGAGGACACACCGTAATGTTTTCCTTGACAGAAAATGCCATACCAGAAGTGAAGTGCGACATGGAACGTTGTGATGAAAACAGTTTGCCCATTTCTCAGGCTGTTTTCTACACACATCATTTCTTAAATGCTCATTAAGACATTCACGAAAGAGGACTTCCAAAACTGCTTCAGAAAATGACAAGAATGAAGGCATAAGTATGTTTGAAGTGAGGAGGAGTATTTTGAGGGGGATTAATGGCAACATGTCTTTTACTGTAATATAATATTTTTTTATATTTAATCATTCTATAGTTTGGGTGTTTTTTTTTAAAGATTTTATTGGGGAGTTGGGAGAGGGGAAGAGCATTGGGGAATCTGGGGAAGGAAAACAGACAAGTTGTTGTCCTTTGTTCTTCAGTCTAGTTGTGGAGGACATCGCTTCACTGGCCCATGTTGGTATTGTGATCATTGCGCTCTTCCCGGGTGAGGTAGATTGGTCGCCAGCCTCTGGACGGCTGCTCATGGCAGCTCTTGGCAGCTCATGCTGGCTGCCAGCCACTCACGGTAGTTTTTAGGGCAGCCCACTACAGCAGGGGCTGCAGCCTACGCCATTGCCGGCAACTCTCAGCTTCCTAGCTCCAGGTAGAGCTGTTGCTCACCATCTTAGCTATAGAGGGCGCAGCGTCACTGGCCTGCATGTGGAATTCGAACCAGGGCCCTGCTGCTCAGAGCTGGAGTCCCAACCCAACTCCTAACCAACGTGCCACTCAGCCGGCCCTCACTATAGTTTTTGATCGCAGCTCGTGTGTTTAATTTTATATCTACTCTAATCAAATATAAATAATATAATGCAAAAGAATTTTCTGCCGATGCTGCTTAAAAACAGTAATCAGTAAAACAATCAAAAGCAAAACACTTGATTTAGAATTTTTTTAAAAAGTCATTAGAAATATACATAAATGGGAAACAGAAGAAATACTAATGCAAATTTAGAAATATTTAGAACTTAGTGAAAACAAAAGCACCACAAGTCATACATTAGGATCACAGCTAAAAGGTACTGAGAGGTAAATTTAGTATCTTAAATGCATACTTTAGAAACTATAAATATTAAAAATTGGCAAGTTAGGGCCGGCCGAGTGGTGCGATGGTTAAGAACTGGCTTGGGATGTCAGAGGGCCCCGGTTCGGATCCCACATATAAGGGCCAGTGATACTGCCCTCCACAGCTAAGATGCTGAACAACAGCTCGACCTGGAGCTGGGCTGCCCTGAATCGCTGGCAACGGCGTAAGCTGCAGCCCCTGTGGCAGTGGGCTGCCATGGGCTACCGTGTGTAGCCAGCAGCCTGTGTGAGCAGCCAGCAGCCTATGTGAGCAGCCGTCCAGAAGCCACGACTGATCTGCCTCACCTGGGAAGAGCGCAATGATGGTGCCAACTTGGGCCAGTGAAGTAACGTCCTCCACAATGAGACTTAAGAACAAAACGACAGCAACTTGTCTGTTCCCCTTCCCTCAATTCCCCAGAGCTATTCCCATCCCCCCAATTCCCCAATAAAAAATCTTTAAAAAAAATTGGCAAGTTAAACATTCAATTCAAACACTTGGTGGAGGGGCGGGGTGGCCAATTAGCTCAGGTGGCTAGAGCATAGTGCTCATAACACCAAGGTTGCCGATTTGATTCCCACATGGACAACTGAGCTGTGTCCTCCACAACTAGATTGAAATAACTACTTGACTTGGAGCTGATGGGTCCTGGAAAAACACACTGTTCCCCAATTAAAAAAAAACAATTAAAAAAAACCTGGGCAGCAGGGAGGAGGGGGCAAGAAAGAAAAGAACTAAATGCAGAGAATGCTTTTTTTGTATTATAGGACCAACAAAATAAATCTTGTGTCTCTACTGATGCTGCGCTATAAATATGTCACAAATTAGTTAAATGAGATATCAGAAGCCATTTTTACAAATTGTTAAACACAGAAAGTGCTATTGACTAACAGACTTGGAGACCACTGCCTTTAATCTACTTTAAGAATAAAGTGGTAAAGGGCTCCAACATTATTCCCCCACGTGCCTAAACTCTTATTCCAAGGTATTTTTATTGACAAAGAATATCATTTAAGTACAATTTAATTAATAAAATACCGAGAACTATTACACGATTCTAATGAGTATCACTTGGCTTATTCTATCATTTCAACATTTCCCAATGTGAGGATTTGAGGGGTATGAAGAATTTGAAAGAGATTCATAACTGATTCTCATTTAAAATGTAATAAGGAATTCAGCTTCACCAATTTTCTCTGAAACTCTGAACAAATAGGTCATCATTTTTCCTAATACAAAGGGGAAGATATTAGCTTTTATATCTTGATGGCTTTGAACACTTTCTAAATTCATTGGGGTTTTGTTAGTTCTCTCTATTGAGCATCAGTGTGATCCATCTACTACCTCACTACAGTGGTCCATACATCGTATGGATCTGCTCTGAGTATTTAGTTTCCAATCAAGGTTAGATGGCAGAATGCTATTATACCCCTGGGGTTACAATCTCCCCCTAAAAAAACTGAAATCAACTCAGTGACCCTAAGATTTTCCTCTCCATCCAGTGAGGCTGTTCTAGATAAAACGTATGCATGTTATTTAAGCACCAAAAGGAAGGTATCCTGGGGCTCGAGCTTTTTAATTTATATTCCAAACCCACTTGTGTTATCTTGGTTCCTTTGCCTCATACTGGGTTTCTACCTTAACGCTCAGCATTTTCAGATCAATGTTTCAATAAGACAGTTTTATTTCAGTTTCAGCACTGTAGCTCTCCTCAAGGTTTCCTGAGCTTTAGTTCTGCAGGCTGCTTGCCAGGTCCTCTCTAATTCCTTGTCACTTGCCTAGAGCTGAAATTCCAAACTCCTAAGACATCCCAAGACCCTGTGTATCTGAGGTTAAGACAGCTACTACCTACTTAGTAAAGCCTGGCTGGGGCATGAATTGGGAGGAAGTCTGTAGCTCTGAGGAGAGTTATAATAATATAACTAAATATTGGAAAAGAAATGACAATATGGAGATAAGTAAACTACTTGTGCCATATAGTTGGTAGAATATGCGAAAGGTTAAAAAAAGATGAGAAAAACTTCATATAACCACTAGATGTAGCACAAGAGAATCACACACTTATCAAGCCATCACCTTTAAACACTTGCTTCTGATTTTACTAAAGACACAAAATGTTGGCTTCCATTAAAAAAACAGAAACAGAAACAAAACAAAAATCTCCCCTTGTCCTCTCCAACACATATACTCAAGAAATATTTGGCAATTTTATTTCCTTTTAACAAAAAAGAAAAGGAAGTGATAAATTGGATAGTAGAAAATGTTGAATCAGAAAAACTACATAGTTTAAAATTCTCTAGGCTAATAGGAATTCCCCACGAGGGCAAGGCTAATTTCTGACCTTCTGGGTCCATTTAGTTCCGCTTCTTCACCATGGGTTCCCTATAATGTCCATAGGACTCAAACTAGAAATATCCAAAGTGGAAATGACCCACCAAAGTAACTGTATGACCCACTGTTGTTTAAGCTCACCAAAACTGGGTCATCTAGGAAACTTTTAAAAATTTAATTCCTACACAACTTTTACTTAGTGGCAATAAAATCCTGAATGGTATAGGTTCAACTGATTCCATGATTCAAGTTAGAAATGTAAACCAGGGTGTGCTCTGCTTTTTTTCAAACCACAGAGATTATAGATTCTCCTCTTAATTATATTCCGCTAAGGTGGTTTGGCTATAAAATGCACTATTTCCAGCCAGTGCTTCTATGCAGTATTTTCTACTGTTCCACTTCTGCTAACAAGGACAATTCAAGGGCAAATACTAATTATGATTTTGACACAGTTTTACCTTCATGTTTAGCTTTGAAAGTAATTCCATAGTATGCCCCAATTCCCTTGTCAGTTTCCTCTACTTTTAATTTCTAATTTAATGAACAAGTGAACTCAAGGAGAGGCTCTGACTTTCAAAGTATATTTCCTTCCCCAAATTTTAGTTTCACTTCTTAAGAGAACACTTCCAACTAAGATTTATTATAAAAAATAAACTAAGAAAATTTAAAACTTTAAAGAATAGCGCTACAAAAGGACTCTAAAAAATCATACATCATGTTTTGTCTTAATAACCACTCAATGTGACAAGTTAGAATGGACATTTGAGGTACAGTTCTCTAAACTACAAAATATATTCATGAACAAGGGTACCTTAAACTCAAGAAAACAACGACATTTGTCACTGAGATTTTGAGAAACTTGTGAATTTACTCTCTGGAGGCCTAGCAGGTATCTTGGATTTCTGGGGTCATTTCACAGCACATTGATTTACCTTTGTTGAGATGGAGATCTGAACCTCAAATGAAAAGCAAGCACATTCACATCATCTTCGTGTTTCTTGGTTCAGGAATGATAGAAAGCAAACGATGAAACAAAAACTATCATACCATAAAAGAAAGCAAGTCCAAATTACCACCAACAGAATTATTTAAACTCATTTGCAACTTCCTAACTGCCATACAAGATATTCTGATATTAAAAACCTGAAAATAATACCTTGATTTATATATATGTGTATATATGATTTATGAAAAATAGTAAATGATGCTTATTGTTTAATTTAGGGAAAAACACTGAATGAACATTATGAATTTTCAAACATTTAAATAATACATTTGTTTTTAAAAGTATACGTATATAAGAAAAATATTTTAAATTACAAATTAAAAAAATGTTCTACTGATAATTATTATTGATTATACTAAAGCAGGTATAACTAAAACATTCCTAAACATAGAAATATGCACATAGATAATCCAAGTATAATATATATCATAGATCATATAGTTTGCATGTGTGTGTGTGTGTGTGTGTGTGTGTGTGTGTGTGTGTGTACATTTTTTAAAGCATACATTCAGTGAAAATAGACCAGGACAGAGATTGCTATTTGACCACCCAAGAAATATACTTAGGCAGGTAAGTCTACTTATAACCATTAAATCAACCTTATTAATTGCATTATTCTCACCGATTCTGTGTTTAGTTAATAAGTCAATAATTGAGAGAAGCATATTGAAAGATTCCATTTTAATAGGGGATTTGTCAATATCCCTTTTATTTTGAGCTAGAACATATTGAGACTATTTATGCATATAACTTAATATTTTTATATTTAACAATACATATTTGTAAGTTAAACATACATCTAGTAAAAATTTAACTTTTGGGGCCGGCCGAGTGGCTCAGTTGGTTAAGAGTTCGCTCAAGAGTTTGAGCTCTGAGCAACAGTGGTTCGATGCCCGGCCCGAGCTGAGCAGCCGCTGAGCTGCCAACATGTAGCAGGATGGCTCAGCTTAAAAAAAAAAAAAAAAATTAACTTTTATCTTTACACAGTTACCTTTATCACTAATGATTATTTTTGCCTTAAACTCTACTTTGTCTCATGTAACATAGCCCAAAGTGATCTTTTCATTGTTGCTTTTAATATTTTCTTGATGTATTTTTTTCATCCTTTTTATTTTCTTTTAAATATCTTTTCTAATGTATAATTGACATTCAAAACACTGCACATATTTAAAGTGTTAATGAAAAAGAAAGAAAAAGAAAGAAGGAAGGAAGGAAGGAAGGAAGGAAAGAAAGAAAGAAAGAAAGAAAGAAAGAAAGAAAGAAAGAAAGAAAGAAAGAAAGAAAGAAAGAAAGAAAGGGAAAGAGACAAAGAGAGAAAGAAAGAAACTATACCTAGGGCACCAATTTTGCCAGGTACAGACTATGTGTTTCCTAGAATCTCTTGTAACTAAGTATTGTGATGTCATTCTTAGCCAGTGAACAGTAAGCAAAAGTTTTTTGAGATTGGCTCTGAGTAGGCTCTTTAAAAGGGGTTTAGAGAGCTGAATGAAGCACACCTCTTTTGCAGTCTTTTCTCCCTTCTGCTACCTGGATTTCAGGCACAATGAGTAGAACTCCAGCAGCTAATTGGAAGATAAGTGTTAGCAGGAAGCAGGAAATAGACACTCCCCGCCCATTCCTGCCCTGGAATGCCAACCTCTGGATTTCTTTTATAAGAGACAAAAGTAAGGATCCACTTTGCTTAAGCCACTGTTTTTGTGGCATTCTGATAAATGTGGCTAAACCTATTTGTCAGTGGTGATATACATATATAAGCATATTTTTAAAAATAGAATACCACCTGCAGTGTGAAGTGTTTTTTATTATTTGAAATACTGAGTACATCTTTATTATTAAATGTCATTCTATATTCAATTTAATTTCATCTTGAATTATAATATATTTAGCCAAATATTATGGAGATTTAATTTGCCAAATTGAATTCTGGGGGTTAAACATTTTTCCAAATTTGATTTATTTCTAGATTCTTGTGTTTATTCTCCTGCTTTCCAATCAATTAGTTAAACTCTGTATAATTTTGCCATCTATAAAATGGGGACAGTACCTACTTCAGAGGGTTGCTGTGAAAATTAAGAGACAAAAATGCATGTAATCATATAGTGAGTGTTCAATGAACATTAGCTACTGCCCTCATGTTCACTGTAAACCTACTTAAGTCTCTCACTTCTAATCATGTTGCATAATATACTAATTTCAGATACATAAAATAGAATAAATTCTATTTCAATGTACCATGACAATAACAAAATTACCTTGAAAGTACTTCCATTTTATTAATGTTTCTGGCATCAATAAATCATATTTAATGTTTAAACAGAAATAATTTCAAGTTTTAATGGCAGTTGTTTCCATTTAAGGGTTAGGAATAATAATAAGAGTAGACATAAAATGAATAGTCAGGCTTCACATTTGTCAGTTCCAGCTAAAATTCTATGTGCATTTCCTCTCACTGTCATTTCTTCCCTGAACAGAAACCTCTTCTAGAATTCTTTATAATTTTAAATTCAATTCCATTGACATTATTATCTTGAAAGCAACCTTTTAAATAATTTTAACCTGAATGCAATGTAGGATATATCATCAAAGCAAACATATATGAATAGATTAATGTAACTTAGAAAGAAAGTGTTGTATAATTTTAAGCAACAGAAAAAACAAAACAAAAGCAAAAAAACCCTCAACACTTATTTGACAATGATAGGGTTTCTACTGTAGTTTTTCACAGTTTTTTTCATAAAATGCCATATTGAGACACACTGCATTCATACAACTATTAAAATGAAAAGAAAGTTAGAACCATAAGTCAGAAATAAAACCGGTTGTTAATAACTTTTCCTTTGGCAAACTCCCTACAGCTAGAGAGTTAGAAAGAGATAGTTTTCATTTCAAAGAATGCAATTAGGAGAGAGAAGCATTACATCAGAGAAACCAATCAATCTGAGACTTTGGAGATTTGAAGATTTTAAGCAAACTTCATTCAAATGCATAAAGAAAAATCTGACAACTCTTCATTCTTAGGACTAAATTTAAAATAAAACTTGATTAATTATGTAAAACCAACAACTGCAGTGACCATCCAATCCATGCGAGTTCCTCTCCTAGAGGCTCAATGGGCTGATGTAAACACAGAGAAGGAAAAGGCTGCTCTCAATAAGTTATGATTAATCAGCTGAGAAGAATCAGAACACAGCAAAGTCATGAGACATCAATATGTATGAGTTAAACTAGGGTTAAACTAAGCAATAACCTTGACAATTATTTCAGACATAGTCCTCAGGGCTTATAGGTCAACATCCTATAGAGATCAAGTTTGAACAGTTGTAATTATTCAAATAAATTAAGTAAAAGTCATCCATTGGAATTATTTAGATATTTAAGAGGAGTGACTGTTGTAGGAATAAAAAAAAATGAATTTCCTGTGACTGTTAACTACCTATTACACTCAAACATTATATATTTTAATCAATCTTTTATTGATCAAATTAGTATTAGAGGCAAAGTTCAGACCATAGTATCTGCCAAAAAATAATCTAAGTACATTTTTAGAAAAAAAAATTCCTGGATAAAATAGAAAGTTGGCTTCTTTAGAACACATTAACTCTGCATGCAGAAGGAATGATTTTAAGGGTCCGATTTCAATCTTTTGCATAAACATCTAGTTTCCCAAACACCATTTATTGAAGAGATTTTCTTTTCCTTACTGAGTATTCTTGGCTCCCTAGTCAAATATTAGCTGAACACACATGAACGGGTTTAATTCTGTGCTCTCTACATTGTTACATTGGTCTATGTGTCTGTTTAAGCTAGGACCAGACTGTTTTGATTACTACTGACTTGTAATAAAGTTTGAAACCAGGATGTGTCATGCCTCCAGCTTTGATTTTCTTCTTTAAAATTGCATTGGCTATTCAAGGATCTTCTGCAATTCCATATGAATTTTAGGATTTTTTTCCTATTTTTTTGTGAAAAATGCCATTGGAATTTTAATAGGGATTGTATTGGATCTATAAATGTCTTGCATAGTATGTGTTAACGTACTACTACAAATGTGTTATTCTCTTGATGTAGTGACTTTTTCATCATTATAAATGACCTTTTTTTGTCTCTTGTTACAAATTTTTACTTAAAATCTATTTTCTCTGATCTAAGTATAGCTTAGATCAGAATAGTCCCTATTCTTTTATGGTTTCTATTAGCATGACATATTTTTTTCATCCTTTTACATTGCACCTACATTTGTCCTTAAAGTTGAAGTGAATATCTTGCTGGCAGCATACAACTGGGGTACTTTTTAATCCATTCAGCAACTCTGTGTCTTTTGATTTGATAATTTAGTCCATTTACATTTAAAGTAATCATCAATAGGTGAAGACTTACCAATGCCTTCTTATTCATTGTTTTCTGACTGTTTTGTAGTTCCCTTGTCTTTCTCTTTTGCTCTCTTTCTTTGTGACTTGCTGATTTTCTGTAATGGTATGCTTGATTTCCCTCTTTTATCTCTTGTGTGTATCTATTATAGGTTTTTGTTTTATTGGGTACCATGAGGCTTATAAAAATGTCATATCAATTGACATAATATTCTATTTTAAGCTGATAACAACTTTGATTGCATATAAAACTTTTACTGCTCTCCCCATATTTTATGTTTTTGATGTCAAAATTTCCCTCTTTTTATACTGTGAATAAATTAACACATAGTTATACAGTTGTTTTTAGATCTCATATATTTTAAACCCTGAGACTAGAATTAAATAAATACCTCATTACAGTATTATTCTTAATCTGACTATATGTTTACCTTTACTAGTATGTTGTACATGACATTTTTTCCTTTTTGCTCTCTAATTAGATGATTTCAAATGACCTATCTTCCAATTTACTAATTCTTTCTTCTGCTCAGTTAAGTCTGTATTTAAGTTCTCTGTTAAATTCTTCAGTGGGGTCACTGTATTCTTTAACTTCAGGATTATCTTTTTACGATTTCCACTCTTTTGTTGAACTTCTCATTTTGCTCATGCATTGTATCCTAATTTCATTTTGTGGTCTATCTGTGTTTTCTTGTAGATTACTGAATTTCTTTAAGAGGATAATTCTGAATCCTTTGTTGGACAGTTCATAGATCTCCATTTTTTAGAGTCAGTCATTAGTATACTACGTTTACTTTTTTGGTGTCATATTTCCTGGAATATTCCTGATGTTTGTGGTCTTTATTTGGTGTTTGTGCATTTGAGCTTCTTCCAGTCTTTAAAGGCTGGCTTCAGCAGGTAAATCCCTTCACAGTCAGCTCATTGAGAGACCACGGGTAGGCCATCTGGTGGTGTCTGTGGGTGGGCTTGCTGCTGGAGTCCTTGGGGAGGCAGGTCTGCTTTCTGAGTCAGCAGGTGGGCAGGCCTGATACTTGGGTACACAGCCCAGTGCCTGGTTCTGAGGACTTAAAGCCTGGGTTCACTAGGGTGGCCCTTGCACTTGAGTCTGTAATGATGTGCCTGGGACCTGTGTCTGTGTGGGCAAATCTGGATCCTGGATCCAGAGAGGCCATCCATGCATTACAGACCATCAGGGTGGGCCTGATGTCTGGGTTTGCAGGGGCCAGTCTGGTACTAAGATGGGCTGTGAGCCTGGCTTCATGATAGACAGCCTGGAGGCTGGGGCAATGTGAGCTGGTCTGGCCCTAGGGCAAACCTAGAGCATAGGGTCATGGGAACAAACCTATAAACTAGGGTCTGGGGGACTGGCTTAATGGTTGGTTCTGCAGAAGCTAGTCTGGCTTGGGGCAGGCTGGGAATATGGGTATGTGGGAACTGGCCTCAAGGCTTGAGCTATGGGAGCTGGCCTGGGACTATGTGGGCCAGGAGCCTGTGTCTGAGAGGGCCTGTCTGAAGTCTAAAACAATGAGTGCTGACCTCTTGCAGGGGTGGGTTGTGGGCCTGGTGCTGAGGGAGCTGAGTTAGTGCTGGGATAGATCAAAGCCTGGGTCTGTTGTACTTGGCATGGTGTTGGACCTGGCTGGAAGCCTGGGCTCACAGGTGCCTACCTGAAGTGTGGATTAACGGGGACTAATTGGGAGCCTGTGACCACAGAAGCCACCTGGGCTATGGGAGCTGGCTGCCACTGGGATGTGCCTGGATTTGCAGGAGTCCACTGACAGCCTGGTGCCATGGGAGTCAAACAGGGTCACGAGAACCACCTGGGGCCACTGGAGCTGGCAGGCACCTGGGTGAGCCAACGGGTTGGGTTTGCGAAAACCTGCAGGGAACCACCGAAGGCCTCAGGAGTTTCCCTGGTGCAGGGGTGGGCCAGCTCTGGGGTTTGCAGTAAAGATGGGCACTCTGTTCTTTCTCCTGCAGGGAGGGTATCTCTCTCCACACCAGGCCACCTGGGCTTGGGGTCAGGGAAGTGACGAGGTTAATGTGAATCTATCTTTTGTACCCTCCTCAAGGCATCTTCTTCAAATTTTTGTGCTTTCCCCGGTGATGTAATCCCTCACCTGGAATCCTTAGCTCTTGTAAAAGTATTTTCATGTTTGTTTGTGTGTTTGTTTTGGAGGAAGGTGAGCACTAGAAATACCTATGCTGCCATTTTGCAGACATCTCTCCTCCCTTGCTCATTTTTGCTTCTTTCCTGTTCTATTATACATTGCACTTCAATCAGCCTCCACAGATATTTCTATGTGTTGAAGAAACATAAAGCTAAGAACTGGGGATTTGGGGTTCCAGTAAAAGCTTTATAATGAGATTATATTAAGCTCCCTCTTTCCTAGTGACTGAATTTATGAATCAGCAGAGACATTGGAGACAGCTAAAATGGTGGCAGAAGAGTGAGATGTGAGGAACGGTGTTTAGAGAAGAGAGGTATTGTATTTGACAGTGAGTCTCAATCTCAATATGCCTTAAAAATCACCATTAATACAATTAGGCCAATCACACCTAATTCTCAAACCTTTTCTTAGAGAAAGTTGTGGCTCTCTTCTTAGTAAAGCTGTTTGAAATGAGAGAAAAGTATTTTAAATAACTGTGGATTCCAATCAAGAAAAAGGAGCAAAGACAAGTACTGCTGTTCTCAAAGAACACAGACCTATCCTGGAGAGCTACCAGGGTCACTATTATTTCTAATGATATTTCCTACAATAACTGCAGTGGCCTTTCCCTCCAAAGCCACTGGGGAAGAAAGCCATGAACACTTTCCCAGACCAGGTCTCTGACTCTCTCTCACTTTCATTCTCTGGTCCACTGTTGCCAGCGGGGATCCCCAGCTTATGGCACATTCTCCAATAGCACACAAGACTGTCTCAATTAGAACACATAGTGTGTAGGTATTTCCCTGGAATTCAGTACACATTTCCCTACAGAAACTGTTTGAAATAGTGAGTTACTACTGTTCATTATATAATTCTAAAAGTAAGTTATAAGAGAAGACGTTGCTAGGCCAATGTCAGAACCTCAATACCACATAGTACTTTTACTGAAGTAAAGGTTTTCTTAGTTCCCCACAACTATCTATCAAACACAATTTTGGTACACACAGCGTTATAAGGTTGGCATCCATAGCAACATTACTTTTTGCTGGGAACCTTCTCCAGGAACCTAAGAAGAGTACATGAGAGCTGAGGCTGTCATCGCCATACCCCACTCCTCATAGTCTTTGATTCCTTATTTCCTACATAACCACCACATATCTCTGTCCCATCCTTCTCCCTTTCCCCTAGACCTTCACTGCAATAGCTTACCTGACCCTAGCCATTTACCATTCGTCTCTTAGGACCAGACTGACCTCTTTCACTTCCACTAGGTAGTTCTTTAAGGAAGAAGAGAAAAGTTCCTTTTTCTTTGATGGTTTGTCCATGGACTAAAATTATTCTCCTGTAAAAGTGCTTTTATAAAGCTATATACCTCAAAAGTCTTGATATCTGCAGTAACCCCTTTTTATATAAAGTTCTTGATTAGATTTTGTATCACCTTGGCTTAAAAACACCCGATAAAATTCTTTAAGATAAAACCCAAACTCCTTAGGAAGTCTGCAATAACTTGGCCTCAAACACACTTTCAACCTCATTTTCTTAACTTCCCCTCATAAGCCACTTGACCCACTAAAGATAAGCCACACTTTCTACATTCACTGCTCACTGACTTCTGTCACTTGGTCTACTAAGAATGCACACTATGCCCCCTTGCTTTTCTAAGTGTTACCTATTATTGAGGTCCAGCTAAAATGTCATCTTTCACAAGGCTTTTTATGATCACTTCATGTAGACATCTGATTGAAATCCTCCCCCCAATAATTCACCTATAATACTTAATGCCTTACAGTGTTTTATATCAAGTTATTAGTTAAATAGGAAAAAAAATTCAGATTCATCTGTGTATCACTGTAATGCACTTATTTTGCATATTAAACACTAAAAAGCTATCTATTCTCTGAAAAGAAAAATGAACTTATGAAAAATTAGGTTTAATTTCTAGTATATGAAGTACCAAAAATTATTGATCAATCCCCAATAAAACATACTACCAAAATTTAAATGTGATTTAGAATTTCCATTTTCAAATTATGTCTTTTTTGTGATGGTCATGCATAGCAAAATTTATCTATATACTTATTTTAACATCTCAGCTCCAAATGTCACCCAAACTATGATCATGATTTTCTATTGGTCTTCTAGCTGATATAATCATATGTCTGGTATTTTTTTCATCTTCTCAAATAATGATACAGGAACAGAAGTATGATTTGTAGACATACGCCTTCTAGTATTAATAGTCATCACATTGTCTACCCATTTGCTTTTAGCTAGAGAAAATTATGTGTGCTCTTCATCTTTAGATATTCATGACAGTAGCACCATTCTTCCTTTGCATTATTATTAGGACTTTGTTCCCTTCTCCACTTCCCACCCTTATTCATTGCCAAACAAGAGTGACAGCAACTTGAACTTTACCCACTTCACCATTTCCTCTGTAATAACTAATGTACCAGTTTACCCCATTTGGCAGCCTAATCTGTATACACTGTAACTCATTTCTGCCTGCATGTTTGTGATGGACAAATGGAGTGACCCACAAGGGAGACATCTGCAAGCATAGTAAGAGAAGCCTCTAATGAAAAATCTCCTCCTAATGAAAGAGGGTGAGAATATACAAGTGTAGTTCAAAACCATGAGTCAGGACTGACTGGAAGAATAATGAACCACAGTGCATGGTCTCACACTTAATGCAGACTTTCTCCTGTGGGACTCATACCTGAGTCCTAGAAAGAAGGAATTGCATTAAAGCATAAAAAAGCATATAAAAACTAACCGCTGCTTTACAGAAATATCTATCAGACACTGAAAGTACAAGGCAAATTGGAATAGTGCCTGAAGTGAGATTAAACAGAAATTCGTTCCTGCGGTGATGGCATTACCCATTCAGCAGGCCTCAGTACTTTAAAGGAAGAACAATTCCATCTTTGGTGCCTTGTTCCAGTCAGTGACATAAAACATCATTGCAACCCCCAGAACTGGAATAAAGAAAACCGACAACTGGAGATGTGGTGTATCTAAAATGATTTGCCATGTAATGCCCTTCTTGGGGACAACCTAAGCTAACTGGTGAGGCATGTAAGCAGGCTAAAGAACCCCTCTTAGTTAGTTGGAATGGGTCCAAGGGAAAAAACAATATAGCATATCGGTTTGTTGTCTGTGCTTGCAAACATTACATGGACTCAGTTTTCTTCTCAAACGTTATCCTGTCCTTCATCACCAATCTTTTTAAAAGAGTAAACTACACTTCTGTTTCTTTATACTTAACCCCATACATTCTCTAACCTCCTGCCAATCTGATTTTGTCTCCTATCACTCCACAGAAGTACTCACACCAAGACACCATTGGCTCTCTGGGGGCAAGATCAAGCCCCTCTTTTCAGCTCTCATTTCCCATGTGGTGCTCACATCATGGCACTCTTAAATTCCTTCCCGCTCTTTCTTCTAGGGCTCCCTTTACTTGCCAGTCAACCTCATTTAGTTCATTTCAGTGTGTTCTGGTTCTCTCAGGTGGATATATAGTTCATGAATTTACCTGATCTCATCTATTTGCTTTCTACATCCAATATCCAAGGTTCTAGCAACATGACATGTCAGCACAAATTCTGGACATCACACCCCCTCCCATGAGTGCAACTGCCTCCTGTACATTGATGATGCTCAAAATTATTAAACTAGTTTATATGTCTTGGTTGACTCCAAAACAAACTTTTAGCTCTATGGTGAGGGCATGCAGTCACTTTACACTCAAACTATCAAATTTTAGACCCTATCTATAATTGCTCCTCTCCTCACTTTCCTCCTCCATTCTTTATTTCGTTCATAGCACTACCATCCACCAATGATTTAAATTTTAAAACGGGGCAATTCTCAATGTCTACTTCTAGTTATTCATTCCTACCAATAATGACAATTCTATACATCTCCCCTCACTTTATCTTTTTGGAATTCAAATATTAGCTTTATTACTGGTAAAGCTGTTTTGTAAAACTAAGCCTTTGGCAATGGCATATGCCTGAGTGCTCTTTCCTCACCATTCCCTCACCTGCACAGGAGGACGAAGGCAGCTTCCCTCACTGAGCAGTGCTGACCTCACTGAGCTTACAGCCTGACACAGAGGAGTTTCCTAGGCAGGTCATGTGGCCTTTCCAACTTGCTCCATTGTGTAAGTGTGATAGATATTGTTATAATCATTGTACTTTCAGATTATGTAGCATTGTATAATAATAAAAAATAAGCATAAATACAGTAAACATATACAACTATAGTAAAATAAGTGTTGAAATTCAGGTCCAACATCTTGTGCATCAACTGGGAACATTGGTGTGTGTCCCAAGCATCAAATTCACTCTATTCCTGGTCTGACGTGTCTCCTCTATCACCTCTTTTCCCTCCTCTTGGTCACTCTTCTAGTTCCGTTTCTCTTTGTAATTCACCCAGATTATTGGAATAGGCTCCTGACTGTTGGCCATTTCTCCTTCCTCCGCCAGGCCACTTATGGCCAGGCACTTGTTGACACCAACTTTTGAAAGCTTAGGCCAAGAGTTACCTTTTTTGGAAAATGCTACTAATTTCTCCAGGCATAATAAAGTCTGTATTTCTCCACGCCATCACAACACTTTGGTAATTCCACAGGTAAACTGTTCAGGAAATTATCTGTGTCCCCAATTATATTGTGAATGAGTTTTATTATCTTTATATAGCTAATAAATAGCATAACATCTGTCATATAGTGAAGGCTTTGTAACTATATAATGAGTTGAAATACAACTTGCCAGTTCTGTGGATAACCCACACAACTATTCATCTCAACAAAATATCCAGTCAGAGGTGGGCTTTGAAAGCTATTAAATGTAAACAAATTGGATCTCTCTATTCCAAAAGTGATTTTCTTTCATTTCAATTTTCTGTATTTAATACGCAGATTTTTTTCTCATAACACATAAATGTAACTTAGTTTTAATAAATATTTTTCTAATAAACTAACATCATTACAAAATTTAATTAGAAGAAAAATGCACAAGCTACATCTGAAATAGTTAATTTGGTTTTTAGATCTAAGATTCAGTTAATTAATACTGCAACTTTATTGTTGGTTTCATTAAGATACCTAGAAGGAGGTCACAAGAATCATTCCTTTTGTGACTGATTTTTATATAAGACAAAACCTCTCGTATTAATATGGCAACTATTTCTATTGCATCACAGAATGTTTACAACTCTGCAAAATAAAATCTGAAAGCAGTGGTAAAGACAGAGTCAGTCTTGGGAACTTAGCATATATGTAATCTACATTAATACTTTATTTTTAATTTATTGTAGTCCCATTAAAACGTACTCAGTATTGTCAAAATAAAAATTTATTCTGACAAGATTTTTCCATGTATTTCTTCAGCTTTTAAATACAATACATTCTGTCAAACACTATCACTTTATGAAGTGTTCAGAACTGCTTCTTTCAAGAATTAAATATTTTACATTAGCAGGCCAAAAATTTTACCACAGACAAATCTCTGTTTTAATTATGCAAGCTATTTATTTTGCCTTTAAATTCTAACTTCTCCTTTGCAATTTTATAATTCTAGAAACATTTTTATATTTCTTTCATCTTGGTGAAATATTTTTGCTATACCTATGGCCTAATTTATAACAGTTGTAGAAGTAATTTGAAGAGGTTGATGTATCATATTGGACATTCATACATTTACTGTAGTTACGTATTAATAGACTGCCAGGGCTCTATTTTCAAATCTGATACTAATGTGTACAAAAATAAATGTCACAGAGTTTTCTTTTAATGTTAAATGTTTTTTGATCTACTTATTGTGATTGGCATATAATTTCTTATTTTAATGTACCACTTTCTCTAGATCAATAAATAGCAAATAAAGAAAAAGATTTAGATCTTAAAAGATGATAATATTTAGATAACAAAATAATTTCAATTTCAAAATAATAAGACAGGTTCTATAAGTAGTCTACCTAACTCTAATATAATTTAGAACCATAGAATATCCATTGCAACCAATACATTTTGCTGTTTTGTACAACTCCTTCAATTAAGCATAGATATTATTTGAAAACACAGCCTAACATTTCTTTTAACTGACTATAAGCATTCTCTGGTGGTTATGAGGAAAGGAATGGTTAAAAGAAAAATAGAAAGAATGGAAAAAAAGAAGTCAACACCTTGAATCAATGGATATTATGCTATAAATGTGGATAGATCAAATACTTGGTCTTTTAATTTATGTAAATTGTTTTCAATACCTAACATTAAGTCAAAGATCATGGTGAAATTTCCCACTCAGTTATTTCCTGCCATCAAAGGAGAACTCTAGCAAGTGATTCATTTTATAGTTTTTATAATTATAATTCTTACAAAAATAGTATGTAATTCGATGAAAATGTGAGAAAACAAAAATATAGATAAATAATTAGATTTTTGGTGAGCATTATTATTATTACTACATAAGCATTGTTTTATTTTCAGACTTTAAGAGAACTTCCAGCCTTTATGTGTTCAGCCACAGAGATGTTCAGTCACTAGGGTTAATATGCACAGCATAATTAATTTATACTGAAACTGGCACCAAAAGTGGGATGTTGCTACAATTAAATAAAAATAGTTGTCTTGCCTTAGCAGTCAGGCAGCTGGTGCCAAGAAACTAATATTGGAAACTAGCAAGATGATTTTCCCTATTATTTCAAAGCAAAATTTGGTAAAACTCTTACCTGCAGTAAGTTGGAGGGCTAAATATATGCCCAGTACTTAGCAAAACACAAGAAACATTATGCACGCATGCACAGATATGCAAATATATATATATATATATATATATATATATATATATATATATATATATCCATTATTATAATTTATTTGAGAAGTAAGGGAAATTCATGTGAGGGAAAACAAACATTACCAAATACCATTAAGATTTACATAACAAGGGCCGGCTGAGTGGCTCAGTTGGTTAAGAGCTCGCTCAAGAGTTTGAGCTCTGAGCAATAGCGGTTCAAGTCCAGCCCGAGCTGAGTAGCCGCTGAGCTGCCAACAGGTAGCAGGATGGCTCAGCTAAAAAAAAAAAAAAATTTACATAACAAATATCAGTATTAACTTTTATATTAAATATATTTCCTTCCAGCCTGTGTTCAATAAATGGGGCTATAGCTTGGCTTTTATTTAAACAACTATTTAAAAATTATACACCCAAATGTTGTCTACTTTAAAGTAGTCCCTGTGATAGTAATATCAGTGAGCACTCATAATTTCAAAGGAATTGCTCATGAGTATATTAAAATCTTTATGACAACCCTCTGAATTAGAGTTTTCCCCATTTTGAAGATAAAATTCTGAGGCCCAGAAGGACCGCTGATTTGACCAAAGTCAAACAATTAACAGATAAAGACTAAACTCCAGTCAGTACAGCGATACTCCAAAGCATGAGGTGTCTCTATATAATACGATGTAAAAATAAATCTAATGAAAATTTAGAGATAACTGGAAGTGGCTTGATTGACAGCAGAAGTACTCCTTGCACATCTCTCTCATTAGGATGCCATGGCTTATAGAATTCCCAGCACAAACATCACCGAGGCTGGTGGAAAGGGGAGGGAGATCAATGTGTTATTACTGATTCATTGCAAATTCCAATATCCTAGAATATATTACATGTTATGTATAAGTCCATTACTGTTTTATATAAATAATCTGTACAAAGCAAGATTCTGAGGATGCTGAAAATAACATGGATCGTGCTCTTTCATGGAAACAGTAAAGAAAGAAGATATAGCAAACTTACAGCTTTCCCAAAGAATGAAAATATTAGTCTAACAAAATATTTAAGCAGGCGGTTTGTAAAAACTTAGACTTAAAAATACTAGAAACACTACTTATTTTTATGTTTTCTGTGAAAAGTCATTGCTATCATTAAATTCTCTGTTGTAGCGCAAGCTCTACAGATGGAGAGGCAGACCTGGTATTTAATGTGGGACTTGCCATCAATAGCTGGGTTAATGAGTAAGTTACTGAAGGGTGAGCCATAGTTATTTTGTTTCTATTTAGAAAGAAGGATGCTATTTTATACAAGATTTTTTGGAGATTGCATTTCATTGTATAGGGAGTACCTCTTACAGAGATGAGCTCAAAGAAGGAAGCGAAGAAGTGTTGTGCTAGCTTGCTATACATTAAAGGATGCAAGGAAAGCAATGATTTTTAAGATCCTTATCTTGAACATAAGTTACTCATGTCAAGTTCTAAAATCTATAGTGTATGTAATGCTCTTCCCCGAAATTCTTAACTCACTGTAACACAAAGATGTTAAAGCTGTCTGCTTTCATTAATAGAGAAAGCAGGTTACTTTAGCTCCATGACCGAGTATCCTATGAGTTAACCAGCTTATCCTGCATAGTGTATAGTAAGTTCTTTCTGCAAATCAATGTACCTTTTACTTGAGTTAAATATTCAAAATTTTATTTTTAATCATCAGAGTAGGACAGTCAGAAGATGGGAAAAGGCCAGAATGGCACAATGGTTTCAATTTTGATGCCATTAACAACAGATTGGTGGTGTGGACTAGAATGCTATTTGTGAAGGATTTTGCTGACCATTTTTGTTCCACAGAAAAGAATGCTATGATCAGTTAGTCATGTCTGCCATAGAAAAAGAAAGCAAATGACAATCCTTGATGTTTGTTTATGGAGCTTGTTACTAATACAAAAATGTTGCTTATAAGAGGACCCCCCAAAAATAAATAAATAAAGCCACTGATTCCCACTTTGATGTATATTATTAATAGATAAGATGTTTATCTTCTGCATTCCCACCAGACATCTGCAAGGGAACCTACCAATAACGAACAATGGGCAACTACACTAGCACACTTGCCTGACAACCATGTCTAGAGTATATTCTGAAGACTTGGGTTAAAAGCTCTACCATCCAAGTACACATACACAATGGAATATTATTCTGCCATAAAATGAAATAGTGCCATTTGCCACAACATGGATGGATCTTGAGATTATTATGCTAAGCAAAATAAGTCAGACAGAAAAAGTCGAGAACCATATGATTTCACTGAAATGTGGGATATAAAACTGAAAACAACAAAGGAACAAGACAAACAAATGAACAAACAAAAACTCATAGACACAGACATAAGTTTAGTGGTTACCAGAGGGTAAGGGGGGAGGGAAATAGTAGATAAAGGTAAAGGGGATCAAATATATGGTGATGGAAAGAGAACTGACTCTGGGAGATGAACACACAATGTGATGTATAGATGATATAGTACAGAATTGTACACTTGAAACCTATGTAACTTTACTAACCACTGTCATCCTAATAAACTTTAATTAAAAAAAAAAACCTCTACCAGTAATGATGTTAGATCAATAAGCAACTCCTTCAACCTTTTTTACTTCAGGTATAAAACGATGATAATATTTACCTCAAACTTCTGTTTTAAGAGTTTAACAACAATGTTTAGCATGGAGTAATGAACACACACAAAAAGCACTTGATATATGGTTACAATCATCATCATGAACATTAAAAGATGGCTTTGAGTGTGTATGTGTTGGAATGTATACAGGTTTTGGTTTGGTTGGTTGTTTGTTTCCTGCACCCCTTAGCCAAGAGTAAAGCTTTACTATCAGTCATAAAATAAGGAACTAGGGTTGTGACTTAGAGAGCAATGTAAACATTTCACTGAGAAATTGCCCATGAGGTAGATTCAAGTACAGAACCTTCTGGAAAAATGTACTTCTTGGGAGAATAGCCTCAAATTTCTACTTTAGAATAAATTGGAGTACTTCAGGAAATGGCATCACACTAGTCAAATACGACAACTTGATTTTAAAATAGAATTACATTATTTTAAATGAGTCTGTACCCAAATAGTATCATTTCACGTACAGTTCATTTTTTCGTTTTTGTAAATTGGAAAGCAGAGACCTACACCCCAATAACTCAGAGGGCAAGTACTTAAATACTTGTAATTGAGGAAAGCCTTTATTATTGTTTTTACCATCCAGATCATTACTTCTACTCTTCTGCTCTCATGGTATGTACAGATTTATGTGTGTGTGTGTGTGTGTGTGTGTGTGTGTGTGTGTGTGTGTGTGACCCAATAAACCATTGCCAGCCCACATTAATTTTACAAAGAGAAGTCTATTTTCTGAACTTTCTTGCACAGAGGTTTACTAGAGCAATTTGCCATTCCCTGTGGCTGAGTGGTCACACTGAGAATGAAATTAGCAAGTGTACAATAAGAGCTTTAAAAGAGTAAAAAAGAAAAACTTAAGCATTTATGTGTTGAATGAGAGAGAAGCTGGAAAAAGCTTACAGTTTTTGAAGATCATGTTCTCATCCCAGAGAGATCATAAGTTCGCCCTTTAAGGCAACAGGGAGGTGCCAGTTTAAACTTTCAGGCAAGAGCTGACATTAATGCCAAGGTCATATTGTCTATGAGGATCAACTTCTAGAATAAATAAAGCCTTGGTAGAAATGAAAAGACTCCTAAAATATAAGTATGCATGAGTGTGTATGTGTACTGTGTAGGGCCTGAAAAAATCTACAAGAGTGATTACTCTGCAGGAGTGAGAAAGAATGGGTAATTTTCTTTATTTGTGTATTTCCGAATAACATGTATTACTGTCATATTCAGCAAAAGCATTAAAATTGGTTTAATAAACATAAGTGCATGAACACACACGGAGCTATCCTCTATTCAAAGCATACATGATGAGCAGTTGGCATGACACACTGACTGCTATTTTTCTTGCCTCCAAATGTTCCTCAGTAGTGCGGGGATTATAGCAAAGAAAACTCCTATTGAGAATTAAGATTCTAAAATTTTCAGGGCCAACTTTAGGGAAGTCCATCTATTGATCTGAGAATCCATTGTACTGGAGATAGAAATGCCAAAATGTTTTAGTTTTTACCTTCTGAAGCAGTAGTGTTTGATGAACTGTGAGACTTGATCCCTCCAAAGGTTATCTAATTGTTTAGTGAATCATGAAACAAGAATCTTGAAAATTGATAGGAATGAAAAAATAAAAAAATATTTTAGGTGTCTGTGTTTGTGTGTGTGTGTGTGTGTGTGTGTGTGTGTG
>NW_017732026.1:809010-856195 GCF_001890085.2 Hipposideros armiger
AAATAATTCCATGTACTCTGAAAATTTACCTCACTCCACCAGCTCTTGAATGCCGTCCTCATTCAGAGAGAGAGAGAGAGAGAGAGAGAGAACAGAGAACTTAACTGATGCAAAATGTATTTCTTACTGTGTGCTGGAGGAAAAAATGATAAAGACTGATCTGGATAATAAAATTGGGGGATAACTAAACTTGAGAGAAAACAGTCATTTCTCAACCTTCATCCTATAACTTATTAGAATCCTCCCCCTTTCTTTAAGATTGAAGTGACCTGAAAGCATCTCCCCCACTCCCTTCACTCAACTTCCTATTGATTTGAGGACTAGTTTATATTTTGCATCTGGAATTTTATGTCAGAAAGCTACTGATACTGCTGGGGCCAGAGAAGGGTCGAGAGAGATAGATGCACAGAGATGGGGTATATGTGGGGAAATCGGGGAAGAGCCTGCATTCCACACCTGGTGTGGCAAAGATAAGTGAGTTTTGCATGAGTCAGAGAATGCTGTAAAAGTTATGTGGGAATTTGCACACTGTGCATACCCACAAGAGAAGAGCAAATGGGGGAGGAGTTCCCATCTATCACAGGAGTTCCTGTACCTGCTGTTGATGGCTCTGAGCAGAGATTCACTTTCCATGCCAGAAAACCCTAGAGGGGAGACTCAACGTCCCTAAGAAGACTAGCAAATATATTCCCAGAGGGAACTTACATTGCAATGTCCCCCACAGAATGGAACACAAGGAAGAAAAGGTGGGTGGGTGAATACTAGATCTCAGTCCCAAAAGATACCAGTGGAGTCAAGTCTAGCCTATACTGGAAAGGTTGGAAGTGAGGGAAAGCTAATTATCACACATGGGACTCTATCTTTAGTCTACATTCTAGAACACGGTCTTAAACAAAAAAAAAGGAAAAGAAATAGAGGAGAGACTTTACATAACAAAAAGTGCCTGAAATATAGAACCAGGCTTTCCTTTCAGAAAGCACAGTGGGAGTAGTTATTAGAAAAGACAATGCCACCTATCTAGCTTCAATTGAACAGCATGTAAACAAACATTACACACATGAACGTGTGTACACGTGCGCACACACACACACTCCTACACAATCACAAAACTCCTCTAAATTGTTTGAAAGATTACTTTTGATTTTGTATAACAAAATAAATTCTGTCATTGTCAGCCTTTCAAATATGATGTTTTCACTTATTTGCTTTGCACTTTTAGAAAAGACATTTAAAGAAATGTGTAGTCAAAATTAAGATGATTATAGACACTATCAATAAAGTTGCTAAGATTTTTATATCTATGACTTTGTTCTGGTCCCTACAGCTATTGCAACACATTAAGTTATTTAACTTCCCTGGAGTTAAATAACTTTTTTTATTTAAATTTATTTTTATTTCACTTTCATGGAGTTAACAAACTTTCATCTCAGGGTAGTTGTTCCAAGAACATCTAATGATGATAATATTCATAAAATACTTAGCAAGGCTGGTACATATTAACTACTGAATAAACAGCAGCTGCTATTATGATTACTAGAAAATATTAATGCTATACTGAATAAGAGCTCAAAATGAGTATATTCACTCAATTCAACATGCATTTTAGGGAGGTTGTCATGTGCGATGATTATGAAAAGGATCAAATTAGCTTCCTTGCCTTGTGTGAGGATAATGCAGAATGCACACTGACACTCATTTATGGAAGAATGTCTTTCATAACAGTGGGTGCATGACAATTTGCACACGTGTGCAGAGGAGGAAGAAAGCACATAACACTTGGGAAATCATAGAAGACTTCGGGAAGTCTGAAGCCAAAACTGAAGACTGATGGACGTGCAAGTTCAAACAGGGGCTCAGTTGAAATATTGTAAGCAAAATAATTAAATTACAAGGGACAATGTGGCATATTAGGGCACTAGCCTGTCACATTAGCACCCCCAGGTTTATTCAGGTACTTTTCCCATATGTTAATGCTTTAGATGTCTTATATTTAAAGCTCAGAATGAGCTTTGTGTTTGGGGTTTTTTCCTCAAAAAAAAAAAAAACAGTGAGGCCCAGAAAAGTTCTATAAGGAATAACTGAGTTTAATTTAAGTCTCTGAGAGTAGAAACCACACTTTTAACACTGACCACTTTTAACACTGTCTCCCAAAGGGAAGGAGTTCAATGGTGCTGGAGTAAACAGACAGTTAGAAAGTTAGGCTGGAGTCTTGAATGCTAAGGTGGAAAGTGTAACTCAATCCATTGGAGGCCAATGACATAGATTTAGAACAACAACAAAAAAATATGGACTAGACATTAAGAAGACTTGTGCCAGCCTAAGTATCTTGTCTTGATAAGAATGGAGTGAAAAAGGCTGGAGATGGGGTCCCCTGTGGGTGCACATATAGGATTCTAGACCTGCGATTCTAAACTTTAATGGGTATCAAAATCAATCAGAGAATTTCATAAAAAATATACTGGCCCAAAAGCCCTAATTTACTTTGACAAGACTGGGCAGCTGTATGCATTATCTCTCCAGAAGATTCCATACCCAACAGCTTGAGAACCACTGGTCTGACAAGGGATCATGGTGGCTTGACCTAGACGGCTGTAAGCTTATGAGGAGGGAGCATGGGGAGTCACAGAAAAGAGTGAACTACAAGCCTGGACTTAATTCATCTCTCTCTACTTCTTGGATAAAAGATTTTAGGGCTAGAGCTTGTTCCAAACAAAGTATAGAAAATTATTTCTGGTGGGGGTCACTGCATGTTAGTGATTTAAAAAAGAATAGGGGAAATTCTCCTGAATTGAGAGGTTTGGAGCACTTGTATTTTTTGGAACTCTTCTGTTCATTCACCATGCAAGAGATGGGTATCTTCAGAAAAATGAGTGCTGGGACTATGATGATTTTTAAAGTCATTTCAAACCCTAAATGTGTGTTGTACAAAAACTTAAATATTAATATGAATAATACTATAAAATAGGTATTAAAAATTCTTCATGGAAAAATGTGAGGAGTATAACAACAAAAATATTACAAACATATGTACCATAAAATAAGCATAAACATTTACAAGTAGAATGCATATTATTATATTTTCAATATAGAAATGGAATAAGGTAAAATAATATGCCCATTCTTGTTTTAAGCTATTGAGTTTAGAAATATTATCCTATACAGTAATAGCTTGGTTTGCAAGCATAATTTATTCTGGAAACATGCTTGTAATCCAAAGCACTTGTATATCAAAGCGAATTTCCCCATAAGAAATAATTGAAACTCAGATGATTGTTCCAAAACCCAAAAATATTCATATAAAAGTGATTATAATACTGTAATGTAATACAAAATAATAAAAAATACAAAATATAAAGAAAAATAAACAAATTAACCTGCACTTACCTTTGGAAACCTCCGTGCCTGGTGTGAGGGAGACGAGAGAGAGGAGGGTTATTGTGTAGGATGACTTTCACTATCACTAACGAAATCACTGCTATCTATTAGCTCAATGGAATCTTTTTCTTTTTGTGCAACTTTAAGAAGGAACCTATCCAATGACACTTGCTTTTGCCTCCTTTTGAGGATTTCAAGGAAATGTGACATTGCATTGTTGTTAAACAGATTCATCTCTCGCACTGCTACAGCCTTATTCGGGTGGTGCTTTTCTACAAAATTTTGCACTGTTTCCCACATTTTACATTTCTCTAATCTCATTTGAAGTGAGGGATTCCTCCACCTTTTTCTCCTTCTCCTCTGCAGATGAGATCTCCTTCATAACTTCCTGCTGTTGCTTGCTATGCAGATCCATCAGTTGGTCGGTGGTCAGCTCCTGGCCATGTTACTCCACCAGCTCTTGAATGCCGTCCTCATTCACCTCCAGTCCCGTGGTCCTCCCCAAGGACACAATTTCATCAACAACTGATGGCTCCTGTTCATGAGCAAGCCCCTCTAAGTCATGTCCAAGAACTCAATCAGGCCATAGTTTTCTCCAAGCAGAATTGAGAGTTCTCTTGGTGACCCCATCCCAGGCTTTATCAATGTTATTGAGGCAGTTCACTATGTGGAAATGATTTTTCCAAAACTCTCAGAGCATAAGGTTTGTTCCTTTGGTCACCTCAAAGCCATTGTTGAAATAGTGCTTTGGGGTAAAGCTTTTCAAAGTTTGAAATGACCTGCTGATCCATTGGCTGGAGGACTGCAGTGGTGTTGGGAGGAAGGAACTTGACCTTAATGAATTCAAATTCCTCCAGTAAGTCATCCTCAAAGCCTGGAGGATAAGCAGGAGCATTAGCCATACCAGCAAGGATTTGAGTGGCAGATTCTTTTCTAAAAGGTATTTTTTCACTGCAGGACTGAAGACCTTGTTTATCCACTCAATGAATAAGATAAGAGTAACCCAAGCCTTGCTGTTGGACCTCCACATAATGTTTAACTGATTCTTCTGCACCTTGCATTTCTTGAAGGCTCATGTATTCTTGGAATGATACACGAGCAGGGGCTTGACTTTGAAATCCCCACTTGCATTAGACAGCAGTTCTCAACCTGTGGGTTGCGACCACTTTGGGAGTCGAACGACCCTTTCACAGGGGTCGCCAGTTGTATGTGGGCATATCTGCTTGTGGGCCTGGAGACGGATAGAGGAGCAGCATCTCGGTTCCTAAGACCATCGAAAATATGTGTTTTCTGATGGTCTTAGGTGACCCCTGTGAAAGGTTGAGAACTGCTACATAAGCACAATACAAGAGATGGTATTTCATAGTTTGTGAGTAGACATTGCATTTTCTTCTTCTGTAATGTAGGTCCTCTTTGACATCTTTTTCCAAAAAAATCCCATCTCATCGCAGTTAAAAACTTGCTTCGAGTGGCACGTTGGTTAAGAGCTGGCCTTGGATGCCAGCTCTGTGCAGCAGGGCTCCGGTTCAGATCCCACATGAGGGCCAGTGACACTGCCCTCTACAGCTAAGATGGTGAACAACAGCTCAACCTGGAGCTGGGCTGCCGTGAGTTGCCGGTGACGGCATAGGCTGCAGCCCCTGCTGCAGTGGGCTTCCATAAGCTACCGTGTGTGACCGGCAGCCAGTGTGAGCGGCCGGCAGCTGGTGTGAGCTGCCAAGAGCCGCCATGAGTGGCCATCCAGAGGCCAGTGACCGATCTGCCTCACCCGAGAAGAGCGCATTAATACCAACATGGGCCAATGAAGCAACGTCCTCCACAACTAGACTGAAGAACTAAAGGACAGCAACTTCTCTATTCTCCTTCCCCGGATTCCCCAGCACTGTTCCCCTCCCCTAATTCCCCAATAAAATCTTAAAAAAAACAAAAAAAAAAAAACTTGCTCCAGCAGGTGCACTCGGAAACCATGAGCTTCTGGGACTTGGTAGCTAACGCCTCAGCTGCCTTAGTGTTCCAACTCGCAGGCTCTCCATGCCTCACAACACTATGGATGCCACTTCTCCTCTTAAAGTTATCAAACCATCCCCTGCTTGCCTTGAAGCCTTCTTCATTTTCTGTTGACATACCTGGCAGTTTACTTACAAGATCGCTATACAAGGCCTTTGCCTTCTGGCAGATAAAGTTCTTGGCCACAGTATCACCTGCTAGTTGCTTCTCGTTTATCCAAACCAGAAGCAACTTCTCTACATCTCCCAGAACATGTGGCTGTTGCTTTGATATTCTCATGACTCCTTTTGCTGCATGTAGCCCCTTATTTCTTTTTAAATATTGTACAAATGGTAAACGTAGACTTCTTAAAAAATCTTGCAATTTCGGCCACTCACATATCTCGTTCATACTTCTCAATGATTTCCTTCTGAACTTCCACCGTAATCATCTCCTTCTTCTTACCGCCTTTCTTTTCAACCTTTTTCTGCATGGGGGCCATTGTATAAAATCACACGGATGTTTACTATAGTACAGTATTAATAAATTCTTGTCATATGCTGTATTAATGTAACTGGCAATAAAGCAGTAGAGGAAAGGGTCTATATTTGCAGGCAGCTTGACCTAGAATGAAGCAAAGTATTCCTAAGCTTACTCTTGTATGGAAAGGCAAAGTACTGTCCATTGGTGTTTTGAAGTGACAAAAAATATACTAATGCCAGTTGTGGGCACCTTCCAATAGCCTGAAAAATCACTGATTTCTGCCAAACACCACAGCCTGAGATCGAGCATCCAAGCATGGGAGACAATAAACCACAATGTCGCAGCAAAACAGAGAAAAGAACCACTGGCTCAGTTGTGATCATGCAACGTTCGACGTCATGTACTACTCGTATTGCAAGACATCACTCGTTTATCAAGTTAAAATTTATTAGAAATGTTTGTTCATCTTGCAGAACACTCGCAGAACAAGCTACTCACAATCCAAGGTTTTACTGTACTTAACCTTAGATCGGTAATTTTGTGTGATTTATTTTTTAGTCTATAAATCTGTACTACTTTTTTTCTACTAGAGAATTTAAAATATCTCAGTTTTAACTCTACTTGAAACAGTTTATACAGACTACTAAAAGTAGAGAACTCCCTGGAAGGATATGGGCTAGTTAAAATAATATTGTCTTTTTATTATGTTTTGAACACTGAAGCATTTTTCTCATCCACACTTCATAGTCTCAACTTGCTTCCCCTTAGTCAACTAAATTAACTAATTTTGTTTTCACTTTTAAAATTTCCAACTTAAGTATCATTAGTTCTCAATTTTTGATATTGAGTTCACAGACATTAGATATTGAAAAAATACTTAAACTGCATTAATTTTCCAGCAAACTATAAACAAAGCTAGAGCTGTATAGATGTTTCTCCTGATGTTCTTTTGTATGTGTCTGCAGTTTCAAATTTTTCACAATTATTTTGAGACCAAAAAAAGCATCCCGAAAATGTATAACAAATAAATTTTTACCAGATCATTAGGGTTTTGATATAATGTTTTTAATATGATTCATTTTTCATTAAATGCAATACTTACTTAAGTATAAATGTTTCAAAATAATATAAATTTTTTTAAAAAATTGCTCCAAAGACTAAAATCATGAGAGCTTATTAGAAAAATATTTTTTAAAAAAAGTATACAAAATGAAAATTAGTCAAAATGCTAATAGAATGCTGGTGTTAATGGCTGGCACACTACCTGCAACTTAGAAAGAAATCATAAAATTGCTGAACAAACTGTGTTATATCCGTATAATGGGATGCTACTCAGCTATAAAAATAAATATACTACTGATAACATAATAGTGTGAATGAATCTCAAATGTGATAAGTTAAAGAAGCCAGTCCTTGAAGGCTGTATATTGCATGATTTTATTTATATGAAAATCTGGAAAGACCAAAACCATAAAGATAAAAACGTATCAGTGCCCATGAAGAACTGACCGTTAAAGAGGGGTGACTAAAGAGAGGCAAATTGAAGTTTTGGGGAACTCTTCTATATCTTAATTGGGATAGTAGTTATAGGGCTACATGCATTTATCGAAACTCAGAATTGTTCACTAAAAAGAATGAATTATGTTGCATGTAAATCACATCTCAAGAAATTTGATAAAATAAAAACACATAAAAAGAAAATGTGAATCTCAACTAGAGGAGTCAACATATTATTGTACTGAAAGATAAATAATTCCATGTACTCTGAAAATTTACCTCACACTGAAAAATAATCTATTGCTAAAAAATAGTCTGTACTGAAATGAAAAATACAATTCCTGTATTTCATTGTCTCTAAAATCTTACATATTCACATAATTCGGACAATTCAGAGCATTTTATTTTATGTAACTTGAGAAGGAAACATATGCATACTTCAGATATAACTCTAAGCAATAATTTAAAATTAAATCTTGAGAAGATCAGTCCTAACCAAATGTCTTTATGTCATAATAATTCAAGATACAAGGTCTGCTTGCATTCATAGCCTGTAAGAATGTCCTAGGAACAGGGCTATTTATAGGGAGTTTCCACCTATTTATTTGAAATGTACTTTGATGTCTACAGTGAACCCTTACGTGCCTTGGTTTGGTGATTTCTTGTTTTATTTTGAAATTTTTCAGATCTTCAGACAGGAACACATACATTATGCATATTGAAAGCTTAACCTATTACAATGTATTATGAAAAGGTAACTCTATTAACAAGGAAAATTTGAGGCCTAAACAAGTAATTTGAAATAGCAATATTTGTTATGCAATCAATCTCATCCTTCCAGATATTTAATTAAATTGTGCTACCTCTAACTACTATTGAGAAAACTAAATTGATACAATTGTTATAAGTAGTCAAATGACCATTTAATAAACTCTATTATAGCTAGAAGTGTTCAGTGAAGTGTCATTTGAAAAGTATTAAAATGATTAAAGTATGAATATGATTACCTGATATCATATTATATGACAATTCAAAGATTTTGTTCATTTTTGTTAAGTTTGATTTTGCTAGGTGGATAACTGGCAGTATATTTATGAGTATTAAGTTAAAAAATATTAATTTACTGTGTCTCAAATGATTTTCATGTAAATAAAGAATAGCACCACGTAATGACTAAGTGGCAACTTTTCTGACTCTAAATGGAAGCAGATTATATTGACTTATTTTTCTCATAATGTCCTTGTCGAAATTTATCAGATTCAACAAAAGTGTGTACATTCATATGTACAACTTATAATGCATATATAGATGCTAAGTAATTAAGTTTCTTAACAGAATGGACCAAAGAGGGCAAGATAAACACTGTGATAGAAAAATATCATGTAGAGAGTCTAGCTCACCCACTACCAGAATTTCTTTAATGCATCATAACAACAAAATTTGCAAACCAGACAAATAACAACAGCATTCTAAGTAACAAGGTATTTAGCATATACACTCCTTGTTGAAGAGTAAGTAAAATTAAATTTAAGCTTTGTTGACAACTCCTAACAATAGCTTACATTGCTGTCAGATGAAATGTTTGACAAATGGAGTCTTGATGGTGATGATACTGCCAGAGAGTATATAGGAGAGTTGTCATCAGCTGAGTGGTACAGCAGTATAAAAGAAGGAGATGAGAAAAGCCTCTTCATCTAGAAATGAAACCCTTGGTCCATCTTTGATCTCTCACCTCTTACTTTTGAAACATGTACAATGATATCTATTCTATCTCTATAAGTTTAACATTTTTCCCAATTTAAAAAAAATATTTATTTAGAATAAATTTATTTATCTGGATAAAATGTATAAATTCCTGGAAGCATATGAAACATGAAGAAGAAGAAAACCTGAAAAGACCATTACTATTAAAAATATGGGGTTGGTAATCAAAAACCTCTCAAAAATGAAAAGTCCAGGACCAGATGGCTTTACTGGTGAATTCTACCAAATATTTCAAAAAGAATCAATACCAATTACTTCCAAACTCTTCCAAAAAATAAAAGAGGAGGGAATATTTCCAAATTCATTTTATGAGGCCAGTATTACCCTAATACCAAAGCCAGATAAAGACAGTGAAAGAAAAAACAAACAAAAACTCCAGGCCAATATCCCTGCTGAACACAGAAGTAAAAATTTTCAACAAAATATTAGCAAACCAAATTCAACATTAAAAAAACCATACACCATGATCAAGTGTGACTCATTCCTGGAATGCAAGTATGGTTCAACATATGAGAATCAATAAATGTGATACACCCATTAACAAAATGACAACTTAAAATCATATGATCATCTCAGTAGATGCCAGAAAAGCACTAGACAAAATTCAATTTTTGTCTAATTAGACATCCTTTCATGATAAAAACACTAAGAAAATGGGTATAAAGGAAGATACCTTAACACAATAAAGGTTGTATATGACAAACTGACTGCTAACATCATAGTCAATGGTGAAAGCTGTAAGCTTTCCTCTAAGATCCACATTAAGATAAGGATATCCACTCATGCCACTTTTATTCACTATAGTACTGGAAGTCTTAGCCAGAGCAATTAGGCAATAAAATAAAATAAAATCAGAGAGAAAGAAGAAATGTTGCATAATATTACATATAGAAAAACCTAAAGACTCTACCAAAAAAATTGTTAGAATAAATAAATTCAGGAAAGTTGTAAGATACAAAATCAACATACATAATTCAGTTGTGTTTCTATATTAACAATTAACTATCAGAAACAGAAATTAATAAAACAATCCCATTTAGAATAGCATCAAAAATAATAAAATACTTGGTGACAAATCTACACACTGAAAATTACAAGACTGAGGAGAGAAATTTTAAAAGGACACAAATAAAGGGAAAGTCATTCCATTTTCATGGATTGGAAGAATAAAAACTGCTAAAATGTCCATACTACCCAAAGCAATCTACAGATTCAATACAATCTTAATCAAAATTCCAATAGCATTTTTCATACAAATAGAACAAACAATCCTAAAATTCATATGGAACCACATAAGACCCCAAATACCCATAGCAATCTTGAAAAGGAAAAAACAAAGCTGGAGGCATCACACTTCCTGATTTCAAATTGTAATGCACAGATATAGCAATCAAAACAGTATGGTATTAGCATAAAAACAGACACATAATTCAACTGAACAGAATAGAGAGCCCAGAAATAAAACCATGTATGTATGTCAATTATATTCAACAAAGGAACCAAAAATATAAAATGGGGAAATGATAGTCTCTTCATAAATGGTGTTGGAAAACCTAAATATTCATGGGTAAAAAAATGAAGCTAGACTACTATCTTACACCATTCACAAAAATCAACTCGAAATGGATTAAACACTTAAGCATATGACCTGAAAACCTAAAACCTAGAAGAACGTATATGGGTGATGTCCTTGACATTGGTCTTGGCAGCAGATTTTTAGATTTGACATAAAAAGCAAAGGCAACAAAAGAAAAAATAAACAAGTGGGGTTACATCAAACTAAAATGTTTCTGCACAGCAAAAGAAACTATGAACAAAATGATGTCCTATTCTTATGGAGATGGGAGAAAATATTTGCAAACCACATATTCAATAAGGTGTTAATATCCCCCCCCCAAAAAATAAGGAACTCACAGAGCTCAATAGCAAAAAAACAAATAATCCAAATAAAAAACGGGCAGAGGATTTGAGTAGTCATTTTTCCAAAGAAGAAATTCAAATGACCAGTGGGTGCATAAAAAGATGCTCAAGGGCCGGCCAAGTGGTGCATTGGTTAGGAGTTGGTTTGGGACGCCAGCCCTGAGCAGCAGGGCCCTGGTTTGGATCCCACATTAGGGCCAGTGACGCTGCTCCCTTTACAGCTAAGATGGTGAACAACAGCTCAACCTGGACCTGGGCTGCCATGAATCGCCAGCTATGGTGAAGGCTGCAGCCCCTGCTGCAATAGGCTGCCATAAGCTACCGTTTGTGGCCGGCAGCCAGTGTGAGCTGCCAAGAGCCGCCGTGAGTGGCTGTCCAGAGGTCAGCAACTGATCTGACTCACCCGGGAAGAGCGCAATGATAATACCAACATGGGCCAGTGAAGCGACGTCCTCCACAACTAGACTGAAGAACAAAAAGACAGCAACTTGTCTGTTCCCCTTCCCCGATTATCCAACGCTGTTCCCCTCCCCCAATTCCTCAAATAAAAATCTAAAAAAAAAAAAAAGATGCTCAACACACTACTCATCAGGGAAATGTAAATCAAAACACCAATGAGATAACTCCTCACACCAATTAGAATGGCTATTATCAAGAAGACAGGCGAGGGCCGGCCGAGTGGCACATTGGTTAAGAGTTAGCTTGGGAAGCCAGCTCTAAGCAGCAGGGCCCTGGTTCAGATCCCACTTGAGGGCCAGTGATGCTGCACCCTCTACAGCTAAGATGGTGAACAATGGCTCAACCTGGAGTTGGGCCACTGTGAGTCGCCGGTGACGGGTGCAGGCCAGCAGCTGCCATGAGCTTTCGTGAGCCGCCGTGAGTGGCCATCCAATGGCTGGTGAGCGACTGCCTCACCCAGGAAGAGCACAATGATAATATCAACATGGGCCAGTGAAGCAACGTCCTCCACAAGTAGACTGAAGAACAAAAGGACAGCAACTTGTCTGTTCCTTTTCCCCAATTCCCCAATAATTTTTTTTTTTTTTTAAAGAAAAAGACAGGAGATAAATGCTGGTGAGGATATGCAGTAGAGGGAACATTTTATACTTCTGGTAGGAATATAAATTGGTACAGCCAATATGGAAAATAGTATGGGGGTTCCTCAAGAAATTAAAAATAGAACTATCAAATGATCCAGCAATCCCACTTCTGGGTATGTAAACAAAAGAAATGAAATCATTATCTCAGAGTACTCCCATATTCACTGCATTGTTTATAATAGCCAAGACATGGAAACAGCCTAAGTGTCCACCTATGGATGAATGGATAAAGAAAATGTGGCATATATTGGTATATACAATGGAATATTCTTCAGCATTAATAAAGAAGAAAATCTCTCCATTTGTGACAACATGGATGGAACTAGAGGGCATTATGCTAAATGAAATACGTGTAAGTCAGACATTGAAAGACAAATATTGTATAGTCTCAATTATTTGTGGAATGAAAAAAATTAAAAATAAGAAAAAATAAAGTCAACCTCATAGAAACAGATAGTAGAATGGTGGTTACCAAAGGCAAAAGGGTGGAGGAAATAAGGAGTTGTAAAAGGGTAGAAACTTTCACTTATAAGATAAATAAGGTCTGAGGATCTAAGGTGTAACATGAGGACTATAGTTGATCATACTGCATTGCATAATTGAAATTTGTTAAGAGAATAGAACTTAAGTGTTCTCACCAAAAAAAGATAAATATCTGAAGTGATGAATGTGTTAATTAACATAATGGACACAATCCTTTCACAATGTTTATGTATATCAAATCATCAAGTTGTACACTTTAAATATATTACAGGGGCCAGCCCAGTGGCTCTGTTGGTTAAGAGCTCACTCAAGTGTTTGAGCTCTGAGCAACAGCGGTTCGATTCCCGGCCCGAGCTGAGTTGCCGCTGAGCTGCCAACAGGTAGCAGGATGGCTCAGCTAAATAAATAAATAAATAAATAAATAAATAAATAAATAAATAAATAAATAAATAAATAAATAACAATTTTACCTGTCAACTGTATCTCAATAAAGGCCAAAGAAAAAAATGTCAAGTTTGTCCCACAAAAAGCAATACATGCTGATTAAATTAAAAGTACACCAGGTAAAGAAAAAAAGTGTATAGAATGCTTATAATTGTAACAGAAAAATAATTACTGTTAATATTTGATTTACATTCATCCATATATCCATTCATGTATTTCCCTAGGCAATTACATTTATGCCCACAATTTCAATTGCCAACTATTGACAGTTGATTCACAAATCTTTATCTCCAGCCCAGTAATCTCCTCTCAGTTTCAGATCTATACACTCATTTGCTTTGCTTTAAACATTTACATGTTTCGAAAGCATTCAACAAGATGGAAATCAAATTCGTGGTCATTGAGCCACTTGGTCCTTGTTCAGTGTTGCCAATCTTAGGAAGGGTCTCAGCTTCCATACAGTTGATTAGTCATAAATCTGAAGCCTCCTTAACACCTCCCTCTCACTTCTCTCAACAGATGCATCATCACAAAGGACCATCTAATTTGCCTGCTAAACATCTCTGAAATAGATCTCCTTTTCTACATTCCTACTGTCCACGCCCTAATTCACCCTATCATGATCTGTCTTCTGCGTTATTTTATAGCCTTCTAACTGCCTCCCTGCTGTCTCTCTTACTCCTCTAGAAATTCCTCCCCAGAAATGCCAGAGAAATGTATCTAAAACACCAACATGTCAATGGCTTCTATCTTACTTTTAGGATAAAGATCATAGTTTGGAATATCATAAACAGATCTATGGTCTACCTTGTACCTCAAAGGTGAGTATAACACAGTCATTAAGATTCAATCTGGAGTCAAATCCTAGTTCTACCAGGATTGTTTGACCTGAGATACCTTTATTAGTGTTCTCATCTGTAGAAATGCTAATGATAATCATATCAAAAGTTATTGAGAGTATTTCATGTAATAACTGTATAATGCTTCATATACAGAGCATTCCAATATTTGTTACCTAGCATTTTTTCATATTACTTTTTTCTAATTCAACTTCTGTCACATTAACTGCTATTCTCTAACCTTTAGCCACTTAAATTTTATTTCAGTTTCCAAATGGGGAAAAAAAAAAGACTTCATAACTTGTTTTTCTTTTTTCGCCCCCATTAGAGTCCTACCTCCTGACTTGTACACCAGTAACTCTTAATCCTCTCATCCTTCAGGTCACAGAAAAGCCCATTCAAACCCCCAATTAAATCAGGTTCCCTTATTGCATACTTTCCTAAAACCACCCTTTAATTTTCATAACGTTTTCACAGTTGTTGCTTTGGATGTAATTTATTCATTTGTATATTTACTTGATTGATATCTCTCATTTAGTAGACCATTAATGCAAATGGGGCTGAAATCATGCTAGTTTGAGATCATCATTGGATTTTTAGCTCCCATAATACTATCTAATGCATATTAGGAGCTAAATAAATGTGTATTGACTGAATTAAATGTGCTTTTTCAGATTTAATATGGATATAATTCTATAAAATCAGACTTATGATTTCATAATGTCCCAAAGTATTTATATGGAATGATTTATTAAACAACAGATTTTGATGAAAGTAAAG
The DNA here is from genome assembly GCF_001890085.2 of Hipposideros armiger. Lineage (NCBI taxonomy): Eukaryota > Metazoa > Chordata > Mammalia > Chiroptera > Hipposideridae > Hipposideros > Hipposideros armiger. The sequence goes on from NW_017732026.1 coordinate 823,682, forward strand.
TTTGCTTCCAAAGTCTATGACTAGCACTGTTGTGATAAACATTCTGCAACAAATCTGTGCATGTTATTAATCATTTTCTTAGAAAAACCTTAGTTTTCCCTCTAGTATTTTTACCCATCAATCTGATCTCATCCATTTTCTGTTTCTCAGAGTGTCCTCACACTTTCTTGTACATTGCTGCTGCTTGAAAACATTTTTGTTACAGTTTCTTTGGTTCATATTTTTCATTTAATCTTTTTTTTTAACCATTAAATGCTCAGGTATCACACTGAACATAGTCTTTTAAAACTATTTACTCTTTTGGTTTTCTGCATGTATTAACTAATTTTTAGTTTCCTGTATACTTTCTAGTATGCACCTAGGGCTGTTTATCTATTTTCAGGAAGTCTAGCTGGATTCAAAATTTAAAATACTTTCAAAAGCCTCCATGATGAGCAATTACCACAGAACTTATTAAACCTATGTTATTAGCTCTTTCACAGGGCCTTGTATCTGTTTCTTGTACACTGTGACAAAGTTGTATCTTATCCTAAGCCTACTTGTTAAACACACAGAGAGAGAGAGAGAGAGAGAGAGAGAGAGAGAGAGAGAGAGAGAGAGAGAGATTCTACACACACCAAAAACTATAATTTTAAGAGAGTATAATTTTAAAGGCCACTAAGCCACCACTTTTTAAAATTAAAACAATTACTGATTAATTTAGTATTTTTCTACAGAGCTAGAAGTGTTGCCAAAAAACCAAGTTCTTGGTGTCCATCACAGGAAAGAATTCAAGGATGCACTGAGTGAGCCAAGCAAGCAGGTTTATTAGAAAAGATTTGTTTATTAGACTTTCAAGATGGCGAGAGCGGGCAGGCTCAGAAAAGAGCAGCTTCCCCAAAGAGAAGCGGGGTTGGGGAATTTATTGCACTAAAAATGAAAGGGTGGAATATTCAGGACTTAAGGCTGGTGTCCTAGGCATTCCTAGGTGGGTCCCTGTTGACCACTCCTTCCCTTTTCGGAGGGCCATTTTTGTCCTTATTTGGCTGTATCAGAACTGTCATGGCAACACAGGGGATGGAGATTTTTCTTGGTTGCCATGCTACTAATATTATAACCCATTATAATTAGCTAAAGTTTACCTAAAGTGGTAAGATGGCATCCCGGATCCTCTCTCAACCACCAAAATCCAGTTCTGGTCTGATTATAGTAGTGCTTTCTCCTTAATTGCTGACCTTGCCTCCTCCTTCCTTTTCTCCTGCCTCCCTCATGGCCCTATGCTTTCTGACTACAGTAACAGAAGCATTCCAAGGCGCGCACACACACACACACACACACACACACACACACACACACACACACCAGGAATAGGCACTGTACTGTGTATTTCACATAATTTACCTCTAATTATTATATCTAATCTTCTATAGATAGATAAATACAAATATATATATATATATATATATATTTCTTTTCTATCTATCTGTCTATCTAGCTTGAAGAATGGACATGAAAGTTAGACATCAATTATGTGAAATACATAATGTAGTGCCTGGTAAAGCATTAGTGAACTATTGTTATTTTGTTCCCTTTTGGATTTCTCAAGAACCATCAAAAGCACAGTGTTTTGTTTTGTTTTGTTTTGTTTTGGGAACTATTAAATGAGGTCCCAGTTAAGGCAGTTCTATTGAATAATAATTTCTCAGTTCATTTGTGTTCGTGAAATATTGCTCTTCTATCAAGCATTGGTTATGTGTGTACTACACATAATGATCTGCAAACAAATTACTTTGTAGCACAATTCCTCCGGAATGCATTTTTCTTAGAATAATATTAAACTCAAGGTATCCTTCATAAGATCACATGGGAAATCTGCACACAGTAACGAATTGGAAATACACATTTTTTTTTCTTATCACTGACTCATACAAACTCATAGTGCCAGTCTTTGGCAGTGGTAATGACTATAATTGTGATAGCTACCAGGAGATTCAGCAGTGTACACCAGAAGTAGGTGATAAAAAATTATTAAGAATATAGACTTTGGTGTTAGATAACCTGGCTTCATACATTAATCCTGCAACAATGCTAAGGAAATGAGCAATTCAGTCTCCCTGAGTATCAAGATCCCCATCTTCACAATAGGAATTTTAGTTCTTATGGTGTTGAAATGAAAATTAAATTGGAGGATGTTTGCAAAGATCATAGTGAGCATTCAATAAATGTTAGTCATTGGTGGTATTGTGATCATTGCTGCCATCACTCCACCACAGCAAGCTGATAGGCTGTCTCACACATCTCTAACCACCGATGGCAGGTGATAAATTCTCATAAAAAATGTAATCATCCATATTTTTCCATGACACATTTTTCTCTATATTAACATAAGAGCCAAGGCAAGGTAGCATCACTAAAGGGCATGAGAATAAGGCAGTCTATTTGTGCTTTCCTACAGGCTCAATTCCAAGTTAACTGTGAGATTTTGGGCAGTCTCTTCAATTTTCTGTTCCTCACAGTTTGACTGATGACATTTAAGGTTATTTTATGCTCCTATTGTTAAGTTTTCACAACTTTTAAATTAAAAATTTAGGGTAAGATTTCAAGAAATACAAACATCATTTTGATATGTATCATGTATGAGAAACACCAATCATCTTGATAGTTGCTGAATATAGCCTATTTTATTATTATTATTGTTGTTGCTATTATTTTTATGGAACCACTTCTTAGCTTCAGGGCCAAAAAGTGTTTTTTCTCCAAAGAGGACATACAGATGGCCAACAGGCATATGAAAAGATGCTCAGCATCACTAGTCATCAGAGAAATGCAAATAAAAACCACAATGAGATATCATCTCACACCAGTTAGAATGGCTATCATCAACAAGACAAATACAAGTGTTCACATGACTGAGAAGATCAGTGCTAAGAAGGGAGGTATATAATATCTGCAGCCTGAAACGGAAGTAAAATGAATCTGGAAAAGTACTTTGAATCAGAGCTGGAAATCATAAACCACGTAAATATGAACAGTCTCAAGCCTGGGACACAAAAAATAATTGTAAATATGAACACAGTCTCAAGCCTGGGACACAAAAAATAATTGTATCCCTGTTATGCAATAAATAGTGGGACATAAAGGCAATATAATTTTGCTCATTTTTAAGGAGTTCACAGCCTAGAAACCAAAATTACTCAACCTAGAACCTCAGGTAAATGCAACCTGTGTTATGAGTGTTTATTATCTTAAGCTGAAGAATTAACACTTACTTCTACTTTCGTAAGCTATGTAGCTTTGTACTCTCTGTGCCCCTGATTATTATCTATAAAGTGGAGATAATATAGATACTTTGATAAATATGATAACGCATGCTATCACTAAGCATAGAGTCTAGTATATAGTAAGCACTTGGTATGATTTTGTAGGCAATGATCACAGGAATCCGGATGTGTAATAGCAATGCTTCTAACACTAATCAATTTTATTTTGAACATACAACATTAGCCTCCTTTAGTCAAATAAAATATATTTTAAAAACTGCATTATGTTACTCTCAATTAAAATACAATTTAATTCAGTAGTGTTTATTTGTTTAAATTGTGGTCAGAAACACAATCATCACAAAACTGATTTTTAGCTCATAATCATTACAGAACCAATGTTAGACATGGGAAAAAGAAGCATATTTTATTACAATTATTTCCACTACACACTATTCTACAGAGGATTTCCTTGGCTTGTGAAGAAAGCCAAAGATTTTACTCACAGCAATCTCAAAGAAAAAATTGAGATGATATCTATATCCTGGTGCAATGAATTAAAAGGGAACAAGTTCTTGCTGCCTCCAATTAATATATTAAAAGGAAACCATAAACATTATTGTATCGGAATTATTTATATCATGCTGCTTTTTTGAGGGGAGTAGTTAGAGGTTCTTAGCAAAATCTAAGAAATCAATTCATTTCTTGTTTAATTAAGGGGCATTTTCTTCACAAAATATGACATGGCCACAGCTTTGAATTTTATGCCAGTACAATAACTGGAAGCCATAAAGCTTAAGAGAAATACATTTTTCCTAAGATATATATTTAATTCAAATGTTATACTCTAAGAAAGCCAATTATAAACATACGTAAAGAAATAAAGTTGTTTTTTGGGGGTTTTTTTCTAGAAAATGTGAGAATCCAACAGAACTTTCTTGCTACACACAGACTGAACACAGGGAACAGATGCAAGGCTAAAGATCACGCTTCAAGAAGCACCAAATCCTTCTCTCTCTTCTTTCCCCAAACCTCATGCTTACTTATCTCTTGAGTTCAATATTTTACATATATTTAACAGATAACATACAAGGTCCTCAAAGGAACATTTTACACAGGCAAATGTAAAAACAGGAATTGTGTCCTTTTGAATTCAAGTCATGAAGCTGTATTGAGAAAACAAAACTCTATATAAAAAATTCAGCTCATCTCAACACCTGTTTACTGAATCCTCTTAAGGAACTAAGAACTAACTCTCTAACAAAATCATTCATAATTAGCTATGACATTGAAACTGTGCCTGCCCTTGAAAAGAATACAAACTCATGGGTGAGAGACAAAAACAATAACAATAAAGTTTAAGTGATATATGACAAGTTGGCAAAGCAGAGCATGGAGGAGGCACACCTAAACATAGGTGGAAGTGTGAGCAAAGGTGATTCTTGAGTTGAGTCTTGGAGCAAGTAGGTTAAACAAATCAGTCAATGACAATTCTAAACATAGTAACCAATAATTGTGCAAGCAAAGGCAAAAATATATTTGAATCAGTAATGTGTTTCAGGAGAAAAATAGATCAGTACAAAGACTGTTGGGGAAAGTGACCAGAGCCAACATTAGCTATGTAGTTCTCAAAAGTGCTTGATTTTCATGTGCAAGAAATTAGATGCTTTAGGATGGGTGATGGGTGGCAATGAAATCAAATAAGATCAAATGTATATCTGTTAAGACCTTCTGCCAGCATTTTGTAAAGGGGTGGCATTCTTTCTTTATTCACCCTAAATTAATTAAGTACCTACTATGTTTAGGACACATATTAAGCTACTGAGGAAAAACCAATACTGACCAAGTTACTGCTGTCTGGAAAGTGTGCCAGTATAATAGCGGAAGTAGTCATATAAGCAAAGAGTTGAATGTCGTAGTCCTAAATAAATAATACTAATAACCATCACTCACAAAAACATAATATTAAATGAACCTTATGTGACAAGCACTGTATTCCTGTTGATAATAGAGAAAATAAAATGGAACAAAAATTGCTATTAGGGAAAGTGGGGTCTAAGCACATCTTATGCCTCAGTTCTCCGAGCTGCTATTAAGTTATTAAACCTGTTGCTAAACTCAGCTCAAGGCTGAGCCATAAACATCCTGGAACAATAACTGCTACATGGACACAAACTTTACCTCCTTCCTTGTAGTTTCGCCTCCCTTGTTTACATATTGGAACTAACCAATCCCTGTTAGCAATCCTTCATTTGCATTAAACAATTACATTTTGGGGTTTTTGCCTTTATAAACCCTGAGTTTATTTGTTCTCTCCAGAGCCCAGTTTGGGTTACTACCTGAATCTGCACCTCTCAGATTACAATCCTTTTGCTCAGATAAACACTTATTATTATTTATTGCAGCATAACATTTTTTGGGGGGGTTGACAGTGTTTATCATGCATTATGTCATTTATCATTCATGAAAGAGGGCCAGTTGGCTATTATTAAATAGGTACTATTGTATCATTTTACAGAAGAAAACATAAGATTAAAGCCATTAGATGATTATTTCAAGGTCAAATGGCGCATAATTAGCAGATCTAGGATTCAAACAAAGTTGTTTGGTGTATTTTTCTTGCTCCTGATTATGAAATATCTTGGTAAAACCCTGAAGTAAAAACAATTCACTTGGGAGAAGATGAGAAACCAATATGTGAAATGAGTAGAAGCATGTGAAACAGATAAGGGATAAATCCAAACACATGACATATCGATTTGAAAGGTATGTTGCAATTAAACTCATATATATGTTTTTGACTATGCTAAATTAGACACATGTATATAAAAGTCATTGAAATATTTTAAGTCCCATGGTCTCTCCATAAGATTAGAGGATTTAAAATTTTCCATGTATATATTCATCAGCTGCAACAACATGTGGTCTACTTTAAAATTTAAGGTTCTTCATGAACTCTACAGATGTAGAAAATCATATGGCACACTTTATAAAAGTCTTTTTCAGGATTAAAATCACAACTTAATATGTCAAACAAATAATAATTTAAAAATTTCACTATTAAAAGAAATTATGTGAATTCCTGTTAGATGGGAAAATTGATGTTTCTTTAGACTAATATTATAATAAGTCACTCTTTGACACCACATAGATAGAGCCATAGTATATTTACCAACCTAAAGAGTAACACCAACACTTTTATTCTGAGGCAACTCTGGATAATCGACATTGAAAACATCTACAAAATTCTTACCATATCGATATATCATAACACAAACTATCTCATATGGAATAAAAACACAGATTTTAAAAGACCAAATCTACTGGGTAATGGGGTAAAAATTTTCACCCCAGGCCAAGGGAGACCCAAAATGGTGGAGTAAATACTGTGCCTGCTTCCTTCCATGAACACATTAAAAGTACAACTAAATTACAGAACAATCAACCTGAAGAACCATCTGAAGTCTAGCAGAACAGAAGTTTTATAACTAAGGATATATAGAAGACAGGTCGAGACTGGTAGGAGGAGAGCAGATGTGAAATGGGTCCCAAACCTTCGTGTGGTGGTTGAAAACTGGGAGGGATAGAGGCCTGAAGTTTCAACCCTGGAGGAGTGAGAGACCCCAGCCACAAACCAGTCTCCCCAGCCTGGAGTACTGGGGCCAGGAAGAGAACACCCCACAACATCTCGCTGTGATAACAGTGGAGATTCCAATCATCCCAGTAGAAAGGAAGGCAGTTGGAAACCCAGATTCATCTTAAAGGGCCCTGCACACAGACTTTCTCACTCACAGGCACTCACCTTGGGCTCTGGCGGAAGGACAGTGACTCAGGGGGTGTCAGACACATGCGGGAAGGGAGAGGGCAGAGTTCTGTGACTTCCAGACAAGGGCTGGAGGACAATTGGTGTTTTCCCTGTGTGAGTTCCTCCTCCCAGGCAGCCAGACGTCATCTTTCCTGTGTCGAGCCCGCCCCCACAGGCCAAATCTGAATTTGATTGGCCTGGTGAACTCCACTCACTCCATCATGCTGACTCACTGGGACCCCATCCCACACAACGCACCCAACACCAGAGGCACATTCTCCAGAGCAGCAAGGCCTGCTGGAATAGCACTCTTTCTGGGAAAACTATTGGAATCCCTGGGCGTTAGGATGAAGGCTACTGGCCTCAATGTGCTCTGAGACTTTTGCTGAGTAGCTCCGGGCCCAGCACTGGCACCAAACCAGAATTTACATTAACCTGTTGACAACAACTCTTCCCATTCTAATGACTCCCCAAGACCCCAAATCACACAACTTATGTACCACATAAGGCTTTATCAGTGGTTGAACCTTAAGGGAGCTGGCAGGTAGCAGCAGGACCCAGGTTGTCCAGGTTTCTTGTGGAGTCACCACAGGCCTGGTACTGGTGGCAGATGTCCTTGATTCAGTGTGGCCTCTCCCACACACTTCCAGGGTTAGCACAGGCAGCAAACAACTGCAGGTCACTTTATATTTCTTACCAGGAAGTCCCCGGCCAATCACAGGTAGTGGGTAACCTGGGCCTGTACCAGAGCCCCTCCTAAGAGGCCCCAGAACTAACATACTTGGAAGTTGGCTCAGACCACAGCAGAGCACCACCCATTTAGCCCCACAACAGGTACACACAAAGGGCGGTCTCAATAGGAACCAGAGCCCACCGGGGCGAATCCCACTCAGTGGGGTAAGCCCCCCACACAGCAGCCTGTAAGCTGTGGATGTGACCAAAACCCACAGCCAATTAGCTTAAGGGTCAATTCTACCTGCTGATATGCCAACAGCAAGCAAAGCTCAAATACGACAGGAGGGCACACATAACCCACACAAGCACACTCCTGGACCACCTGGAGCAGGTGACCAGGGAGAATGGATAAAGAGGAGGTCGTAAATATATACAATGGAATATTTCTCATCCAGGGAAAGGAATGGGGTCTAGCCATCTGCAGTGGCATGGATGGACCTGGAGGGTATTATTCTGAGTGGAGTATGTTAGACAGAGAAAGACAGATGCAATGCGATTTTGCTTATATGTGGAACAAAAGAACAAAATAAACAAAACAGAAACAAACTCATAGATACAGAGAACATATTCACAGTAGTCATGGGGATGTAGGGTATAGAATAAGGAATATGGTCACTAATATTGTACAATAATAACTATGTATTGTGTCATACCAATAGTAGATTTGTTGGGGTTATAGATAAGAAGGAGTTGGGGGCCAGGGTAAAAAACGTGAAGGGATTAAGAATACAAACTGGTAGTTACATAGTTATGAAAATGTAAAGTAAAGCATAGGGAAGACAGTCAATAATATGGTAATAACTATGTATAATGCCAGGTGGGTGCTAGACTAGTCAGGGGGAATCATTTTTTAAATTATACAATTGTCTAACCACTATCCTGTGCACCTGAACTTAATATAAAACAATATCGACTATCAACTATAACTGAAAAAATTAAAAAGGGGGGGAAAAGTGAAGGGGAATAAGAAGTCCAAATTTCCAGGTATAAAACAAATAAGTCATGGGATGTAATGTACAGCATACAGAATATAGTCAATAATATTGTGATAGTGTGGTATGGTGTCAGATGGTTGCTGTATTGATCATGATGATTACTTCTTTAGGTATACAAATGTTGAATAACTATGGTGTACACCTGAAAGTAATATAATATTCTATGTTAGCTATATTTTATAAAAATCTTTAAAAAAGAAGAGGTGCCAAAAATAAAAACAAAATAAAATTTTCACCCCAGTCTTTTCCAATTTGTGTCCTGTCTTCACCACAGACAGAAGTTTAGCTATCAACAGGGCAATGATCTCGGTAAGATGAACATGGAGAAAACAAATGAGGGCCAGACAGGGGAACAATCAGACTCAGTGGATTGGAAACCTGAGGTTATAGGGAACCAAAGTGGGGGTCACAATTGTATCAAACAATCAAGACTACAGTTAGGAGGGAGGTATGGGAATGGCAGTTCCTGTGATGAGCTGACACAGAAAATCAGGCAAACCTCTTACATTTCTCCAGAGCCAGAGGACAACATCCCATTAAGGCCCATGTAGGACCACTGAGTATTATTGAATAAAGAAAAAAAGAAGGTAATCAGAAGGAAGGACAGATTGTGACACTCTCATATAACTTCCAGACCAATAGATGTTCAGTGACACAAGTAAATATTTCATATAGAAAATGTACACCACATGGACAATATTGATCAATATTTCTGTCTCTGCTTTCTCTCAAAGTAGGCTGAAGTGGAAATTAATCAAAAATGAACTCGGTCTATCTTACCATCACTCCTATTGATACAGATGATTTCAAAAGGCCTTTCAAAATCCACAGGATTTAACAATTTCATACCATCCATCAGGACCTGATACTTAGACTTGGAAATGAGGTAATACTCTTGGGTAAGCTTCACCCCCAAAAGGATTCCTGCCACTGCAGCAGAATTGAAATAATAAAGCTTTTCATCAACTTGCTGAAAGCCAGGGCTGTCAGTAAACCATCTTCATGGGATGTAGCTTTCATTCCTTACATTGACTTGGCACCCAGACCAAACCCCCATTCATTCCACATCCACAAACATTCTCAATTTGCATGGCACTCTCCAACCCACTGGCCACATTTGCCAGGACACTTATTACATTCCCAGTTCTGCTTCCCAACTCCAGACTATGGAAGGCTTGCTTCTTAAATACAGTTTCTCTGCAAAACTAATGCTTAAATGTTAAATGCAGTTTAAAAAATTATTTTACCTTAATTTTTTTATTAAAATTTTTTTCTGATTTTTAAAATCTATGAATCCTGCCTTCATTTTGATATAATAAACAGTACCTTAGGAACCTGAGTCAATTAATTAATAAGCACATAAATATGCTTATTATAATAAGAACTGAAATGACAGTAGTCTAAGTAGTACAGACCTAGACTTACTATTATAGTACTTAGGACTCAGGTATCTTTCAGTGATCTTGACATACTATACACTGTACTGCATCATATTAGTATTCACTTAGAATTAAACACATGGATGTTATCACACAAAAATGTTAACTGCAGCAATTCAACCGAAACAAAATCATGGAATAATCAGGAAGAGACTGTAAACAGAAATGTGGACCTTATCTCTCCTACTAAAAATCATCCAACAGTAAAACTGCATTGAAAAAGAATGTCAGGGGAACCACTTTTAAGCAACAAGTAAAAAGTAATGAATGAATGAATAAATAAGTAAGTAAATTAATTAATTAATTAATTAATTAATTAAAAAATATTTTAGTCTGAAAAGAGGACAGGTAAGCAATGTATGATCAGTCAGGGTGGGGATGAATAGAGTAAACACATAGATTAGTGAAGACCTCATATAAAACAAACCATGAAGTCTTAAAGATGAGTACTGATACTCTTTACCCATTCACATCCTAGGTAGGTAGGTGAGGCAGGGTAAAACAATGGGGAGTCTCTTATGAGCAAGAGGTTTTTAAAATGAATCTATAATAGGTTTGAGTGTACAATTTCAGTTTTTTCTAAATTAATGCTAGTCAAGAACATTGCTTCCTACTCCAAGTAGAGCATAAAATAGACTCTTTAAATTCCATATGTCATAAACCCAATGTGAATAACTAAAGGATTTCTCATAATGAAATATGGAACTAATTTAAGACAGATCATATATAACCATGTTACTTTAAGAATTTATGGACAAATATACCCAGATATGTATATACACACTGATATAAGTTATAGTGCAATGAGAATATATCAAGGTAAAAGAACACATCAAGATATATTTTGTCATACTTGTATGTGCTTCAGGTAGGTAGCAATTGAAGAGATTGGTTTCACACTATTGTTACTGAGATTACCATTCCACCAAACACAAAGATATCATTTTATCTCATATGTTAAAAGAGTATGAAACTACACAGTGACCCCCTGAGTGCCAGACTGGACTTTTCAAAGGTATGCTTCACAAAAGTTTATGTTGAATCTATTAAGATGCAGATCAAAGAGGGTTACTTTGGCTCTAGTAACTAGAGATAGTTTCTGATCGGGATGAGTAGTGTGTGCCCTTTGACAAAGGAAAACACTGGTACGTGTAATATATTGGGGGCTGATTCTTTCTATAAAGCAGGCTGTTCTGACCATCTTTGCTTCATCTAAAACTGTCTCACATCTTCAAACAGTCTGTAATAAAGGGTCATGAGATAACAGATTCAGGCAAGGAGGCTCACTCCAGTGTGCATTTTAAGTAATAAAGTGCTTAAGGGAATAATAAGTATTTAGTGTAAAGGTAACGTGGATAAAGATTAACCTCACAACTTGAAAATTAGCTGATTTGTGGATAAAGCACAGGTACTTGACAAAGACATCACCAGAGCTTTATAGACAAGTAATTGCAGGTTAAGGTCAGAGCTGAGCCATGCATTCTGGGTTATTGCTTTTGCATAATGCTGATTGCACAGTTAACTCAACAAATCAAATGGTTTTGACCTGTCTTGCTAAAGAAACTGAACAGCCATAGTATCAAATAGCTTAAACTAGAGCTTACTTGTTAATCAAGAAAAAATTATAAATTGAATAGGAAAACATGTCAACTACTGAAATAAAGTATTTTTGCCTCCTACGCCAAAAAAATAAAGGTTCATTTTCCACTCTATTTAATCCAAATATTGACATTATTTGTTTCTTAAAGAGATTCCAAGCAATGGACAAAATATTTCAAAATACTAATGCACTGAAGTACATTAATTTTATTACTTCTGATGATACACATGAATGATTATCAATTGTTATATTACTACCATATTAAATGAAAGAACATAGAGTGAATATCCTCAAATGTCAATATCCTAAAGAAAAAACAAACAAAAAATTATTATAAAGAGGAATTCCTTCAATTATTTGTTGTACAATATATGCAATTATATACATATATATATAGACTATAATTCAATAGGCAAAATGAGCCAATGTTATTAAATCCAAAATCTGTCTGCATGGATGATGGATGGCTAATCTTAAAGGCAAAATCTAGGGCTGGCCAAGTGGCTTGTTGGTTAAGAGTTGGCTTGGGAGAGCAAGCTCTGAGCAACAGGGCCACCGGTTTGGATCCCACATGGACCAGTGATGCTGTGCCCTCTACAGTTAAGATGGTGAACAATAGCTCCACCTGGAGCTGGGCTGCCGTGAGTCGCCGGCGATGGCATAGGCTGCAGTGGGTCTGCAGTGGGCTGCCGTAAGCTACCGCACGTAGCCAGTAGCCAGCGAGAGCTGTTGTGAAGGGCACTCTGGTGGCTGGTGACCCATCTGCCTCAGCGGGGAAGAGTGCAATGATCATAATACCAACATGGGCCAATGAAGTGATGTCCTCCACAACTAGACAGAAGAACAAAAGGACAGCAACTTGTCTGTTCCCCTTTCCCGATTCCCCAATAAAATATTTAAAAAACAAGAAAAAAAAACTAGTAGACCTTATAGAAGCGGTAATGACTTTATTGAGCAATAGTGATTTAGTCAGTCCTTTTTAGGGTTTGGTTCCATTAAATGATTTTCATGGGCTGTCTCACAACTATCTTCTCAGTGGTTTGGGGACATTTTATAAATAAGGAGCCTGATGTCTAACTTGTCTAATTACTTATCTAATGCCACACAGTTAAGAAGGTGCAGGCCAGGCCTCTAAGTCATGGCTGACATATTGCAAAGCCCATCCTCTTAGCTGCCGGACCAGGGTTGTCTCTGTTCTAGCCAATCCAGTGGTTTTTAAGAGCAATTTAGAGAAATTCCAGAACACACCCACAAAAATCTTTATTTTTTCTTGGTTAGACTGGTTCTTTCTTACTGATATATTCACATACATTCGTAGTTTAAAATAAACAAGACCACTTAAGGAGAATAATTTATTGAATCTAATTATTCCACTGTGGTTTTGGTTACACTGCTCCATTACGGATATGTTACTCAAATGTAAAGGAAAATAATGAATTTGAAAAGAAAAGTGAGGTAATAAAAAGAATGCTTTAGGAAAAGTCAAATATAATGTCAAATTTCTATGTCAAATAAATAGGAAAAGAGCATTATTTTTTTCACTCAAACATATTCAAATATATTGGCAAACTGAATCTTTTTGTGGCCCGCTGATCAATTATCATTTCAAAAATACATTCTCATAGGAAATTTTATGGAATAAAACAAAACAAAAGGGGAGCAAAAAATTAATAAGATCACCAAAAGAAACTAAGCAAGCAAGTTATCTTTCTGAAAAGCATACATAAACTTAGCAAAATGCCGCTAAATTTAATAAATAGTACTATGCAAGGCAACATACATATTAATCCTTAAAGTATAGCACAAAAAGGGTATCAGAGTCATACCACTGCTCAAATAGTTGTGAATTCCTATTTGCAAAGTAATCAAACTGCACTAAAATATGTACGTTTTCAATATTTCTTATTTGTGCTGCTTGGATTCATTTAATCTTCCTCTCTATCATTTGTATCTATGATGAATATATTGCAGAAACGTAGTGCTTTTTAATTTGTGTTGCTATCATGTCACTATATCTGGGAAGTATAAATTTTGAGACATCTGTAGTTCCTTGTCGCTGTGAGAGCAGCTTCTTCTTGCATCTGCTTTGGCACGAATTCCTCTCCAGGAAACACAGTTTCTTCCTTACAGTTAGGGGGCTATTTATGCTTTCTTTGCTGTTCTAGATGCAAGAACACATTGCCCAGAGGTTTGTTTGCTTGCCCAGGAGATGAACAAGACCAAAAGCAAGACGATTAATGCAAGGCATAAAAGAAGAAAGTTCGACGGCACAAAGACAAGCTTTAAGAAAGCAAAACCCACAGAATAACATTTACTTTAGCAAGAAGGCAACTGAATGAGATTACTGCAATTTTACATGCCAAGATCTTTCATGTTTAAACCTAGCTAAAGAATATATAAGTACACATATGTGCATCTTACATTTTGCTAAGTAAATTTATCCAATAATAAGCAATTAAGGAATGATTGCATACAGAACATATGATGTGTTAACACCTTCATTTTCTGCCAAGGTGTTCATGTTCCTTACAGAAGCATATTTGGCCCCTCAGACAGAATGTGGGTTTTATGGGGGCAGCAATGTTTTCCATAAAATGAAAATATTTGACATTTATAACCCACTCACAGCTTAAAGTTGGAGGATGGATATCTCCTTGGGATCAAGATGGTATAATCTAATAGGAACAAAAAGGACTGCGTCAGAGCTGAGTATTCTTGTCATTACAAGATCAAGGTACCACTTTACAATGATTATGCTCTCTGGGCTGAGAATTTGTCTGCTGTCCACACATAAGGCCAACCCCAGAAAAAGGTTTCAGAATAAGCATGTCTGAGCCATTCAGAAGGGTCAGGTACAAACATGAAGTATGAAGATTATTTTCATAGCACTGTGATGTTGCTCCTAAATTTACACTTGCAGACATTTTGAAACTATGAGGTTGGCATTGCCCCTAATGAAGTTTCCAGCCCAAGAAGCCCTTCTTAAGTCCCCAAGAAAGGTTGGGTGTCCTGCTGTTGGGGATGCAGAGAGCCCATGCTTCCTGTCACCTGCTGCCATGGGCACTGTTCCTATTGCTCCTGTAGCACATGAGCCTCAAGGACAGAACTTTACTCATATTGTACACTTGACACCTTTTACAGTCCCAGGAACACACGTGGCGATCAATACTTGCTCAGTCAATAATGTAGACAAGTGAGACTGACATGGTAAAGAATACAAAGCAGATTTTGGGTCAAAATGAATTTCATTGCTCAAAGCAAATAGCCAGAGGCAGAGGCAGCTGCCATTAAACACTCCCTCTGCTCTCAGACCTCATTTTAGCAATTTATAATCCTATTAAAAGACAATGCTCTTTTACTCAATACTGTGTTGTTAAGGCTAAACGAAGGTAATAAAATGCAAAATAAAAATGGAAAGGTAATTTGAAGCCAAGTTTCCCTAAAGATGGGGATCCTAACTTAGCCACTAACTAACTTTAAAAGTTTTAGCAAGGTGATTTACTTGTCCTGAGATTTACTTTCTACATCTTAAACCAAGAGCTTGGATTAGTGGATCTTCCAGCCTGAAAATTCTATCATCCTCTAGCTCATAACTGTATATATCAGCTAATAGAGTCATATAAGACAACTGCTGGGAGTTTCCATCTCCACTCCCGTTCCTGCCAACCCACTGTTAGGTTAGTAGGAAATAACATACTACAGTTTTCCTGCATCCAGTCTGATTCTAATTTATGCTTTATACTACACAAGTCATCTTTGCCCAGAAACACAAATGTGACCTTGGTATCCCCCCTGCTGAAAACCTTTGACGGTTTTCCATTACCCAGGCTCAATTCCAAGGTTGTGGCTTTTCACAATTTACCTGCTGTGCTCCAAGTTTTACCTTAAGATCATCTGATTTTGGACTCATTCCTCTAGCCCCACTGGGTTTCCCTCTACTGTGTTAAAGTGATATGCTCTCTCTCATCTCTGGAATCCTTAGAACAACCTTCCTATCTAAACTTGATCCAACTAACTTATGCTACATACCATTCAATGGCCATAAAACATTTAGCAGAGTAGTCTTAAACACAATAGGTACTTGAATATTAATTGAGTAGATAATTTTAATGTGACTCAGGCCAGGACAAAGCGTTTTCCTTTTTTGTACAGTAATTGCTCTTTAAAAACCTCCAAATCATTACCTCGGTCTTTAAACAGCTCATAATACAGGGTACCTATTGCACTAGAGAAAAACTGGAGCTCGGAAAGCACTAATTGCCAAGACTGCTGGAGGAAAACAAGTACTCTTCTGTAACTGTACACAAGTTACTCTGCAAAAAGCAAAGCAAGGCTAACGGAAGAAACAGCTGCAAAACACACAATGATATAATGTGTTTGCCGATCTGCAAAATCATTTAAAAGTTGCTGCTTCAACAGCTGGTATCTGGAAAGTGGAAGCATCGTTCAGTCTAGTTAAAATTACACAGAGCAAAAAGTTTATTATGCACACAAAAAGGAGGTTCAAATGTTGAAGTTATAGCAGTTTTAAAAGTCTGGAATTGTCAACAGAACATTTATTGACAGTTGGAAAAATCTCCCATAGTCATGTTTGTTTGGTCATGTTCTCCTTCTATTTCTACAAAACTTATGAACACATCTTTGAAGATTGTTAAAGAGATAGCACCCTCAACCTGGTTCATGTCATGTAATTCTTTGAGCCTGACCTGCATCTAATGAGCAAATAACATGTACATGCTTAACCTTAGAAGTATTATTTAACATTGGTTACCATTTACAGAAAAAATGAAAAACCAATTGGTTCTTTATCCCAGAAAACTAGATAATTATACCCTCTCAGTACCAGACACCACTACACAGAGGTATAAACCTAGCTGAACAGTATAACAAATGGTTGCCTACAACCACTCCCTGCCAAAAATGTTTCCTTAATTCCACTGTGATGCCTGAATTTATTTGAATTTTCCACATCATTCATTCCTTTAGTTCAATGAAAATTGTTTTCAAATGTGTTCTGCAAAACTGATGTTAACAGGTTGACTTTGAAAGCGGGGGAAAAAAACATGAGGAAAAAAAACAACAACACATGATTTCATTGTTCAGTACAGGAAGAATTGCTTTAAACAAAATCAAACGTTTTCTCTACTGCAGTCCTTCCTAGAGCACTGGGCAAGAAAGATCGAGTAGGCAGTTTCTCCCGCATGTACCTGCAAATATAATGCTGTGTTCATGAAATTCTTGTCCACGGAATACTTATTAACAACATTTGGAAGACAATTTAGAAAAGGCCAATTTAAGGTGTATGGAGTCTCTAAAAAATGAAATCCGTTTTCTATGGTGTCTACTCCATTCCTTCACACTAACATATTTACCTAACTATTAATAATACATCAGTAAGCAGCCCAGTCACTGTGCGGGAGAAACATTTTCTCATCCTCATACTGCCGTGAGAACACCTGTACACCAGTCTCCCCCAGGAGTGAGAAGTTGCTTCTTCCCTTTGGGGATTCGTCTCCCTGACTTAGTCACTGCTCCCCAGAGGAGGAGCTGTCACTCTCTGACAGGGGAGGCTGGGAGAAGAAAGCAAACTGCTTCCTATTTCTTTTATGACCTGTTTGTCCTGAGAATGTGGAGACTTTGTTCTCTGTTCCTACAGTCAATGTCAGGACCCAGGGTTTCCTCAGCTTCCTTTGTAAAATGTTCATAATACCTGCTTTGTTGGTTCTTTGCAGACTAGAGTTTATGTGAGTAAAAGGCTTTGTAAAGTCATGGCATTGTCTAAAAGCTCAACAGATTTTTCTCTGTTACTTTTATAAAATTCCTCACAATGCATGCTGGACCTACAGAATCCAGATAGTAGCTATTGCTGCTGTCAGCTGCCAGCAGCTAGGGGCTTTGTCTTTTTCATTCAGTGAATGCTGAGGCCAAGTGTCTGACACGGGGACAGTTCTTGGTACATGTGTAGAAAATGACTTCCCTAGAGTGAGTTAAATTACCTTCTTTGCTACTTGTGTTTTCATACCTTGCCTAAATTAGAAGCGGTCACTTTGTGTTTTAAGAGGCCACCAGCTTATGCATAGCTTTATAGCAGAGACAGGTAGACAAGGCATAATGGATTTTTAACTGAAGAGGACAATTTCACTAATTATCTTCCTTTTTCTTTACAAATAACCAAAATCAGGTCAAATTAGAGTAACTACAGAACATTCACAGTAGTTAAGGGAAATCTTTTCTGCTCAAAGTCACCCAACCCTGCACAATCCTGTCATTGAGACATTCATTTGAATAACAGAATTTCTGATTTTATGATATTTATTCTTAACCTGAATATGAATTACATTAATATGATAATTATGTATACATCTACCAGCAGGGAAAGAGTTTTGATCAGATAGTGAGGAGGAAAAAAATGAAATCACAGAAAAGAGAAATGAGAGGTCAAAGATACAGTGCCAACATCATGGTGGTGATGGTGGTGGTGGTGGTGGTGGTGGTGGTGGTAGTATGTGTGTCTTCCTTATTTTTCCCGGGCAGGGAAATTACTACATTAGGTTGGTGAGGCTGAAAGTAAAATACTGTAGTATTAGTTTAGAAGGATAATTGACTAGATCTCGTCAATTCAGCTCAGCCCAGAATGATGCGTGAGCATCTCCCTCTCCAATATGTTCACCCTGGAATAAAGAATGGAGAAAAAGCATATAAAGACAAAAGACAAGCATGTATGTGTATGACCCTCCATTTCCTCATCTTAATAGCATTTTCACATTTACAAAGCTTACTCTTCAGTAGATATTTGAGAAATGCCAAGGATCTTCTGTATTTATACACACTAAAAACAACTTGGGGAAAAAATAAGGATGAATTAAAAAAAAAATTTAACACTAGACTGCAAGTCAATCCTATTTGTTGTACTGAAGACCCAGAAAACACGAGCTTGGTCACTGCAGTCTAATTATTAACATTATTTGGTTGTCCCAATGCCCCATCTATCCCTCCTTTCATATCTTCCCTACCCATCTCTTCCTTGATCAATTACCTAAATTTGAGTGATTATATATTGCAACTTTCGTTATGCTTTTATTTCTGTGCAAAAATAAGCATTACCACCTAAAGTTTTTTATTTGTTTTTTTTTTTCCCTCAAGTTTGTGAAAGAAAATTGTTTGGGCAGTATATTGCCTATGAGGCAGTGATACAACAGAATATTTTCCTCTCTCTGCCCTTGATGAAAGCAATATTTCTAGAGCCACACTATCCAAATATGGCAGCCACTAGTCATGTGTGACCATTTTAATTTAATTTAGTTGCAATTGATTAAACACTTCAGTTATTCACTCACACTAGCCACATAGCAGGTGTTCAATAGCCACGTGTTAATATTGGACACATGGAGCATTTCATCATCACAGAAAGGGCTCTCAGACGTTGCGTATTCTAGTGTTAAGAAAACGTCTTGCTTTGAGTAGAGAAATAGGAAAGTCAAAAAAATTATAAGGATTCCAATTTAAACTTAAAACAATGAAAGACTCCCGAGTAACTACAGCTGTGAAAAAATATATACTTTCCAAGAAAAAAAACAAAAGTGCAAACAGGTCCACTGGAAATATGTAAGACAAATCTATGCAACTTAACAATATCCTCAATGAGAAGCTGGATTAGATGAGTTTATAACTCTAAGGGTGTTTAATCAGAAAACTGAGATCAGTTCAATTCCATAAAATCATGATTTCCCCATTCTTCATTAGCAGGTATTTTTCATTTAGTGACAAACCAGGGAAGGTGGGACCTTAAGTTGCTAGGTCATAGAAAATTGTTCACCTTTAAAATCAGCAGCCTTTACTTCTCTTGAATTTTTAATTAAGTAAATAATGGAATTGAATTATGAATCTGGCTGAGTTTTGATCAAACCTTGAATAATATTGGTAATTAGCATTTAAAGAATGCACAGGCACTAATTTAACATAACATTTAGAATCCTTAATAACACAGGAGCCACATCCAAAAACATAAAAGCACTGTGTTTTCAAGAAAGACACCAGTGTAAGGGGAAGTGAAAGACATCCTCCTCCTATAAGTCCCTAATAGTTTCCTTCTTCAAATAAGGATTTTTAACCTCAGGATTTCCTGATGGAGTAGCAATTCTGAATATGCAAAAACAGTGCTCCTGAGGACACATCCAGCTTTCACTCTCCTCTTATTGCTCCACTGTGAGGGAAGGGTCTGGGACCGAGTACAGAGCAGAATGTGGAAGAATTATTCAAAAAGAAAAAAAAAAAGAAGAAGAAGAATAGAAAAGAGCTTCCACAAATCTAAAGCATAAAAGGGCTCTTCAGAAGAAATAGTCTACTTGCCAGGAAATCCTTCATGTCCCCTCTTCTTGGACTGACCTATGTTGTTTCTGCACAGACACAATTAGTAGATCCTACTTTAAGACTTCATCAACTTGAAAGTGATGTGAAAAAATCTAAACTGTCTTCAAAGTGGCCACCAAAATGGCTCCCAGTTTTGAAAACTGTGAAATGTGTTTTAAAGATTGATAAGATATGGTTTCAAAGTAGTTGGTTTTTGTTTTTGTTTTTTAATCTTTTGATCTCTTTAATCTTTTAGATTTTATAATGGGTGAGGTCCCATTTATTCCCTTAATAGGATTGGTAGGATGATCTAAAATATGTCTAGGTAAGCGCTATGCATTAAGGAACACAGGAGTTTTTCTTGCTTCCGATATCAACTCTCTGCTTTCTCCCTTCCATAATGAATGGTAAGTATATCTGCTTCCCTTCTGTTAGGGTTATTTCTTGGGGATAAAGCTTTGAAGTCCTCAGAAAAATGCAAATATAGTAGGCAAGTTGTTCTGTAGCATCTTAGTTTAAATTAGGTTAAAAAGTAAGCTTCCATCCTGTGGAATGACTCAAGCAGGCAAATGTAAAGAATAATGAAATCCTGATACATGAGAATAGGGCTTGTAAGAGTCTAGATAGATCCTGACCCTTATAGCAGGGTAGTCCTATGTGGAGGGTTCTATGCCAAAATGGCAAAAGGCTTTGTCAAGAGAAATAGGCAAAGAATTAGGCTAGCAAGGTAAACAGGTACTCCATAACTTTCATAAGTGCTGTATGTAACTGCTTAGGGAAATTATATTCTTATAAAGTCTTATTCTTCTGCAAAATAAATTAGTCATCTCCACCGGCAACACCAATGAGTGTGTTGCACTTTTTTTCTGAATGAATATTCCTTTGTTGTTACTTAATCAACCTTCATTTTTAATCTGCACATAGAAGATTAAATGCTAGGTACTTAATGACTTTGGGAAAAAACCATTAGCTGAATGCTTTATCTCACCACAGGGCTTCCTTTACACCTATGTGAAAATGCAAGAATTACAGCAAAGATTGGCAGTGGTAATGGTTATTTGAATCTGTGCTTCTATACAACAAATGATTTCTCTCAATGTTTTCATTCTTCAAATTTAGCACTGCTCTAGATGGAAAAGACGTCCAACCAAACCATCTGTCAGAGAAGATAGAGTTCAGCTGGAAAAGGCTGTTTGTTTTTGCTACACTTTTAAATTTTCTTGCTTCAAACTAGATGAACTGTGGGGGGAACAGAAAGTACTCTGCTTCTCAAATGCAAAAACTGAAATAGTGATGCGACTGAAATAGTTGGTGTCATTTCTGTATAAGTTCAGAACACAATTGTTCCACTCTAGAGACATTTTAAGTACTTCCTGTTGATTACAGGTCATCTATGTAGGAGGCTGGCCTCTTGCCTTATTTTCAAATACTGTGGGTGTTATGGCAGTGTTTGATCTCAAAAGTGCCAAGTAGGGGATTTTGTATACTATTTGACATATACTCAAACTCAGATCTACAACTTGTACATTATGCCTTAGGAAATTAAGGTATTTTTAACTATGTCATGAAGACAATGAATGAAAAGGAAATCAGACCACAATGACTATCTCCTTTACATCATCTTTCAGTCTAAATACAAATTTGAATGAACACAGTTCTATGAACAAAGATAATGAAAGAAGAAAGGGTCAAAGGAGAATAAGAAAAAAAAATCAAATCCTAAATGAATCACAGATTTCCTCACAAATACATTTGGAATTAAGCATGGTATTAAAAACAAAGCTACATGGCTCTTTGTAGACAAAAAGGTCTTCTCAGATATTTTTTACATCCAAAACCTAAGTTGTAGAAGTCAAATGATTAAAGAATGGTTTCTTTAGTGTAAAAGCCAGAAAAAAAAATCAGATGACAATAACTGAATTGTCATCTTAATAATAATGTATAAGTTTTTGATTCCCAGTATTTAAAAAAGCCTATATATTCAAAAAAAAAAAAAAGAGAAGTCACCTGATCCTTATACTCTCCATACTACATATGGCTATTATAAAAGTCACATACAATTATAAAACAGATGCTAAGTAGAAAAACTACATATATACACACAAGCACATAAATTAACTGATAAATAAACAAATGATTAAAAAGTCCTGTGCATCCCCATAGTTAGACTCCATTGAACATAGCAATGTTTAATGGTAATCTAAAACATTATTGGTTAAAGCCTGGCCTCTAAGGCAGGTCCTTGTTTGATATTTGTAATCTACTCTTTACCAGCAGTCTAACCTTGGGCAAGTTACTCTAAGTCTCTATGGCTGATTTCTATCATATTTAAAATGGACATAGAAAACTCTTATCTAAATTGCTTATCAAAAGGTTTAAGTTTGTTAAAATTTAATAAAATGGTGCCTGAGATTTAATAAGTCCTCAATAAATGTTAGCTATTATTATTGTTATACTACTATTGATGTTATTATCTACATCATCATAATTAGCCTCTGACATGTTTTTCCATGGATGGTAAATGTTGTTTGGAGATGTAAATAGAAAGAATTCTAGAAATTTGGTTCCACTTAATGATTCCAGTATGACAAAGGCTTCTAATTAGAAGAAAAAGTAAGGAGAGCTTTTCCTTTCTTTTCCATCATAAGATCTACTTCTTGAGACATGATAACAGCAGACTCTTGTTTCAAAGAGTCTTCCATTCATTAATTTCACATACATTTGTTAAATGCCTACTCCATGACAGACTGTAAGGTAGGTGCCAGAGATTTAGTAGTGGAAAGGACAAGGAAACTCCTTGTCCTCACTTAACTTATGTTCTGCAGTGTGTGGGAGAGGATAAAACAACAAAAAGAATAAATAAATAGAAATAGGGCTGGCCGAGTGGCACGTTGCTTAGGAGTTGGCTTGGGATGCCAGTTCTGAGCAGCAGGGCCCCGGTTCAGATCCCACATGAGGGCCAGTGATGCTGCGCCCTCTACAGTTAAGATGGTGAACAACAGCTCAACCTGGAGCTGGGCTGCTAAGAGTCACCGGTGACACCATAGGCTGCAGTGGGGCTGGCCGGCAGTGGACATGAGCTGCTGTGAGCCGCTGTGAGCAGCCATCCAATGGCCGCTAACCAATCTTCCTCAGCTGGGAAGAGCACAATGATCACAATACCAACATGGGCCAGTGAAGTGACGTCCTCCACAACTAGACTGAAGAGCAAAAGGTCAGCAACTTGTCTGTTCCCCTCCCCCGGTTCCCCAATAAAATCTTAAAAAAAAAAAAAAAAGAAAGTAGAAATAGAGCACATTAGTGAGTGGTAAGTGCTGTGAAGAAAAATAAAGAGGACTTGAAAGGAAAGTGGTACAAATTTTAAATAAATACTAGGGAAAGAATCACTGAGAAGTGATTTGATCAAAGTTTTTAAGAAACTGAAGGAATGTTCCATAAAGATATTTGACAGAAGATAATTCCAGACTAATGGCATAGCAAGGGCAAAAGTGTGCCTGAGCAACAGCAAGAATTCCAGGGTGTACACAGAGAGTGATATACAGTTATTCTAAGGGATAAATATGTAAATATTTTCCAGATGTGAGACTACACAGTTACACACACACACACACACACACACACACACACACACACACACACACTCCAGAATGCAGACATTTAATCTGTACCTTCACCACAATCCACAGTAGTATCATAAAGCTGAATGGTATGAGTAAAAGAGTTTGAGGATTTGTTTCAGAGAAGTAAGAGGGTATTAAATTACATAGGTTCTTACAAACCATTAAAAGAACTCTGACTTCTACTCTGAGCAAGATGAGGAAAATATGGAGGATTTTAAACTGAGAATTTCACATTTAAGTCTTAGCCTAATCATTTAGGACAGATATAGCTATCTTAATTAGTCTTGATGCAGTCATATGAATTATTTTCAGCAAAACAATGTTAGCAGGATCACTAAGTTGTGATCAGAACGTACAGTGAATGGGAAATACAGGAAATTAATTTGAAATGAAATGCACTAAACAATTATCAAACCTCAGTAAATATTTCAAAGAGAAAGGCAATGCATAGATGACCTATTACATATCATAGTAGTATAATACAATGTATCATGACCTAGGTACCACCACAAATTACTAAAATTACTCATTCAGGACTTCTACAAAAGTTGGAAATAAGATCTTAAAGAATACAGACACATGCTATGCAGTTTACCCAGCTGAATTCTGAATCACACCAACTACAAATGTCAGAGTATATCCATTCACTTTCTTAAGTATACTTCAAGGCCCCAATGTCCTGTTGCTTCATCCCAATGTGATATGGATTGAGCCAAGTATCAAATTTTATGGCCACAATTTTCCAGCATCCTAAATTCTGGCTATGAATCTAGTCATCTATTAAGGTTTATGGCAGGCTTTAAAGGTAGTATAGAAATAAGATGCTAACCCCAAAGTACTTGAAGATATAGTCAATAGGATCTCTTACCCAAAACTTTGAATTCTGAGCTGAATGACAATGACTAAAAATACTGAAGTTGACTGACTTCCCGTGGGGGGTGTCTTGACCAAACGATCTCTGATGAAAAACTGTTCTAGTAACCCCTGAAGATAAGTTTATGATCCATATTCTCAATTCCATTTATTCACGTTTCCTCCCTGTTTCCCCAGTATTTAATGATTAATTTTTTGCCCATATCATATTCATCTGTCAGTACTCTCTACCATCTCACCACTCCTGGGCTAAACCATATCCATCCATTTCAAGATGCGACTTGCAGCCCAATGTTATAAAGCAACTCCCAATAGGAAGCTCTTCTCTTTTCAGCTCCATGTATGTTGTAATAGTATGCGGTTCTATTAAAAATTATGCATCACTTTGACTGTGCTTTGTCCTCCAAGTGTTCTTTAACAAGCTTCTTGAGGACAGTTACCTTGCATGCCATATTCACACCTCCTTAAAAAGTGAGAGGTGTAAGCTGAGAGCTCAATGAAGATACATACATGCCTTAACCATCTCCCAGAGGACATGGTCAGAAATCTTCCCTGATGTTGCTTATAGTACAATAAATGTAAAAGTCAAACATTTAAAGTGTTCTCTTTCTTGGGGATAGCTAGCTACCCACTAAAAGGAAGGGAAATATAAACATTTTTTAAATGTAGCTTCTGTTTTAGCTATTATGGATCAATACAATTGAAAAAAAATTACAATATGTTTCAAAATAAGAAACTTTGAAACCCCAATTATTTCAAATGTTTAAAATAAATATAATTTTATAGAAATAATTTTAAAATGTGCTTTCATAAGAGAGAGGAGAGGAATAACTAATCTGGTAGGTTGTTGTCAATATACAAGCCCAGGTAGGAGAAGCAGGCAGATCCAAGAATCAAGAAAGGCAAACATTAATACGTTCTGCTAAATATCTGATATCTGAGGGAAGCATATACTCCAATGATCAAATATAAGTAAGGTGAACTCTAATTCTTTTGCCCCAGCTGAAACTTCTTTTCTACATTTCAAATAAATTAGAAAACCATAAGGGGGAAATTTGGGAAAATATTGCTGTGCTTTATGGATTATCCACAATTAATAAATAAAATGAACAGCTGGACCCTGAAAAAAAATTGATCTTTAATAACATACATTTTCCTGCAATACTAAAAACACCGCAGATTGACATAAAATGTTGCTCTTGTGTATTCCTTTCAAGATGTAATCTTTATCTATGCCTTTGTTCCATTAAATACTTGGTTGTCATGGCAAATCTACTTTTTCACTAAAATGGAAGCAATAAAGTTAGTGATGTACTGTGTGTTGGTATACAGGTAAACATGAAAGAGAAGCCAGAGAAAATCAGAGTACCCACTGAAGAGTTGCCCTGTTGCTTTATTTAAGGTGGAGTGTAACAAAATACATTGTCAATACTGTGCAGCAGAACCAAGGGAGAAGCAGCTATTAGGAATTCTGACAAAGCATCTTAAAGCTTCTACCATATCTAAGTGAACAATCAAGGTCCTACAAGTCTGGATCATTATCTAACTTACAGCAGTAAAAAACATAATAATAATTTCTAGGTATGCATACCCAAAGCAGTATTGATCAAGATAGAACAATCACATACACACATCAGCACAAGTAGACATGAGAGTGTGAACATGTACAGACTCTTTGAGGGCAGAAGTAAATAACTGAGTAGATTTTAAAGCAAAGGCTCAAAGTAATATCTAAAAATATATTCACATTTATATAAATAAGACAAATATGTAAAACAAGACTTTTCTTTCTGCAGTTGCGAATCTAACAAAATATTCATCTTTACAGGTGTATGACAGAGAAAGAGTGTATGACAGAGAGAGAGAGAGAGAGAGAGAGAGAGAGAGAGAGAGAGAGAGGTCTTTTTCATCGTAACAGAACATTAATAACCATAAAAAGTATACAACCACAATAAAATACCAGAGGGATAATAACCACGTGTCTTAAAGGCACAGCTTTCTTGAAGACCACCAGGAATCAAAATTGAATCCTCTACATCTCATGAACATAAAATAAGCTTTTGAATTACAGAGCACACCTCATCTTCTAATTAAAAGCTGCTTCTTTAATTTTGCCCAATCAATGATGATGTTAAAGTGCACTGAATGCCCCAAGTATATCCCCAAATCTCCATTAGACATTGTCTCAATTTAGATGTATCAGACAAGCAAACCTCAACACTAGGAAGCTGACCAACACAGTTCTCCTTCTATGCACAAAACAGGGAAGATTCTTAAGGAAGTTCTGTATTCCTGAGGGAAACTGAGACACAGCGTCTGCCAACACTAACTGACAAGAATATGAAACACTGAGTAATTTCCTATTGTATTAAACACCTTGCATTAGTGTATTAAACTTCACACGTAAATGTCCTTTCTGGTCCTCTGCCATGGAGATTACAGCAAGTGTTCACAGCCTGTTGTGACGTAGCAGGTAACCATGGCTTAAAAATCACTTCAGGCTCTTACGAGAGCAGCATGAATAAACTGGTCAAGGTCAGACCCCGATCTGAAGGTGGGTTCTGCCAGTGTGTTACATTTGACAAGTTTACAAACACCTCTAAACCTCGTTTTCTCATTCATACATCAGAAATCACAATATTTAGCTTACATTACATACACATAATCCCAGAATAAAAACAGCAATATTCAAATATATAACTAAAAAGTTACTTTTCTGCTAGTTCTTTTTTTATAATCTAAAGATATTCCACTAGGCAAATAATATTCAAATTACTGTTTTTTAAAGTCACCTAAAATAGCCACTTTCTGTGTGATTATGGTATGTACTAGATACATATTTGGCATATTAATATCTTTTTAAATTTTTTTATTTTTCATATCTAAGGACTTCTTTATTAATTTAGTTTGTCATAATTAAAATTATGTAAATTATCTATAAATATCCAAAAACACTTCCACAAGATAATGTACATTCAAAGAAGAATATAAAGCCCCCTGAAACATAATTTCTCTCTTCCTGTTGCAGGTAAATATTTTTAAATATTATGTTTATCTTTTGGGGCTTCTTAGAAAATATTAACAGGTAAGTGTGTGTATATATATTGAATTTTATGTATATAGCAATATAGCACTAAATAGATATACATCTTATTCATTTTTATAGATAAGTATAGTATATCTATATTTATATAGATGCATCATAATACTATTAAAAAAAATCTGGATTGTGTCCCATCTTTGCTATTATAAATAGACAGTAAATAGCCTTAGATGGTTTTGTTTGTTTGTTTGTTTGTTTGTTTTGTTTTGCTTTTCATATTTTGCTAACATATTTTGAAACAAATTTCTAAGAGTATGGTTGCTGGATCAAAGGGTAAAAATAGTATGAGATTTTGTATGACGACAGATTAGGTAAATGCTATGTCTACTGCCTCCCAGGATCGCACCCAAATTACAAATAAATTATAGAACAATTAACCTCAAGAATCATCTGAAGACTAGCTGAACAGAGCCCATATAACTAAGGATATAAAAAAGAGGCCACATCAAGTCTGGTGGATGGGGGGCGGAGACATAAAATGGGCTGACCCCAAGTCCACAGGTTGTGGTTGAACACTGGGGGAAACACCTCAGTGGCAGAGATCCCCCCGTAAGAGGGAGGGGTCCCAGCCCCACACTGGGCACCCCAGCCCCACACTGGGTATCCCAGCCCAGGGTTCCTGTGCCGGGAAGAAGAGTTCCCACAACATCTGGCAGTAAAAATCAGTGAGAACTCCGTCTGTCCTGATGCAATAGAAGGCACCTGGAAACACCCTATTAAAGAGCCCACACACAAACTCACTTGCAAACACTCACCTAGTCTCTGGTGGAGGGGCAGCAACTTAAAAGGCACCAAAGACATATGGGGGGAATACTGAGTTTTGTGGCTTCAGGGCGAGGGCAGGAGGGGCAGCTGCCATTATCCTTGTGTAGAGCTCGCCTCACATGTAGCCTATCCACACAGTGGGGCACTCTTAGCTTCTGGGCGACCAGCCCCACCCCAAAAGCTACAGAAGCCTTTTACAGCAGCAGATAGCTGGTGGTGGCATGCAGAACTTTTGGTGGGCAGTGAGTCACAACATACACTACAGCCTCTTTTGGGTGGCTCTTAGGGACCTGCAAGCCTGAGGTGAATGGTGGCTGGCAGCAGTATTTTCAGGGTGTTTTTCAAATAGTGGCCATGGGCCTGGCACTGGTACAAGAACTGAATCTGCATTAACTTTATAAAAACCAATGCCCACCCCTGTGACTCCCTAGAACTCTACCCCATTTGCCTAGGGCTACATTGCCATGGGCACTCGCAGCTCCTGGGTAGCCAGCTGAGCCCCACAAGCTACAGAAATATTTTACAGCAGTGGATGACCCACAGCTGCCTGAGGAACTTTTGGTGGTGAGCCGTGAGCCACAGGTTGCTCTGAAGTCTCTCTTGGGCAGCTCTCGGGGATCTGGAGGCCTGAAGTAATCGGTGGCTGGCCACGGTGTTTTCAAAGCATTTGCAAAGCGGTCACAGGCCTGGAACTGGTACAAGAACTGAATCTGCAAAATCCACCAATCATGCCTCGTGACTCCCTGGGAACCCACCCCGCCAAGCTAGAGCTGCATTGCCAGAGGCACAGTCAACACTGGGCCAACCAGCCCAGCCCGTACACCTAAGGAGGCTCTTTCAATAGCAGAGCTGTATGGCAATAGGCCTAGGGGGGTCCTGGGCCTTTAGCTAAGCTGTCCTAGGCCCAATACTGGTAGTAGCCAGCCTAGGTTAACAGCCAGGCCACCCAACACACTCCTCCAAATCCAACACAGGCAGCAGCCAACCATATATATTGGGTTGTCGGAAAAGTCATGACATATTTTTTCTATGTTTTTCATTGCAAAAATGCATCATAACTTTTCTGACAACCCAAATGCTTAGAAGCTCCTACCAAATAGCCATGGGCCAGTAACAGGCAAAGCTGAAATTGGCCTATCAAGACCCCCTAACAAGAGACACCAGAAACACCAGAAACAATACACCCAGAGTTCAACTTTAGACCACATCAAAGCACTACCTAGTTAGTCCTGCAAGCAGTACAAATGGTGGTCTCAACAGGCACAAGACCCCACAAAGGATAATACCACTCTGAGGCGTCATGCCCATACAGCAGCTCATACACTGTGGGACGAGCCAGTCCTCACAGTCAGACAGTGTAGGTGTTAATCCCATCCACTGATGCACCAAAAGCTATCAAGGCTCATCTACAACAGGAGAACACACACAACACACAACAGACATGCCTAGAGCACACACACAGGAGATCAGGGAGACTGTACCACATAAAACACGTACTATATAAGTTCACCCAACAAATACAGAGTGACATAGGAGATCTACTTACTACATAGAAGCAAACACAGAAAGGCAGCCATAATGAGGAAACAAAGAAACATGTCCCAAATAAAAGAACAGGAGAACCCTCCAGAAACAGAACAAAATGAAATGGAGGCAACCAAACTACCAGAGACAGAGTTTAAAATTTTGGTTATAAGGATGCTTAAGGAACTTAGTGAGATTTTCAACAAAGAGTTAGTAAGCATAAAAAAGGACATAGAAACCATAAAAAAGAACCAGTCAAAATAAAGAATACAATAACTGAAATGAAGAAAACACTAGAAGGAATCAACAGCAGATTAGATGAAGTAGAGGATCAAGTCAGCAATTCAGAAAAAAAGGTAGCAGAAAATTCTTGGAAGTATGCAATCTTCCAATGCTGAATCAAGAAGAAACAGAAAATCAGGTTCCGGTAAGATGGCGGAATAGACAGACGCTGTGCCGACTACCTCCCAGGATCACAACAAAATTACAAATAATTTATAAGATATTCAACCTCGGAAGTTCCCTGGACCCTAGATGAACAGAACCTCTAAACAAAGGACTTAAAGAGGAGGCCACATCAAGTCTGGTAGGAGGGGCGGAGACGAGAGAGGGTGAACCCCATAAGGGTCACCTCAGCGGTGGGGAGGCTTTTTCGGTTGAGGGCGAGACACTCCGGCTCCACACCGTGCTCACCACCCCAGAGTTACGTAGCCGGGAAGAGGAATTCTATGATAGCTGGAAGGAGAAAATAGTGAGGACTCTCTGCTCGGCTCGGCTCGGCTCGGCTGGGGGTGGCTGGAGAAACAGTGGAGCCGGCAAACCGACTCACTCGCTGCTGAGCACTCACCTGGTTCCTGGTGGAGGGAGTAGCTTTGTGAGCGGGACCCAGGAGTCTGCAAGAAGGACTGAACTGAGTGCCTTTGGCGCAGGAGCTGGAGGTTTGTGAACCCATTGTTCTCCTGCTGTGGAGCATGTGGGCGGGTGGTACACAGGAGGCCGCCATTTTTTCAGGGCTGGGCCCTCCCACAGAGGCTCAGGTCTGGGACTGCATTGGTCTGCTGGAATTGGCGCAGGAGTGCGTGTGTGTGTGCTTGCGTCCACACTTGCACATGCGGCCTTGGACCCCACCCTCCGTACTGTTTGTGCTGCTTAGCCAGGGAAACGCCGGGCAAGCGCGCTCCGACTACAACAGACCCGGAAGTGCGCAACTCGCCTTAGGTCCCTGATTTCCGCACTGCTCATGCAGAGTTGTCTTGGTGGCAATTGGCTGTTGGGCGGCTCGGCCTGATCTTTCAGTGACTGATTGGGACAGGCTGAAACAGGGAGTTTTCTTGGGAGTGTAGGGCCACGACTGGGCGCCTGCATGATTCAGCTGGGGCTTTCTGGGCAAGTTTGTGTGGGTTGGCTGTTGATGCAGGAGTGCATGCTGCTCTAACTTGGTGGTGCCCACTTACCACACCCTGTGGTACCCACTTACCACACCCTGTGGTGCCTTGGGGGCCTGCCCCGCCCACCTAGAGCTGTGTTGCCAGGGGCACCCTGAGCCCCTGATCCCTAGCTCCTACCTCTGCAGGCCACAGAGGGTTTTTTTGCAGCAGCACACAGCCCGCAACAACCTGTGAGGATTTTTGGTGGTGAGCACAGTTCCAAAGCACACAGCAACTAACTGTGGGAAGCTTACTTCAAGTCTAGAGGGAGCTTGCAGGCGGGTGGTACACAGGAGGCCGCCATTTTTTCGGGGCTGGGCCCTCCCACAGAGTCTCAGGTCTGGGACTGCATTGGTCTGCTGGAATTGGCGCAGGAGTGCCTGTGTGCATGTGCTTGCGTCCACACTTGCGCATGCGGCCTTGGATCCCCACCCTCCGTACTGTTTGTGCTGCGTAGCCAGGGAAACGCCGGGCAAGCGCGCTCCGACTACAACAGACTGCTTATTGAGACCCGGAAGTGTGTGACTCGCCTTAGGTCCCTGATTTCTGCACTGCGCATGCAGAGTTGTCTTGGTGGCAATTGGCTGTCGGGCTGCTCGCCCTGATCTTTGAGTGGCTGATTGGGACAGGCTGAGACAGGGAGTTTTCCTGGGAGTGTAGGGCCACGAACTGTGAGCCTCCGTGATTCAGCCGGGGCTTTCCAGACGAGTTTGTGTGGGTTGGCTGTTGATGCAGGAGTGCATGCTGCTCTGACTTGGTGGTGGCCACTGACCACATGTTGTGATGTCTTGGAGGCCTGCCCCACCCACCTAGAGCTCTGTTGCCAGGGGGACCTTGAGCCCATGGTCCCTAGCTCCTACCTCTGCAGGCCACAGAGGGGTTTTTGCAGCAGAGACAGCCCGCAACAACCTGTGAGGATTTTTGGTGGTGAGCACAGTTCCAGAGCACACAGCAACTAATTGTGGGAAGCTTACTTCAAGCCTAGAGCGAGGTTGGTGCATGACGCACTGAGCCCTTCCCCCCAGCAGCTGGTGCTGAGT
>NW_017732026.1:860212-865881 GCF_001890085.2 Hipposideros armiger
GACTATTATGTTAAGTGAAATAAGTCAGTCGGAGAAAGACAAATACCATATGATTTTACTTATATGTGGACTCTAAAAAACTGAATGGGTGAGGAAAGTGAACAGAGGCGGTCTCAGTGGTGTGGGGGTGCAGCTGATGGCTGTTGGTTGGGAGGGTGGGGATGAGGGAGAGAGGGAAGGGGCTGGCCAGCATAAATACACAGCTGCAGTGTTGTCATGGGGACAAGGGGGACAGTTCGAGGAATGTAATTGATAATGTCAATATTTTGTAGGGTGTCAGGTGGTCACATGTCTTGCATCATGGATGGGGAAGAGGCTTGATCACTGCACTGTTCACCTGAAGCTGAAGTTATATAATATTGTATGTCAACTATAAGTGAATATATATATATATATATATATATATTATATATATAGTCATGGGACGTGGAGTATAGTGTGGGAGTGGAGTCAAGGGATTTGTAATAGATATGTATGATATTGGGGGAAATGGGGTGGTGGATTGGGGGAGGGGGGTTGTCACTTTGAGGGGTAAAAAGTATAACTATTACACTGTGTTGTACAGCTTAAACTAATTCTAAAGTATGTGTATTTCATAATAAAAAATAATTTAATAAAAATAAAAGAAGAAACAGAAAATCTGAACAGTGCAATTACTACTAATGAAATCAAATCAGTAATCAACAAGCTCCCAACAAACAAAAGTCCTGGACCGGATGGCTTTATAAGTGAATTATGCCAAACATTCAAAAAAGAATTAACACCTATTCTTCTCAAACTATTCCAAAAAAAATTCAAGAGGAGAGAAGGCTCCCAAGCTCATATTACAAGACCACAATTACACTGATCCCAAAACCAAAGACATTACAAAAAAAACAACAATAAGCTGATATCCCTAATGAACATAGATGCAAAAATCCTCAACAAAATATTAGTGAACTGAATTCAGCAAAACATTAAAAAGATCATACACCACGAGCAAGTGAGATTCATTCGTGGTATGCAAGGTTAGTTCAATATTTTCAAATCAATTCATGTAATACACTACATAAACAAAATGAAAAATAAAAAACATATGGTCATATCAATAGGTGCAGAAAAAGTGTTTGACAAAAATCCAGCATCCATTTATGATAAAGACTTTCAGCAAAGTGGGAATAGAGGGAACATATGTCAACATAATAAAGGCCATGAATGACAAACCTACAGCTAATATACTCAGTGGGGAAAAGCTAAAAATAGTCTCATTAGGATCAGAAACAAAACAAAGATGTCCACTTTCACCACTTTTTTTCAACATAGTACTGGAAGTCCTGGCCACAGCAATCAGACAAGAAGAAGAAATAAAAGGCAACCAACCAAATTGAAAAGGAAAAAGAAAAACTGTCATTATTTGCAGACAATATGATACTATATATAGATAACACTATGTATGCCACCAAAAAATGACTAGAACTGATAAATTTAATAAATTAGCAGGATAATAAATTAATTTCCAGAAATCGATTGCATTTTTATACACCAATAATGAACTATTAGAAAGAGAAATTAGGAAAGCAATCCCATTTACAATTGCATTAAAAAATACCTAGAAATAAATTTAACCAAGGAAGTAAAAGACCTGTTCTCAGAAATTATAAGACATTAAAAAGAGAAATTAAAAAATACAAATAAATGGAAACATATACCTTGCTCATGGATAGGAAGAATTTATATATATATATATATATATATATATATAAAATGTCCATACTGCCAAAAGCAATATATAGATTCAATGCAATCCCTATCAAAATGACATAATTTGCAGAACTAAAAAAAAAAATACTGAAATTTATATGGAACCATAAAAGACCCTGAATACTGCACATAGATTGATGGAACAGAATTGATAGCCCAGAAATAAATCCATGCCTATATGGTCATTTAATCTATGACAAAGGAAGCAAAAATTTACATTGGGGTAAAGACAGTCTATTCAATAAATGGTGCTGGGAAAATTGGACAGACACATGCAAAAAAATGAAACTGGAAAACCTTCTTATGCCATATACAAGAATAAACTCAAAATGGATTCAAGACTTAAATGTAAGATCTGAAACCATAAAACTCCGAGAAGAAAATATAGAACATAAAATCTCAGACATTATCTTTTGTAATATTTTTACTGATTTATCTCCTTCAGCAAGGAAACAAAAGACAAAATAAACAAGTGGGACTACGTCAAGCTAAAATAGCTTTTCACAGCAAAGGAAGCCATCAACAAAATGAAAAGACAGCCTACTGAATGGAGAAGATATTTTGCCAATAATATATCTGGTAAGAGGTTATTGTCCAATGTTAATAAGAAAAACTCATACAACTCAACATAAAAAAAAATTCAATTAACGAATGGGCACAGTGCCTAAACAGACATTTCTCCAAAGAGGACATGCAGA
Organism: Hipposideros armiger; assembly: GCF_001890085.2. Classification (NCBI taxonomy): domain Eukaryota; kingdom Metazoa; phylum Chordata; class Mammalia; order Chiroptera; family Hipposideridae; genus Hipposideros; species Hipposideros armiger. The sequence continues at coordinate 862,651 of NW_017732026.1, forward strand.
TGGCCAACAGACATATGAAAAGATGCTCAACATCACTAATCATCAGAGAAATGCAAATAAAAACCACAGTGAGATACCACCTCACTCCTGTTAGAATGGCTATCATCAATAAATCAACAAACAAGTGTTGGTGAGGATGTGGAGAAAAGGAAACCCTTGCTGCACTGTCAGTGAGATTGCAAATTGGTGCAGTCCTAAGGAAAACAGGAGTTTCCTCAAAAAATTAAAAATAGAACTACCTTATGACCCAGCAATTCCACTCCTGGGTATTTATCCAAAGAAATCCAAAACATTAATTCCAAAATATATTTGCACCATGTTTACTGTAGCACTATTCACAATAGCCAACATGTGGAAACACCCAAAATGCCAATCAATAGATGATTGGATAAAAAATTGTGGTATATAAATACAACAGAGTATGCCATATAAAAGAATGAAATCTTACCATTTGCAACAACATGGATGGACATATAAGACATTATGCTATTTGAAATAAGTCAGACAGAAATACAAATACTATATGATCTCATTTATATGTGGAATCTAAATAACAGAATAAATAAACAAACAAAACAAAAATAGACTCACAGATACAGAGAACAAACTGATGGTTGCTACATGGGAAGGGGGGATTGGCGGAATGGGTGAGAAAGGTGAAGGGATTAGGAAGTACAAATTGGTAGTCACAAAATAGTCACAGAGATGCGAAATACCGTGTGGAGAATATAGTCAATAATATTTTTAAAACAATGTATAGTGTCAGATGGGTGCTAGACTTATTGGGGGGAATCACTTTGTAAATTACGTAAATGCCTAACCACTATGTTGTACACCTGAAACTAATATAACATGGAATGTCAACTATATTTATATCTATATATAGAGAGAGAATTATATAGATATTGACATAGATATAGATATAGATATATTCACAGGATATAAAGTACAGCATATGGAATATAGCCAATGGTATTATAATAGCTGTGTACTGTATCAGATGAGTAGTAGACTTGTTGGGGTTATCACTTTGTGAGGCGGGAAAATGTCTAATCAACATGCTGTTTTGTACACCTGAAACTAATAAAAACTGTTAAAAGTGTACATAATTTTACTGGATACTGCTAAATTGCTCTCTATATGAAATCATACCATTTTGTATTTCCACCAGCAATTCTCACAGCCACATCAACAGTATATGGTATCAAACATTTTTATTTTTGCCAATCCAAAGGGTGATAATTGGTATTGAAGTAAAGTTTAAATTTGTGTTTATCTTTTTTATGAGAAAATTTGAACATCTTTATGTATGGTCAGGCAGCATTGGCATTTCTGGTTTCCTACCCCTTTTTCTACTATTGACTTTTCTTAGGTTTCCTGTATTTTATAACTGGGTCTATGAATTTTCTGAAGAGACATTAAAGGAGCACCTGTTTTCTTAATATATCTCTATAGGCTTAAATTACTTGAGTCATGGTTACATTCCATGAAATATTAACAATCATAATGTAGTATTTAGATTTTAGCCCAAACTTTACATAGAAAGATCCAGTTACCTGACATTCCCCCAAGATCCTGCTTCCTTAATTATTCCTTTTTCTCCCATATCTCTAATCTTAGTCTCAACTGACTCTTTGCCTGCAGTCTATAAACATTTTTCAATTCTCTTTCTCCTAAAAATAAGAAGGAAAATCACATGGATAATATAAAACAAGTGTTAAAAAACAAATAAACAAAAACCAGGGAAATCTGAATTCTATGCTTACTCCATGCTTATTAGACTTTCTCCTGCCTTGCTCAGCAAATCTCTTTTGAAATTTTACTCCCCATCAGCTTTCCTGTGCTTCCACGCATGGCATTATTTTTCACCCCTACTTCCCAAACTACTACAAAAATATATTAATTCCAATTCCAGGTATCTCTGCTGCCTTTAACATTGAAACCCCCACCCCCACCTCGCACCCCCTTGTTACTGAAATCTCATACTTCCTTGTGTTCCATGATGCCCTTACCCTGATTTTCCTTCTACTGCTCTGGCCGTTTGATGTTGGTGGCCCTCAGGGACTCACTTCTCTTCCTCCATCTGACCATTAGGGTTTTTGTTTGTTTATCTGTTTCCTAAGCCTCTTTCCTTGACCATCATCTTCCCATTATATACACTAGAGCTAAAAAAGTTCATCTACTTTTATTGTTTTCACAAATATATATGCTGGTGGCTCCCAAATTTATGTCTTCTTCTCTCTCTCCTTCAAGATTGAGTCTCAGTTCTACAATGTCCATAAATATCTCAAACTTTGTATATCAAACAGTAACTTCTAATCAGCTGGAATTGTTTCTTCTTATATATTCTAGGAGCTTCACACCATCTCCCCAGATCAACAGAGCTAGAAACCTGAGGCATTCTGGACTCATGCTACTACTCCCTCCAAGTTGTTCCATACGCACATATCCAGCTCTAATGATGTATCATCCAAATTGATTTCCAAGCTGTGATCAATTGAAGCTATATTTTCAACCCCTTTACTTCTGGTCTTTCCTTATAAATACAATTTTAGCTCGGGTGCTTTGTCATCTCATCTGCACATAGTTGGCAGCCTCTAGCCATACTCTTTACCCTAGAGTATTAATACTCTTAAGTCCATCCTACATATGCTGCCAAAATGAAATATCCAAAATCAACCATGTGGGTCACTGGCTTAAAGCCCTCCAACAGGCTTCCTGTCTTTTAGGGTGAATGCCAAGGTGCTGTGAATATCATACAAGGACAATGATGCCCATGACATGGTTCCTCCGACCTCATCACACACCAATTCCTTGAATTTCACATGATAGTCACATAAAATTGCTTTTAATTCCTCCATAAGTACCAAGTGACTGGGATCTATACAATCTGTGCAAGATGCTGCCTGCTTCTTCAAATGACTACCATCCCTCATTCTTTATCCTCTGTCCTGCTGATGTTTCAGGTTTCCAGTCAAACAAAACTTCCTGGAGGAGGTGACCTTTGATCTCCACTTCCACCACCAAAAATGAGTGAAGCAAAGCTCCTACAAAGGACCCATGGTATTCATTTTATATATTATTACAGTCACCAAAACACTGTGCTAATCTGTTTTTGCCTGTATGCCACTTTAGGCTATGAGAGATGTATCATGTTTTCTTCAGCAATGTAAATCCAGTAATTAGCACAGTTTCTAGTGCATAAAGTTCAGTCTGAAATGTTTATTGTCC
>NW_017732026.1:866381-868087 GCF_001890085.2 Hipposideros armiger
TGGCTTGGGAGCACAATCTCTGAGCAGCAGGGCTGCCTGTTTGGATCCCACATGGGCCAGCGATGCTGTGCCCTCTACAGCTAAGATGTAGACAGTTCAACCTGGATCTGGGCTGCCATGAGTCACCAGTGATGGCCTAGGCTGCAGTGGGTCTGCAGTGGGCTGCCATAAGCTCCGTGAGTGGCTGGCAGCCAGTGTGAGTGGCCGGCAGCTGGCATGAGTTGCTGTGAGCCACCGTGAGCAGCCATCCAAAGGCTGGGGGCTGATCTGCCTCAGCCAGGAAGAGCACAATGACCACAATACCAACATGGGCCAGTGAAGCGACGTCTGTCACAACTAGACTGAAGAACAAAAGGACAGCAACTTGTTTGCTCCTCTTCCCCGATTCCCCAATGCTGTTCCCTCCCTCAATTCCCCAATAAAACCTTAAAAAAAAATTGGGAGTGATGTCTCAGTTGTGGAGGCTCCCCCCTGAGAAGCAAGGGTTCCCAGCCCCACACGAGACTTCCCAGCCCAGGGTTCCAGTGCCAGGAAGAGAAGTCCCCACCACCTCTGGCTGTAAAAATCAACAAAGTTTGTGGCTGAGTGAGTCAAAGGGCTGCTGAAGTCCCAGATGCTCTTCTTAAAGGATCTGCACATGGACTTACTCACAGATGGGCTCTCTTACTCTGAGCTCCAGAACTTAGGGCAGCAGTTCAAAAGGCACCAGACACAAACAGAGAGGAAGTGAGTTGTCTGGCTTTAGGGTCAGGGCTTGAGGTGCAGCTTTCTTCCAGACAAAAGTATTGGTATTGGCATTGTTCCTTTGTTGACCTCCCTGACCGGCCCCCAGCCCAGCATGTAAATGCAGGCGACCATCATATCTGAATCTCCATCTACCTGACTGACACTGTTTGCCCTGACCTGATGATTCCCTGAGAACCCTCTCCACCCAACTTGAGGGCCCACCCAAGCCACTTCCGATGGCTTTGCCATACAAACAGCCTGTCTTAGCTCATGGTCTAGACTTTCCTAAAATCTCTCAAAGGTTCACAAACCCCATACAAACAGCATCTGGCCTCGGCATGTCCAATACTTCTTGCTAAGCATCCAGAAGCCCAGCACTATTGTCAATTGGCCCTGGTTCACAGCTTAGCCTCTTCCTGCACAACAGCTTTTCCTCTGTAGTCCAGCCAATCCTCATAGCCAATTAGCCTGAGGGTCAATCCCTCCCATTGATGTGCAAACAGCAATCAAAGCTCAATTACAAGAGGAGGACACACACACAACTCACACAAGGGACATACAGGGAGCATGTGGCTCAAGGGACCAGGGAGACTCTGCCATTGGGCCCCGTAGGACACCTATTATATAAGACCATTCTACTAAGACTAGGAGACATAGCAGTCCTACTTAACACATAGAAACAAACACAGGGAGGCATTAAAAATGGGGAGACAAGAAAACCTGTCTCAAATGAAAGAAGAGAACAATGGTCCAGGAAAGAAACTAAACAAAATGGAGACAAGCAATCTACCAGATTCAGAGTTCAAAACACTGGTTCAAGGATATCCCATGATCTCAGTAAGAACTACAACAAAGAGATAGAAAACATTAAAAAAAATTGTCAGAAATGAAGAAAAGAATAACTGAAATGAAGAAACACATTAGAGGGAATCAACAGTAAATCAGATGAAGTAGAGGACAGAATCAGTGAGTTAGAAGAT
>NW_017737732.1:0-1151 GCF_001890085.2 Hipposideros armiger
GTAGTTATAAAATAACATTGACTTCCTAAGTTCAAATCCTCAGGCCCTGCCAAGATTAATATGAATTATCGGCAAATGACTGAATCACTTCAAGTTTTGCTTCCCCCACCTATAAAAGGAAGATAATAATAGCACTTTCATCGTAAGTTTGAGTGATGATTCCGTACATGTAAAATTGATTAAAACACTGGATGGCACATAGTAACTGATATTGTTATTGATGATATTGATATGTGTAGACAAGTTCATTGGCTCCCAGCTGGAGAAAGACACCCACTTCTTCACCCTCCTCCCTGACTTAATAGTTTGCCTTCTCTTGTTTTACACTCTGCTATCAGACTAACTTTTCAAAACACTGCTTTCACCACGTTGCTGCTTTGCTCAAAAGCCTAACTGGTGCATAGCACAGCATCCAACACATAGCATGTACTTAGTAGATGTGTGCTAAATGTATTAATAAATATCCTACAGCAGCTCCTGCTTGGTCAACTCCAAGGTACCTACCTCTGGTGCTAGAGACTGGCTAGCCATTCACTCCGCCCAAGTTTTCTCTTTCGCCCTGGCACACAGCTGCGCTACACCGGCCAGGCTTCTCTCGCATTAGGACGGGTCACTAAATGTGGGCAGAAATGATGTGCACCACTTCCAGGTCTGTCTACAGAAACCTGCCCTGCAGTCATCCATGCTCTCGCTTCTGCTGTGACTTTAGAAGTCATGTGTTGAAAACGGCACATCCACAGATGGAACGAGCCCGGACCCCTAAATCACTGTTTGAAAGATTCATTCATTCCATTAGGAATAACTACTTTAACTACACATAAGCAAAAATTAAACTTTTAAGGCATGAGATTTTAGGTTTGACTGCTAAAGGAACTAGTATTGTCTTAATTAATATCCTAGCTTCTGTCTGACAAGTCAATCTTATTTTTTCCACCTAAACTCACAGGCTTGTTCTCCCAATAAGGGAAGTTTCCTCAAGTACAATCCTACCTGATGCCTTTTTTTTCTTTCATTTAAGGTCAATTGAAATGCCCCCTTTCACTTTCACTTTGCTTATCTAAGTCCCAATCCAGGCTTAGATAGGCTCCCCCACAGAACTTTGCCAGCTCTCATGACACTGTCTCTCCTTATGGTAGGACCTCACCAACTCA
>NW_017737733.1:0-1046 GCF_001890085.2 Hipposideros armiger
TCCACAATCTAACCACTACCTTCAAGTCCTCTGAACACTCTTATCCCCAGTAATTTGTCCATCCCAGACTAACCTCCTCAGGAAAGTGACAATCACAGATGTGGTTATCTCAGAGTTACTGCCGTTTAGTCTTCCTTTTCTTCTTAGCTTCTGAATAAACACCAAGCTTGTTCTTGAGACATTCTCTCAGCTGCAGAAAGCAAAAGCTGTGAGACTCACAGGAAGTATATTCACACCCTGTATTCACCCTACTTGACAGTTTACAAAATACTGATCTTCGCCGTTTGATTTAATGCCACAACAACCCTACAAGTTTTTGTAATAGTCACTTCATGAATGCATAAATGGACAGGTAACATAGTTTTAAAAAAAGGGCAAACCTGGAATTTAAATGCAGGGGTTATTCCATAAAGCAGTGGCTTCCAAGGGGGCAAAATCAGAGGCATAGGGGGAAAAGGAAATATTTAAGTCATCAGACACGCCGGTCCTTCCTCATACATCTGTTCCAGATGCACACAAGTACGTCTCAAACTGTGACATCAATTTAGCCCAATGGCAGAGGCAGCCGAACAAACCCTCCTAGTGAATTTGTGATGGTAACAAAGAAGACAACTGAAGCACCATTTCAGAGAGTAGTCTATTAACATCTTACAAATATATGTAAACATAATCATGAAGTGTACTGATATAAAACAATTTTTCTCTCTCAAGAGACTGTAGCAAAACAGAAGCTTCAGTCCCATTTTTGTCCTGTGGCACTCAGAGCCCCCTATGTCTATATGATGAATTCAGGAAGATTCCCAGCTGTGAAAAACCCTGTTTTGAAACAAAAATTCCTGAGTATCTCCTCAGCTGAACCGTAAGAATGTCCCCCACAATCCAAACACTAGACCTACTGAGCCTCTATGTTCCCCAACCCCAAACATAAACCATAATCCCATGCCGGGGCTGAGGTACCCAACCCGGACGTGGAAAAAGTGCTGCTTCATCTATAGCTAGGCTGGCCCAACACACCTAAGAATCTTCCCCTATTTTGCTCCTGCAAA
>NW_017737734.1:0-1151 GCF_001890085.2 Hipposideros armiger
GTAGTTATAAAATAACATTGACTTCCTAAGTTCAAATCCTCAGGCCCTGCCAAGATTAATATGAATTATCGGCAAATGACTGAATCACTTCAAGTCTTGCTTCCCCCACCTATAAAAGGAAGATAATAATAGCACTTTCATCGTAAGTTTGAGTGATGATTCCGTACATGTAAAGTTGATTAAAACACTGCATGGCACATAGTAACTGATATTGTTATTGATGATATTGATACGTGTAGACAAAATTGGCTCCCAGCTGGAGAAAGACACCCACTTCTTCACCCTCTTCCCTGACTTAATAGTTTGCCTTCTCGTGTTTTACACTCTGCCGTCAGACTAACTTTTCAAAACACTGCTTTCACCACGTTGCTGCTTTGCTCAAAAGCCTAACTGGTGCATAACACAGCATCCAACACATAGCATGTACTTAGTAGATGTGTGTTAAATTTATTAATAAATATCCTACAGCAGCTCCTGCTTGGTCAACTCCAAGGTACCTACCTCTGGTGCTAGAGACTGGCTAGCCATTCACTCCACCCAAGTTTTCTCTTTCGCCCTGGCACACAGCTGCGCTATATCGGCCAGGCTTCTCTCGCATTAGGACGGGTCACTAAATGTGGGCAGAAATTATGTGCACCACTTCCAGGTCTGTCTACAGAAACCTGCCCTGCAGTCATCCATGCTCTCGCTTCTGCTGTGACTTTCGAAGTCATGTGTTGAAAACGGCACATCCACAGATGGAATGAGCCCGGACCCCTAAATCACTGTCTGAAAGATTCGTTCATTCCGTTAGGAATAACTACTTTAACTACACATAAGCAAAACTTAAACTTTTAAGGCATGAGATTTTAGGTTTGACTGCTAGAGGAACTAGTATTGTACTAATTAATATCCTAGCTTCTGTCTGACAAGTCAATCTTATTTTTTCCTACACCTAAACTCACAGGCTTGTTCTCCCAATAAGGGAAGTTTCCTCAAGTACAAGCCTACCTGATGCCTTTTTTTTCTTTCATTTAAGGTCAATTGAAATGCCCCCTCTCACTTTCACTTTGCTTGTCTAAGTCCCAATCCAGGCTTAGATAGGCTCCCCCACAGAACTTTGCCAGCTCTCATGACACTGTCTCTCCTTATGGTAGGACCTCACCAACTCA
>NW_017737735.1:0-1115 GCF_001890085.2 Hipposideros armiger
TCATAGTATTTGCAAAGAATAAACAAAATGCAACATTTCAGATTGAAAACCATCCATCTGGCCCCACTCCTCCCCATTTTCCCACCACAGTATCACCACCTTGATCACCTTTCCATGGCCTGTTTGACCTCTATTCTTTTTCTGGACCTCACCCTTCATTTACTACATCAGTAAGCATCTGCTTTTTCGAAGCCTCATGTCTGTGTTGTACAGTCTCATGACTCTTGCCACTTAGATCAATCTGATACCTTCATCATAATGCTGATCAAGACTAAAGAGGAAAGATGTATTGTTTATAGATATTATACTTCAGTTCAGATGCAGGGGAATTGAGTTTCAATTTGGATTTTGGGTGCTATTTTTTAAAGCAGATTTGTGTTCCTTTAAATATACTATAATGTTTGTTGCTGTTTTTAATTTTCAAGGTTAAATTTGCAGTTGCTATTTTTTCCAGGGACTTGCCTAGAATTCTGGTAATCGATTCCAGATGAAGTGTGAGCGTGGAAAAGTCTCAATGCCTTGAATTGTGAGACTTCACATAACTGTGGTTAAATAAAATGTAATATGATTCAAGAGTCATTCAGTTATGCCTTTCAATTAAGAAAAGCAATAAAGCACAGAAAGGACTCAGTTTCTAATTGCTAACTTTGATATAAATAATGCACAATTTAGAGCAATATTTAAAAACATAAATATCAAGGTGTTATCTGAATCTTCACCATGAATATTAACAGTTAAATGACACAGTTTATTCTAATTTTATGTGATCATATTTTTATCTTTAAAACTAAATGAAGAAATTCATCTGGCACCTTACATTAATGATAACAAAACATGTTATCATTTATTGAATATTTGCTACATACGTCAGTGTGACAATCAAATTTGTGAACTTGTTGCAATGATGTTGCCAACCTTTTTTGATATCAGAGGGATTATTCATCATGAATTTGTACCAACTGGACAAACAGTGAACCAAGTTTACTATTTGGAAGTGCTCAAAAGGCTGCATGAAAAAGTTAGATGACCTGAACTTTTCCCCAACAATTCATGGCTCTTGCATCACGACAATGCACCAGCTCTCACGGCACTGTCTGTGAGGGAGTTTTTAGCCA
>NW_017737736.1:0-1150 GCF_001890085.2 Hipposideros armiger
AACTAGACTGAAGAACAAAAGGACAGCAACTTGTCTGTTCCCCTTCCCCAATTCCCCAATGCTGTTCCCCTCCCCCAACCCCCCAATAAAATCTTAAAAAAAAATAGATAAAGTGTGTTGCAAATCATCCTCCATCATGACAATGCTCCGGGTCACACATCGCTTCTGGTATACGGCAATTTCTGTCAAATAAAAACATTACGGTGTGTCCTCATCCACGTATTTACCAGATTTGGCACCATGTGACTTCCAGCTCTTCCTCAAAGTCAAAATGATTCAAGGCAGCCACGAAAGCGCAACTAAAGACACTCACGAAAGAGGACTTCCAGAACTGCTTCAGAAAGTAGCAAGAATGATGGGATAAGTGTGTTTGAAACGAAGGGGAGTATTCTGACAGGGATTAATGGCAATGTGTCTTTTACTATAATACATTTTTTAAAATTTAAACATTCACTGTATTGTTTGGTCACACCTCGTATTTATTTGCTTATCATCAGCATGGGCACATGCTGTCTTATTTTATTTAGTCCATTACTATTATTTATTTTGATGCTTAAATTTTTTGAGAGTTGGCCTGCAGGAGTCCCTTTCAACTGGCTCCTGTATCATTTTGACATTACTCCTGTCATTTTATTGAGCAGTTCCTTTCTGGCAAAACAATATGTTCTATCTAGGCTCATTTTATATCTTCTTTTCCCCAGGTCTGGAATCAACCATTTTTTCATGGAGCTCTTGTCATTATTTCTAGGTCCTTTCAGTGGTAGGGTTAGAAAACATGTATTTTAGAAATTATGAACTTATAATTATGCCTCAAATTCTAATCCTGACCTAGAGGATTCTCCTTGGCTTCCCCATTAAAATATTTACTTTTCAAAATCATTGAAATGTTTATTCATTTGCTCAGTCCTACAATATACACAACCTAGTTTTAGAATTGTTACATTCATACTATGAAAAATAAACCTATTAAGAAGAGTTCAAGGTTTGGATGCAATTTTTTTGTCTTTAAATATATATATATATATATATATATATATATATATATATATATATATTCAAAGTATTCTATTCAAAAATTACTTGGAATAGATTTTCTCCTGGCCTCCCCCCCATGATTGTTATTCATATTGAATCTAATTGTGTCTCTGAG
>NW_017737737.1:0-1105 GCF_001890085.2 Hipposideros armiger
AGAGATATCTATACTCACATGTTAATTGCAACATTATTCACAATAGCCAAGACATGGAAACATCAGCAGATGAATGGGTAAATAAAATGTGTGTGTGTGTGTGTGTAATGGAATATTATTTGCCATAAAAATTTTAAAAACCCTTCCATCAGCAACAACATGGATGGACCTTGAGGGCATTATGAAAAGTGAAATGTCAGACAGAGAATATGATCTATGATATCATTTATTGGGTCTTTGGGAAAGCTATGAAGCATGTTTGCAACAGATAGCACCAGTTCATTTTTGGAAGTACTGGAGTCATTCACATCTATGTTGTTGCTATGTCATTTGACAGCTGACAGTTCTGTTTTCATTCTGAAAAAAAATTGAGCGATTTGGTTGAGTTTTGGACATTTTCACAAGTTGAAGATGGAAGACCAAACTGCATTTTTGCCATATTTTACTGTTTTACTTCCATAAAGGGAAGCTTGTGAAAAGTTGCATAAAATTTACAGTGACAATGCTCTACAAGAACATCAGTGCCAACGATTGTTCACAAAATTCCGTGCTGGTGATTTTGATCTCAACAATGCTCCTCAGTCAAGGAGGCCCACTGAGGTTGATGACAACAAAATAAAGGCATTGATTGAGTCAATCCCATGTTACACGACATGAGAGATTGCAGAAACATTGAACATCCATCATTCAAATGTTCACGACCACCTGAAGAAGCTGGGATAGGTAAGCAAGCTCGATATTTGGGTTCCGCATGAACTCAAAGAAGTTCATTCTGCAATATGCTCATTAAACACGAGGAAAACAATCCTTTTTTGAAGCGACTGATAACTGGTGAAGAGAAGTGGACTGTTGACAACAATGTGGTGTGCAAATGGTCTTGGTCCCGACGTGATGATTCTCCTCAAATGACATCGAAAGCAGACATTTATCAGAGGAAGGTTATGCTCTCAGTGTGGTGGGATTTTAAAGGTGTGTTTTTCAAGCTCCTACCAAGGAACCAAACAATCAATTCGAATGTGTACTGTTGGCAATTGGACAGTTTGAACGAATTCATCATCCAGAAACGTCTAGAGCTTGCTAATTGTAAAGCAGTTGTGTTCCATAG
>NW_017737738.1:0-1137 GCF_001890085.2 Hipposideros armiger
AAAGGGGGTGTGGGGGGGTGAGGGGTGGGGCGGAGAAGGAGGAAGCAATTGGTCCTTTTGAATACAAAGTATACCGAAGGATCACTGGATTGAAGATAATTCCATGCTATAGGGGAGTGGCCAACCTGCTGCTTGTAATGATAATAATGATTATCAGGAGCACACTCAGCCCTTCAAAGGACTTGCCACACATTAACGTGCACCCTACTAATAAAGCCGACTTTATAGACTTAGGAAATCTAATCTCCAGGGCAGCTCATGGCCTCACCACTGCTGGGAGTATGGAGGCAGGGAAGGGGCACACATGACTAGAGAAAGGCAGCTGGAACATTTAGGTTATATTTGGGGCTTTGGGGTTATTAATGCTTTGTTAATTTGGCCCAAGATGTTTCAGGGAGAGATGTTTTAGGAGAGGCAGAATAGCAATGACAGTGATGACAGAGGCTAACCTTCACATGGGATTATTACCTCCTGAGGCTGGGCTCTCAGTGGGCAGTTCATAATTCTCACACACATGCTCTTACCGCCCTGGATATAAATAATGAAGCCTGAACACAAATTTGGGTTCTCTGCCCCTGATTATTCCTTTCCCCTTGGGTTGTATATGGAAGAAACAGTAAAATATTTTAAAAGCTGTCAGTCTGCCCATCAGTGGCATTACTAGTCCTCAACAGATACATCCATGTTGGTCAAACCCAAGTGAACACACGGAGTCAAGGGGAACACACCCTGTACCCTCCTGAGGCACCGTGGTTCCCTGCAGGAAAGAGTCTCCTTTCTGAGCAGACTCACTCCAGCTGGAGACACAGATCGAGAAGAGGTGGCGCAAAACCCCGACGCCAGCTGGGACCTCAGATTTAGTAGACTTGAGAGACAGGGGGAAAGAAGAGAGAAACAACATCCAGTTGAAACTGCGAAGGCAACTGTAATTTATTAAGGGCAGAGGGGGGAGAGGAAACATCAAGAGGAAAAGTTTCTTTCTTATAAATCCCCATTTCTTTAAACTAATAATGTTATTTTTTCCCCATAAATAATCACTATGCTATTATGATCCCTAACAAAATTAATGATAATTCCTTAGTATTAATGATTTATCCTTAGTAGGACAAATCCTTAGGCAGTCCACAGTTAAATTTC
>NW_017732027.1:0-1007 GCF_001890085.2 Hipposideros armiger
GCCTGCAGAGGCTCTGGCCCCTCCCACACGTCGTCATCAGCCCTGCTAAGGACCCCGCCCTCTCCGGAGGTAGGGATCTTCCAAATTTTTAGGAAGGAGGAAACAGGCAGAGGTCAGGGACTGGTGGAGTCAGGACTTGAATTCCAGCCTCTGGAGTGCAGTGGGTGTGGGGTCAGAGGCACAGGGCTGCACTCCGGGCTCTGTAGCCTGCTGGCTGTGTGGTCTTGAGCCAGTTACTGAACCTCTCTGGTCTCTGTGTCTGTCTCTCTGAAATGGGATGATAAGGGTGCCTTTCTCGCGGTGGTGGTGGAGGGTGAGTGAAGCAGAGCTGTGGGGGCAGTGCCTGGCCGGGCCATGTAGGACGCCCTCTGTAGGTAACCAGTGGTCACTGCCCAACACACAAAGGGAGCAGTGGCTGGGCTTCTGTGCGGTCAGCTGTGCAGTGTGTCGGTGAGAGCAGCTGGTTTCCAGGCCTGGGGTGGGCTGGACAGAGGGACGGGGCCTGTGGAGACCCCACCGCAGCCCTCCGCCACAGGTGGCTTTGGGTTCGGGGGAGGAGGGTGAGCTCAGGGCTGGAGGGTCCAGGACGGCATCCCAGCTCTGCATGGATGGGTCACCTGTGAGATGTGCATCACCTCCTGGCCTCTCACAGGCCAGCCATGTGTGACCAGTGATACCCCAGGAAACTGTGACCTGTCACACAGCTGTCAGCAGATGTCCCCCCAGACCAGGCTAGAGGGCTGCGGCTCCAACCTGTCACAGAGAGGGGACCTCCGCTGGCTGACCAGCAGCCTCTAGGACCAGTCCTGGGGACCGTGGCTCCTGCCCAGTCCACTGGTTTGCGAGTCCATCAGTCGCCAGACATCCGCGTTTCGGAGTCTGACACAGAGCCGCCTTCTTGTGGCCACATCTGGGTCCTTGAGCTTGTGGGCCCGCGTGGTCAGCAGCCCTTAGCTGCCCTCATCTTGGACAGGGCTGGCCAGTGGGCCCCGCCCCAGCCAACGGGC
>NW_017732027.1:2092-5653 GCF_001890085.2 Hipposideros armiger
CCAGCCTAGCTCCCAGCAGGCACATTCAGCTGCAAGGCGCAGAGGGGTCACCAGAGGCCACTGCAGACCCCTCACACGGCCAGCACCAGCATAGTGATGGGGACTGAGGGCGTCGGCCGGGGCAGGGGTGGGTGCAGCAGTTGGTTCCAGTCCATTGGAGACACTTGCAAGGCCAGAGCCACACAGCACGATTGTTGAGACAGGGCTCTGTGGGGTCCAACCTCCAGCCCTGCCCCTCCGCAGCCTCCCCGCCTGAGCCTCAGTTTCTCATCTGTGGAATGGGAATGGGGACAGCACCCACCTCGTCAGGTCCCTGTGGGATTCAAGGAGATAAGGGCCTCCCGGGTGGACACTGGCAGGCGCCGGGTGGCTGGCAGCCACGGTCACGCGTGCTGTTCAGTGTGGAAGCGCGTCAGTTTCCATATGTGACGCTGGCAGTGCTCCACAGCGCCGCACAGCTCGGCCGTCTCCTTGCTCCCGCACCAGAAGCTCGGGCCCATGACGCACTGGTCAGTGCCCAGCAGCGCCGTCCTGGGGGCGTGGCAGGCGCCCATCTTCGTGCACAGGGCCGTGGGGTCCATCATCTCCTTGAGGGTCGCGACGAGCACGGGCTCGTACTCGTCCACGAAGCGGTTACACTGGATCATGTAGGTCAGCGGCAGGATGGTGCAGCCGCCCTTGAAGGCCGCCAGGATGTTGCGCTTGGTGCTCTTGCGCTCCAGGTTGTGGGAGGACACGCCGAGCAGCCTCTTGCAGCCGCCGCAGAAGGTCCCCTCGCTCTCACTGTCCAGCAGGGGTGGCAGGGTGGTCATGTGGGGCCAGCGGATGTCCCGGGCCCGCCTCCGGCTGCTGCAGAGCCGGACCGCCGTGCACACCCTGTCCGGGGTGACTCTGGTCACCATCTGCACGAGGGAGGGGCCGTAGGTGTCCACCATGGTGACGCACTCCTGGGCGATGGCGTCGGGCATCACTGAGCACATCCGCTCCAGGGCGTGGCTGATTAAGGCCTCCGTGCTGTTAGATTCCAGCCACTGGTCCAGCTCCTGGACCACTTGCAGACACACGTCGCAGGTCAGGCCGGCCTTCATCAGGACCTCACTCTTCTTCCTTGGGGACTCCAGGGAAGGGACCCCCTCCGCAGCAGCCACCTGAGCCAGGCGGGCGGGTCCCTGTGGCTCCTCACAGAAGCCTCCCATCCTGCAGGCCTCCTCGGGGTGGACAAGCTTCAGTGTGTGCTCAGCTGGGGCAAGAAACCGAAGTATGTAGATCTTGCAGAGGAGATCCAGGCTGGGCCCCAGGGACTCACACTGCTCCTGCGTGGCCACCTCAGCCAAGCTGGACAAGTTGGACCCAACAGCCTCCTGCAGCCGGGTGACCAGCCGGACACAGTTCTGGCACACAGCGTCCTCAGGGGCCTGTGGAGGGCGGAAGCCAAGGGGCCCCTTGGCCATGAACGGGGCCACCACCTCGGATGTGTCCTCCTCGGAGAGTGGCCCCGTGGTGGCCGGCTGCCTCTGCAGTGGCTGGCAGAGGGTGAGCGCAGCACAAACCTGTGCCGGGGCACTGCCCGGGGACCCCCAAAGCATGTTCAGGATGGCTGGGCTGTGGGCGTCCACCATCCCCTTGCATTTGGCTGAAGAGTTCTGGCTGGGAAGCCACTCACAGGTCTTGGTCACCAAAGCCAGGATGTCAGTCTCCGTGGCGTTGGGGTTCAGCCCGTTGTTGGCAGCGGCTACCACATCCAGGCACACGTCGCAGGTCAGGGACCTGGCGGCGGGCTGGCTCCAGACGGCGCTTCGGCAGTGCCCCACGGCCCCGCACTTCGTCGCTGCCTGCAGGTCCTGACACCACACCGCCGAGCCCTTGGCACACTCCTGGGGGCCCGAGATGGGGCTGGCCAGGACGGCCCCCAGGAGGCTGGGCAGGAGGAACAGGGCACGGAGCATGCTGCTCGGTGACTTGGCAGCTCAATGTGCCCGGCAGCCTGGCTGCTGCTATAAACCCTCCCCTCCCACTGGGCCCCTGGGGGGTTGTAGCAGGGCCCCGCCCTCCAGGCCACCTCCCGAAGCCTGACTCACACCCCGGCTTCCCCACACGGGCCTCGTTGCTGTGCCCTCCGCCTGGCACACCACTCGGCTCTTTGTCCCCTGGACGTGTTTATCAGAACCAGCCTGTGTTGAATGAAGCACNGTGCCCGTCGTTCAGGGACCGTGCGATGCCGCCTCTGCCAGCGACCCTCGTGGGGGCGGGGGGCACAGACACTGCTGGAGAGGGACAGTGGGCACCCCCGGGGGTCTGCTTGGAGGGCTGTTTGGGAGGAAGGAAGGCCTGTGCACACCCAGGCCCAGGCCAGCTGTCAGCTGGGGGCCCTCGGGACGCAGCTCAGCCGGCT
The DNA here is from genome assembly GCF_001890085.2 of Hipposideros armiger. Lineage (NCBI taxonomy): Eukaryota > Metazoa > Chordata > Mammalia > Chiroptera > Hipposideridae > Hipposideros > Hipposideros armiger. The sequence continues at coordinate 4,485 of NW_017732027.1, forward strand.
GTGGAGGGCGCTGTTGTCTGCACAGCGTCCCTGGGAAGGCGGTTGGAGCTAAGCAGGGCGGATTTGCTTTTATTTATTGAGGGATGGAGTGTTCACATTTTCTACCTGGGAGGTGCCGCCGTGGCTCGGCCTTGTCAGAAACATCTGAGCCCGTGGTGACGTCCAGCCCTGGGGGTCCCTGCCCACGAAGGGCAGACCAGAGGGAGATTCAGGCTGGAATGATGGTCGTATAGAGCCAGCATTTGTGAATTCATCTGACAGACACCCCTGGGGCCCGAAGCCGCTGTGTCCTCGGAGGTGGGAACACGGTGGGGACGACTGAGGCACAGCCCTGCCCTCCTGGAGTTCATGTTGTGTAAGGGGAGACAGACCACAAATAAAATAAATAGGTGACATCAGCAGTGTGTCCCATGGCGGTAAAGGCTGACTTAGAAAGGAGCAGGGAGTGTCGGTTGGGGACCAGACCGGACCTTACTGGGAGGTGACGCAGGAGGAAGCAGGAACCCAGTGAGGCGCCTACAGCACTGGTCCTCCCGCCAAGGGGCTGGTTTACAGAGTGCTTCCAAAGCCGGGAGTCGGTTTTGGGGGTTGCCGGGGCCATTTCACAGCCGCGAAGACTGAGGCAGAGAATTGCAGGGCTCGTCTGTTTCACCCACGCTGGTTGTGGTGGAGTTAGGATCCCGGCTTCGCACAAAACTGTCTGTGCAGCCGTGAGCGCGTACACGCAGCACACACCACAGTCCACCTTGAGCTTAGGAAGACGGTGAAGTCATGAGCACCCAGCCCAGCAGACGCTGTTCCAGTGCCCTCCATTCCGCGTGGAGACGTGGGCGGGCCGGGGCTCCCCATGCCAGGCTGGGTGTCCCGACGCCCCTGCACGCTCCCTCTTGTGGCTTCAGCATCGCCAATCAGCTAATGTACCATCCCCCAGCTTTCTAATCTAAAAGGAATTTGATGAGGGAAACGATAAAACAGCAGCAGAGAGCGGTTAAGGGGCTCACTCGGGGAAAGTAAATCGGCCGTATCAGACCTGAAATCACAGTGTGTGTTAAGAGGAAGATACGCAAAAAGAAAGCGGGGAAAACATTTTAAGAGGCAGGGTAGAAACGTGGCTAGACAGGCAGATGTGTGACGGGAGGGCTGGGTTTTAAGAGCCCCCTCCCTGACTC
>NW_017732027.1:6056-14938 GCF_001890085.2 Hipposideros armiger
CTTCCTGCATCTTTCCCTCTAAGTGCCACACTCGCAGCGCGGCTGGGCCTTGGTTCCCGCTGCGCCTCCTTCTGGAAGGTTCCACACCCCTCCCCTCTGCTTGCCAAAAGCTAAGCTGTTTTCCAGGTCTGGCCTGAGCCGAGGCCCCGACTCGTGCAGTTTCTGCCCATGAGGCTCTGCTGGTTATTCTTGTGCCAGACTTCCGGGCCAGACGGCGAGGTCCCCGGGGGCAGGGGCAACGTGGTGGCCGTCCCTGTATCCGTGGTGCCTAGCCCGTGCCTTGCCTGCCTGTGCCTCAGTTTCTGCTTCTGCAAAATGGGTCAATAGCAGACCCATTTCATAGGGTTGCCAGGAAGATGAAATGAGTTCCTCACAAGAATCAGAACAAGGCCTGGCACAGCTCCCGGCCTGGCCACACGGGTGTCAGGGGCTATGGTAGTTTGCCAGGGCCTCCAACAAAGCACCAGAAACCTGTGCCCTCCCAGTCCTGGAGGCTGGAAGCCCCAAAGCAAGACGCCAGCAGGCTGGTTCCTCCTGAGGCCTCGCTCCCTGGTGTGTACCCGGCCGCCCTCTCCCTGTGTCCTCACATAGTCGCCCCTCTGTGTGTGCTTGTGTCCTGATCCCCGCTTCTTATAGGGACACCCGTCCCATTGGATCAGGGCCCACCCCAGTGACCTCGTTTTAACTTAATCACCTTTTCCAAGACCCAATTTCTGATTGCAGTTCCATTTTGAGGGGCTGGGTTTTAGGACTTAAATATATGGATTTGGGGGTGGGGGGCATCATTCAGCCCGTGACTGGTGCTCCCTGATACCTGTGAGGTGAATGAGGGAATGGAGCTATGCAAACGAGACACCCCCTTTCTGCTCAGGAGATCAGAGATGCACCAAAGAGCTGGTCTCTGTTTTATATTCAGGGCAAGTTGCAAACCTTCCTTTACATGCATTCTTCCCCACACTGTTTCCCATCCAGACGCTTGTGGGGGGGACAAGGGGGGGGTTTGAGGACAGAAACCTTGATAAGAGAGACCCTCCATGGCAGAGCAGAGTGGAGCTGGGGGGCGGGGGTGGGGGTTTTAGTTCTGTGACCATCAGCTCTGTCTGCCTAGGACAGAGGGGAAAGCAGGAAGCGGGGTTTTTAAGTGCAAATGCTTGGATTGTCACTTATGTAAAGGGAAGATTTTGGAACCTGGCATTTGCCGGGCACTGAAGCCCTCCCTCAGCGGCCTGGGCCCCTGGAGGGAGTGCCGCTCCCCAGGCCATCATCTCACACTGGTGAGCCCTGCAGACTCCGCACTCCGCCCTGACGTGTGTAGCCTTGACCTTGGCAGGTCCCTTCGCTGCGAAGGGGTGCATGCCCCCCGGGTTGTGGGTGAATAAGGGGAGGTCAGTATGGAGGCGCCGGAGCCCTGTGCCCAGCACCTCGTGCCCGGAGAGGTTAGCCCTGTGTTGGTGCCGACCTGTCTGTCGGTCTCTACTCCTCGGGCCCCCAGGCCTTCCTTGGGGCCTGGCATATAATAGGTGCCCCACACATGTAACACACACAGTAGTTCCGCAGAGCGAGTTCCCGCCTCCCCCCACCCACCCTGGAAGGCCTTCTCTCCCCCACACCCTGTTTGTTCGGCCTGGATTCTAGCCTCACACCTCAGAGCTGCTCAGCCTCTGTCCCAGGCGACTGTATTCCAGAAAGGACACCAGCCAGGGAGGGGCCGAGGCCCAGCCTCTGGTGGGGAAGGGATGACAGGGCTGTAACCCAAAGCGGCTTTCAGCCAGGGAGCCACGTGCCCCAGTGGACACCGTGAGCTGACAGATGTGGGCCTGGCGGGTGGGGGGTGACTCACTGCTGGGACTGCTCCAATGCGCTTTCTTTCTGTGTCTCCGCCTGACTGGCTCAGCTGCCTTGGCCTCTGGGGAGAGAGCAGGAAGAAAGGGAACCGGGAAGGTCCCTGTGTTTTAGTTTTGAGCTAACGTTCCGTCTGCTCGCTGGGCCTCTGCAGCGGTCAGCTGGGCTGCNTCCTGCTCGGGAGTGGCCTGGTGAACCCATCCTGCACGCCAGAGCCTCCTGCGCCAGCTCCCCCACCCCGTTACACCACCTGGAGCCTCTTCTCCCGCGGTGCCACGTTCGCCACAGCTGTAAGTTCTTTGCTTAGCGATCCAGTCTGTGGCTGCTTCCCCCACGACACATGCGCCCCAGGCGTCCAGGCCTCTCCTAGCTTGTGTCCAGCACCTGGGGGGGGGCGCTGGCATGTGGGAGGCACTCATTAGCCATAAAATGAGTGAGTGACTGAGTGAAGGAATGAAGGAATGAACGAGGGAGTGAATGAATAAGTAAATCATATTTCTTTACTCATATTAAATGAGTGAAGAAGTGAATGAGTAAGTGAATGAGTGAATGAGGTAGTAAATGATTGAGTGAAGGAGTGAATGAGTGAGTGAATGAATGACTGAATGAGTGGATGAATGAAGAAGTCACTGAGTGAATGATTGAATGAATGAGTGAAGAAATGAATAAGTGAGTGAGTGAGTGAGTAAATGAGTGAGTGAATGAAGTGCCCTGGGGCCCAGACCTAGGTCTTCTGCAGAAGAGGCAGCTGGGCCTGATGGCTGGGAGGCCCAGCAAACCAGCTGGGAGCTCTGATGCAATCCACTACCTGCACTGTGCCTCAGTTTCCCCCCTTCAGGATAGGGAGGTAGTTTCCAGGTTCTACCCACTCAACCCGCGACAGATGCCTGAAGGGCACTCCTGTTCCCGTCTAATGCAAGTCACTGGGAATCCCCAGCTCCCAGCTCCAACTGTCCCCACCCTGAGAGTACAGGCCGGTGAGCAGACCCAGCTCTCCACACACCTGACACCCCCCGGATGGAGTAGGTGATGTGGGTGCCCAGAGCAGGACCAGCTCTGTGATCTGGGTGGCAGAGTGGTGCCACAGCTGGCGGGGGGCTGGGGGCTGGGTCAGGAAGAGGCTGGACTGGCCACTGGCGGGCGCGGGCTTTGAGCCAGGGCGGGCTGAGAGCAGGGGCACGCTGGGCTAGCCTTGCGAGTCCCAGGCCCCACTGTGCTGGTTGGCAGGAGGTGAGGGGGCCAGACGGAGGCACGAAGCCCCGAGAGGAGGCCGGAGGCACGGTCCGGCCCGACTGAGGCCTGCGCCGAGGCCATGGAGGTGGGGAGGCAGCGGGTCAGGCTGAGGGTCTGTGCTTGGGCCCTTTGCCTGTCACTGTCACAGGAGGGCCCGCCACACCGCCCTGAAGGCCCTGCTGGTGGGAGGGGTGTCTGGGAGGGCTGTGTGTGTATAGACAGCCAGAGAGACAGATAGAGACAGGGGAGGGGTGGGGAGGAGAGGAGAGAGAGAGAGAGAGAGAGAGAGAGAGAGAGAGAGGCAGAAGGGGCAGCCCCATGGGCTGGCTTTGTAGCTGAGCCTTTAGAAAGCTGTGTGTGTGGGGCCTGCTGACACGGCAGGAAGGGACCCAGTGGCCTAGTGCCCACCGCCCTGCTGCCCTGCAAGATGAGGTGACAGGTCCTGGACCATCCGCCCTGCCAGCTCGTCTCAGCTCACTGTCCCTCACTCTGTCCCCTTCCCTCCTCTGTCCCTTGGGTTTTAATCAAGACCCTTTGTCACTTGGGCCTCACTCTCCTGCCCTGTAAATGGGGACCGAGCCTNCGGAATGTGGAATGTGAGAGGCAGGAGCGAGGGACACGCCAGATGTTTGACCTGAACAAGTGGGAAGCCGCCTGGAGGAGGGAGAGCAGGGTGAGCAGGCCGACCTGTCGGGCCGTTGTTGTGACATCCAGGTGAGAGGCAGGTGGCTGGTCCAGGGCAGGGCTCAGAGGACGGAGAAGGGGCACTGAGGATGGGGCCATCGCCGTGGGGGGAGGGGAGGAGAGAGAGAGAGAGAGCGAGAGAGGGCAGGGACGAACGGAAACCCAGGCTCCCAGGCTCGCGTGATGGGACAGCCAGCCCTCCTCTCAGGGAGCAGAAGGTTGGGTTGGAGGGGGGCAAATGGGGACGTCAGGATGGAGGGGACGGGGCTGCAGCCTGTGGGACTGGCGGCACTTGGCTCTGCGGGAGACTGAGCCTGCTCACCAGTGCAGGCCAGAAGACCCCTCTTAGAGGGGAGGCTACGGAGAGCTCGCTGGTTGAAGGGCCACCAGCCCTTGTCCCTGCCCCTCCCAGGAAGCTGCAGTTGCCACTGAAATCGGCCCCTTAGCAAGTCTTCTCCACAAGCACCCACTTGGGGACAGCATTGTGGGTTGGGGTCCCCCAGAAGGAGACCCTGCGACAAAGCACGGAGAACAAGTGGTGTATGTGGGAGGCAAAGGGGACACTGGAGGGGAGCGGGGCCATGAGTCCGAACGGGGTGGCAGCAGCACACAGGCCACCCCCGTGGGGACGAGGTCAGTCCCCAAGCATTTGTCCTGCACTCTCGTCCACCATTGGGACAGCGACAGGCCGCCCCCTCCCGGGTCTCCCACAACATCCCGAAAATCTGGCATCTAGGACTGCCCACTCCACCATGCTTGTGTGGCAGAGTGACAGGCCAGGCCATGTGTCCTGAAGTCCTGATGTCTGAGCCAGTCCAGCACGCCGACTATTGGTGGGGGACTGGGCTGGGGACGGACTAGCACCTAGCTTACTCAGCTCGGAGTTCCTGAACTGTCCCTGAGAGATGCAGCGGGAAAGACGGGGCGGGGTGGGGTACGTTCCTGAGGTAGCGGAGGTGCCTGGATGGGGGTGCCGGGCTGGGGCCCCTGTTCTGGGCCCTCAGAGGAGCTGCTGGGCTGGATGGTGCTTATTGACCTCACGGTGGCCTGTCCTCTCGCCCATTGTCACTTACCACGGGCAGGACCCTGTGCTAACTGCGTACCCTTTAAATCCACTCACTCCTTCTCCAGGACGAGTGACCACAACACCCACCCTCACCCATTTCACAGATGAGAAAACCGAGGCTCAGAGAGGTGGAACCACCTCCCTCAAGTTAAGCCAGTGTGTGTGCAGCAGTCATCTTAGATCCTGTCGTTTCCATCTGTTTGTTAATCGCAGCCTGGAGAGTTCAGTTTTCTGTGAGGGATGGATAGATACACAAGTCAGAAATAAATCAGCCCATGTTCTGGAAGCGCAGACTTCAAAACACGGCCGTCAGAGCTGGGGTCCTGTGGGCTCCGCAGCCGGGGAGGCAGGCTCAGGACAGGAACCCCGGCTGGCCGCTGCCCATCAGAGACAGGTCCTAACACTAACACGCAGCACTTAGGAAACAGTTCCAACTGCGGAGAAACAATGTAACTGACCCCTGTAAGCCTGGAGGACATTAGACATGTTAACATTTTGCAAATGTGTTTCAGGTTGTTGAAAGAAGTGAAACATTACAGGCAGAGCAGAGTTTCCTCCCCTCCCTCTCCCCACCACGCGACCTCCACGCACGCCGATGTGTTTAACCCTGCTCATCCGTGTTTTCATGGCTTCGCCATCTGCCCGTGTCCGTAAACAGAGGATGCCATAGTGCTGTGCGCGTTCAACGGCCACGTGTGGCTCCAAGCGGGCTGGCTGTGGCTTGCTCTTCTCCACTCAGCTGTGTTTGTAAACGGATCCCTGTTGAGAGGTGGGAGTCCACTGTAAGAACAACCCCCAGTTTATCTGTTTCCCTTCAGAGGGACACTTGGTGCTTTGTTCCCCGTAGTTTTGTTATTATGGCTGGACTCACAGCCCACATCGTTGTGCAAGGCTCCTGGTGCACGTGTGTGAGCCGGCGTCCCAGGTGCGGCTCTGCAGGCAGACTGCTGGTCGGAGCAGCAGCTCCTCTGCCCGGGTGTGGCCAAGGTGTGCTCTGAGCCCAGCAGCCCAGGTAGAGAAAGACTGGACTTCAAGTTCACGTATTCAGAGGGAGAGGGTTGCCCCCTCCTTCCCCTCTCTCTCCCTCCTCCCTTCTCTCCTTCTTTACTTTCTTCCCTCTCCCTCTCCCAGCACCTTCAGTGTAGAATTCACACAGACTGACCAAGATGCAAATCCTCGTTTTGCCACCAGCTCGTGGGGAAACTGGGGCAGCTTTCCACGTGGCGCTGTGCCTCTGTCTCCTGCCTGTAAGATGGGGCAGTAATTCCCACTGGACAGGGCTGCTGTGACCTGGGTTTTGCTCCAATAGATGAAGGATGTGGCAGAGTGTTCGGTAAACNGGGCGAGGCCGCGAGGTGGGCGCATGCTGCCCTTTGTGCAGCTGCCAGGACGGAGGGGGGCGCCGGCACCTATGGAGCGCCAGGCTGGACAGCGTCCCCCCAACCCCTGCCTAGCTGCTGAGCCCCCTCAAGGAGCCATTGGGTGCTGCCGAGAAGGCGGACGTAGGATTTATACAAGTGCCGTCTTTGTGAAGTCTGGGAGAGAAGACACCCCACGTGAGGGGCATGGGCAGGGCAGCCTCTAGGACAGCACCCCAGCCCGCTGGAGAGCCCCCAAGGAGGCCAAGTCTGGGCTGCAGAGCCAGGCCTGGGGTCCACAGCACAGAGGCCGAGTACGGCCTGGCAGAGCCGGGCAGTGCATGGAGGCGGCCGGGGCGAGGTGAGGGCTGCCAGGGAGTGGAGTGGGCGGCCGTGACTCACACCTGAACCAGCAGGTGTGGGAGTGTGGCTGAGCCGGTGGAGGTCAGGGGCGGGAGCCGGGCGGTGGGATTCCTGGGCACGGCCACGACGGCGGGAGTGCCGGCAGCGCCCGCCACAAGCTTGGTGGTAGGGACGAGACTTCCCACCAAGCCCCAGATAAGAGCTGGATCGGCAAGTCTGCCGAGGCCAGATGAGTGCTGTCGGCCCTCCTCCCACGGACAGGGCAGCTCACCATCCTCCCCTCACGCTGAGACACACGTGTCCCTGCAGGGATGGAGGGGTGGTGTTTGTGGGGCGGCAGAGCCTACAGGGTGCTCGTTATTCCACAGATGAGCACTGTGTGTCACACAGACAGGGGGTCCTCTGCACTCCCCTGGGGGCCCCTCTGCATCTCCCACCCCAGCTGAACCTGACGCCCCCACCTGGGACTGGCCGGCCTCAGGCAGAGGTCAACCCTGAGGACTCAGTCTGACCATAACGACAGAGGAAAGAGTGTGCCCTCAGCCAGTGCCAGCACTGGCGGCCAGAGCCTGCGATCCAGGTGCAGGGCGGGCTGGCCTCTGGGGAGGGGCCTTCCTGCCTCCTCCTAGGCTCCGGTGGTGACTGGCAACCCTTGGTGTCCCTGGGCTTGTGGCTGCATCCCACCGATCTCTGCCTCCCTCCTCACAGGCCTTCTCCTGTGTCTGTCTCTCATCTTGTTATAAGGACATTAGTCATTGGATTAGGGCCACTGAACTCCAGCGTGACCGCATCTTAACCAGCGACATCTACCAAGACTCTGTTTCCAAATAAGGTCACATTCACAGGTCCTGGGGGTTAGGGCTCCAACCAAGCTTTTAGGGGACACAGTCCTTTCTATCCATAGCATAAGGGTCCTGGGATCCCCTGACCTTGACCTTAAACTCTGGCTGTGGGTCGGATCCAACCTTGGCCCTGAGCCGCCTGGAGGTAGAGAGGGCCGTTGCGTGGACAGCATCTGGTGTTGGGGCGAGGCACCCGCATGCTGGCGGAGCACCTGTGACATGCCACTAGACTCTGTTTGTAAAGCTCTTCTTAGCACACGGCAAGTCTCCTAGGAGTGGAGCTCAGCTCTGGGACACACAGGCCTGGGAGATGGGGGCTTTGAAAGGCAGACTGGGTTCCTAGTGCCTCCAGCCCCAAAGCCTTGGGAGGCACTGAATATTCTAGCAGCAGTGGCCCACAACTCCAGGCACTTAGGGGCCCTGTCTTGAGACTGTGACATGGTAGAGGCCTGGGGATGGGTTGGGCCAGAGAAGCCGTGAAGTTTCGGTGTTTAGNTCTGTGAAAAGAGTGCCCACCAACCTCCCAGGACAAGTCACGGACACGAAAGCCACCAGCAGCGTGGGTTCCTGGGCCCTGGGAGTTTCTGCCTACGGGAAACCTGGCCAGGTATGGGCAGAGCCCTGGGCGGGAAGGTGTTGGTTGAAAGCACACCTACACAAAAGGGACGCCTTTCATTCCTGCCATTGCGATGATTTTTCTTCCTTAGTTTCTAAGAGTTCTCAGGCAAGAGAGTCAGCGCCGGGCAGATGCACTGGTGTCCTGAGCTGGGTCCTGTTGATTAGATGGAGAATTCCAGAGCCAGGCTGCCTCTGGCCTGGTTTCCACTCGGCTCACTGCCCCCATTGGACCCCACGAGGATGGGCAGGTCAGGGGCCCGAGGGTAGGGGCTGCCCTGGGGCCACCTGTGCCCCCTCACGTGGTGCCCTGGCTCAGATTCTGGAGCTCTGAGTGCTCAGTGGGAGCACCCTGCACCCCCGACTGTGTGGGCCAGGCATCGAGACCCCCAAGGTGACAGCAGCTCCCCTGGGGGAATGTGGACAAAGCCGTTCCATCTGCCCTCCTCCGGGGGCGGGGCTGGGAAGAGCACATGGAAAACTGGGTTTGCTTAGCTCGTCACACCACGTTCCAAGGACTGTGGCTCCTTTGGGCTGGAGGCCGGGACGGTTTCAGGGATGAAGTGATACTGGGCTCTCTCAGCTGCAAGCATGGCAGGTGCTGGATGTCATGTGCTGCCAGGGCGGGGCTGGAGACGTGGGGTGCTCTGACCCAGATGTGCCTGGGGTGGGCAGCTATTGGTTCATGTCAACACGCTCTTTACGTGCCAGCTCCTACATTCAGTGCATCCCCTGATACTACGGGGCACCCAGTCTCATCCTCCAGGGACTGTGGGGACCAGGCTGCACACGCAGAAGGCCCTGCCCCGTGGTGAGAATGGCCTGTGCCTCCTGCTCAGCCCTCACGGCCCCTCACGACCCGACCCAGCCCCACGTCGC
>NW_017732027.1:17796-19293 GCF_001890085.2 Hipposideros armiger
AGAGTCCCTCTACACCCCCCCCCCAAAAAAAAACCACCTTTGCATAAGTGAGGCTGGTGTGGCATGATTTAATTGTCATTTATTTGTTCATCAGACATGACCTGACGTCCTTCCCCACAGCTCGGGGTGGTGATGCTGGGGACTCAGGGCTCAGGGCTGGTCAGGGGGAGCCCAGGCACCACGAGGGGAGCAGTGGGCCGTGCCGGGGGTCATGGTGATGCTTCCCCCAGTGTCCTCAAGAATGAGCATCACTTGGCCTTTGGGACCAGGGATAAAGGGACCTGCGTGTGCGAAGGCATGGAGGTGGACAGAGCAGTCTGGGGTGGGGAGGAGCCAGCTCTGTCCTGGTGGAGTGCAGGGTCCGAGTGGGGGGCTGGTTGGGGGTGTATGGAGGAGTCGGCGGGAAGTCTGGGAGGCTCTGAGGCACGCGGCGAAGCCCTGGAACCTTCCCCGACATCGCTCCCACTGGCCAGGCAGCGTGCTGCTGTTTTTAAAGCAGACACCCTCCACCGTCTCACTGGAAAGGCTCAGTGCAGACAGTGTGGTGTTGGGCCTGGCCGCACGGGGCTCAAATCCAAGCCCGGAGCTCACGGTGACTATGCAGTGACTCCTGGCCCCTGGGGACAGGGTGGTTGGCTCTCAGCGCTCAGGCCCGCGGCCCTGGCCTGTCCTGCAGCTTCCAGCTCACTGCCCCCTGCAGCCTCAGGGTTACCAGGAGGACTTCCTGGCACGGCCTCAAGTGTCCTGCCTCTGGACGGGCCTCCCCAGGGCCAGCCACTCGCCTCGCTCCCTCGGGGGTTCTGGAGGCAGCAGGACAGTGCTGGGTACCCCGGGATGGGGCCTGGTTGGGCTCAGGAGCCTTGGGGCTTGTATGATGCCAGCCTGGTCACAACCAGCCAGGGACTGTTCACTCGTGGAGAAGTACCAGGGCAGGTGGCCTCTGCCCCCAGCTGGCAGGGACGGAAGGGGTGAGTGGGAAGTGTTGGCAGAGCCAGTGGAGGGAAAACCACGTCCTCTGTCTGCATCAGTGCTGTCCCCAGCAGGACCTGGTGACCTCAGCCTCCCAACTGGTGGACAAGGGGCATTGAGGGTAGCTGTGCCCCTAAGGGGTGCCCAGCCCTAAAATACACTTGGGAGGCCGACCATTCTAATGCAAGGACTTTTCCTAAGACCCTTTTGCACGACTGACCCAGAGCGTGAGGTCAGTGGCAGCCGCTCTTCGTCAGGCCCCCCAGAGTCGGGCTCATTTGTAAGTGAGCCTCGTCTGCCATCCACCCAACCGTCATTCATTCATTCAGCAAACATCTCCTGTGTGTCTGTTGTGTGCCAGGCATTAGAAACATGTTAGACACATGGTTACAGAAGGGGAAACTGAGTCTCAGAGAGGCTTCCTTGAATTTCAGGAAGGTGGAAGGAAAGGCCCGCAGGCCCCAGCATCTGCTCTCTCCGCTATGCACCTCTGCTCAATCGAACGAATAATCTGCCTACCCTGTCCCG
>NW_017732027.1:21953-29203 GCF_001890085.2 Hipposideros armiger
GCACTCCTGGGGACCCTGAGAAACAGTGTACTGTGACCACTGCTGTGGAAATCAATGAAAAATGAAAAACAACGAAAGCCCGCCCTACATTTACTCTGTTATCTAGAATTTCCAGAACTCTGGCTCTGTTAAATGTGTGTGTGTGTATTACGCCCGCAGAACAGGGCCTGGCACAGAGGCAGGAGGAGCCCCAGAAATGTAAATGGGGGGGGTGGTGGTTAGCAGCTGTTGCCCCGTCTACCAGCCTCGGGCTGAGGCCCAGGAGCCGCCAGTGCTTTGTCCAGGCACAGGGAGTCCTGGCCAAGTCACATTCCCTGTCTGTGAAAGGACAAGAGTGCCTTGTGTGCAGGTGAGATGAGGCACCATTAGCTCTTCCATGGGGCTAATAATCCCTGTGGCGACACCAGGCCCCGGTCCACGGCAGGTCTGTGGGGCGTCTGAGGATGCGGAGCAGGCAGGCGAAGCCAATGTCGGAGGCCCTTCCTCGCAGTGGAGATGGTGTCCGTTCCACCCTGGAGTCCTCCGGCCGTGACTATGTAACCTGCGTGGTACAATCCACCCGTGCACAGCTGACGCTCGCATTGTCTTTAGCAGAACAGAACAAGCCTTGCATGTTTCCTTACCATGTAAAACCCGCGGTGTTCTGGCTCCCTTCGTCTTCAGTGTGGGACCCCCCTCCCATGGCGGAGCTGGGGGGGTAGGCGCGGGGCCGTGGGGGCGGTGACGGAGATGTCACACCCGGCGGGGGACCCAGGGCGCGGCGGTGCCAGGAGTCCAGCTGCGCAAGTGTTTCCTCGTTTCCGCTGACTAATGTCTCTAGCGACATGTCCAGGGGGTTGTGCGACAGATAGACGTGCACTTCTTTTATTAAAGTTTGCTTTTCCTCCTTTATGAAAATGCAGTTATTATAGAAAACGTGGAAGAGAAAACGGCTCACACATAATCGCACTTGCCAAGGATGATAGGCCTCACTCCTAACAGGCACTTTTTAAAGTTCCGTTTATTGGGGTACTATTGGTTAATAACATCACGTAAGCTTCAGGTGCACAGCGTGACAATATGGCGTCCACATGCTCGGTTGCGTGCTCCCCACCCAGAGTCGAGGCTCCCTCCCCCCTCCATGTTCTTGACCCCTTTGTCCTCATTCCCTCGCCACCCTGAGAACCACCATTCTGTTATATCTACAAGTTTGTGTTATTCTTTGTTTGTATGTTTGTTTTATTCGTTTATCTGAACGATGGAGGACGCTCACTGCTGCTTTACCCTTTTGAGTCTCACAGGGCTTGTAAACGTGGGTGTCGGGGGCTTCCTGGCTCGAGCGAGCAGCCCGCGTGGGGGCAGAGTGTCTGGAGGGGTGACGTGGAGGCGCGGCTTAGCTTCACCCCCCAGCTAGCCTGGCTCCTGTCCAGGTGCTTGGCGGCTGCAGCTCTCCTGGCCACAGCAGGTCACATACAGTCCCGCCGGCGTCCGGGAGGCAGCCTGTGAGGTCGAAGAGGCCTGAGTGCTGTTGTTAGCAGCTGCTAAGTGTGGCCGAGTGACATGTCACCCCCAGCCCCGCACACTGTGCCTTTGTCCGCATGGACCCTGGCTGGGGATGTCGGCAGAGGACTGGGATTTTCCCTGAGGCCTCCATTCGGATGCGGCGTCTTTATTCTCAGGCCCCTAAGCTGAGGAGCCCACCCTGGGGGCTTTGGTTAGCCTCTGGGTGGGTGACTGAGGGACCAATTGCCTGGTCTGGTCTTCACGGCTCTCATGCCTCTCTCGTCCTCGGGGTCAGGCAGCTTTCTTGTTTAGAAGCCTAAAGCCACCAGCTCCTGAGTGGTGGGTGGGGACCGACCCTACAGCTCCAGGGTTGCCTGCTCTTCACCGTGACGTGCTGGGTCCTGGATGGGAGTTTCTGCGCCTGCCTGGGGTCTCGAAAAGACCAGAGCGCCAGCCCCCACAGATCTGGGCTTCGGTCCTGGTGCTGGTCCTCTAGGGAAGGTGCTGCTTGCTTTTGGTCCCAGTTGTCACATTCACAAAATGAGGGGCTGCACCCCTCAATATCCTGCAGCCCTTGCTCCCACAGCTCCAGGCCCTTCCAGGCCCAGGGATCTTTCTTGGGTGACTTTCCACCACTCAGGGATGTATTCTGCTGATGGCATTCTGGGGTGCTCAAGCCCTGTGCCCCCCGTCATTGGAGATGGCTGCAGGGTTGGTTGGGAGTGGGCTCCCCCAAGGGGCTGGCTCTGCCCTCCTAGCTTCAGAAGCAAGGCCTGTGCCCTCTGCCCTGAGAAGCCACACCCAGGATGAGACGGCAGTGGCCCCCACTGCACCCCTACCCAGCTGCCTCACCTGTGTCCATCTCAACTGTCCCCTGCAGGACATGGTCCCTTGTCCCAGGATAGCTCTGCCACCGTCTTCTGAACACCCTCTGTTTTTGATTCTCCCCTAATCACAGATCCCACGGCTTCTACGTGAATAGCTCAGGTCCAAGTGGTTCTATCCACCCTTCATCCAGCTGTGGAGCTGGGTCTGCTGATGTCGCCTCGAGTTGCAACCTTGCTTATGGTGACCAAGTCCTCTGGCTGTGTGATGCTGGCCTCGCTGCCCCATATCACCCAAGCCTTTTGCTTGTGGCTGCTACTATGCTGCTCCCATGCCCCTCATCTCAGGGTTCCCAGGACCCACCCAAGGCCTGGGATATGGCAGGTACCCGTGAAGCTGCTCTGAAAAAAAGGGGTTTGTATGAGCATCAGGGCTTAGAGTTCCCCTCTGCCCCCATGAGAGGCAGCGTGACCTTAGGTGTGGATGCGGGGAGGCACACCGGGGAAAGGCCTGTTTAATGCATTCATGTACAGAGTGAATGAATGTATGAATGGATGCCCTGTGTGGACACAGCACAAGAGGAGGCATTTCCCCACAGCCAACCTCAGCTTTGTCAGTTGGGCTGCACCCCCGAGCCCCAGCTGATTGTGTTGGATTCTAATTGCTTTTCTGCCATGACGGAGTCTCACTATCTGAAATGGGGGGGCTTCGATTATTGAAAGGCAAAGCCATTCCCAACAGTCAGGAGTTTGGGTCGAGACATCGTGTTCTACCTTCCCCTTTCTAGCAAGAGCACCACATCTGGTGTCAGGCAGACCTGCGTTCAGATCTCCACCTCACCGTTTGGTGGCTGTGTGACCTTGAACAAATTGTTCAGCCTCTCTGAACTACGATGTGTTCATTTGGAAAATAGGGAAAATAAACTGCAGTACCCTGAGGAGTTGTGAGGGCAGACATGAGTCATACTCATAAAGCACTTAGCACAGTTTGACAATGAATGGCAGANATACAAACATTTAGTTCATAGCAGTGAACAATCTTGGCATTGGCCCCCTGTGACCTGCTTCTTAGTGGGGCAGCTGTGGCCCCCTCCAGCTTTGTCCGAGGCGCTCTCTTCAGGGACCCTTTCCTCCCCGCTGGCGCCCTCGCCTGCCCCAGCTGTCCCTGGGCATGTGTTCACTGACCCTGGACAGCCGAGCTCAGAGTTTGCTAGACTCAAGTCTAAATCCTGCGTTAGCCCCCTGGCCAGCTAGGGGACTGGGCAAGTCATTGCCCCTCTTGGAACCTCAGGATCTTCATGAAGCAGGAAGAATCAGGTTGGCCGTGTCTTTCTCACAGGAGAGGCGGTGTGTGTGGACATGTTCTGTGGACTGAAAAGCAGGGGGCACCTGGTGACCACTTCCGTCACCAAGGGGCCTCCTGTTTCTGAGGTTGACAAAGGAAATGCCATCTTTGGGAGGATGGCGAACTCCATGAGCAACACCGTTCACTGAGCTCTGAGTCTGTGCCTAGCACTGTCTGAATGTTTTAACCTGGGCAACAGCCCCTTGAGGAGTTGGGGAAGGGAACTCTCAGTCCCTGAGAACCTAGGGCATGCCAAACCCTGAAGTGTGCCACCTCCCTTCAGCCTTGAAGCAATCGCATGAGGCTGCAGTAGAGTCCCTATGGTGCAGTGGAGAACGGGAGGCTCGGGGAGGGTGGGTGACTTGCCCACAGCCACACAGCGGCCTAGTGGCTCAAGTGGGATTCATGCCACCGTCAGCCTGGCCTGAGGGTGTTGCTGGTCCCAGGACCCTGGCTGCCTGCTCAGGTCGGCTGTTAATGCTGTGAGATGACCTCCCGCTTCCTGTGAGGGCTCTCAGGTGTTACCATGCAGCACACGCAGCAGCTCAGCATCCAAAACAAATGGAGAAGCAGGAGCTGCCCTGGCTGAGCTGGGAATGGAGAGAGCTCGCAGCCAGTCCCCGGCGGGGTGGGACAGCCTCTCTCCTTACAAGAATCACACATGACCACACAGGGCGAACCCAGTAGGCTTGAGCCAACAAATGCAGAAAATGATAAACCCATGTGCGTGGAAGTCAGGAGGGCACAGCAGACACAGAGCCTTGGTGGCCAGTGCCAAGCCCCTGCAGGGCAGCATCCTACTGAACCCATGAGAGCGGAGGAAGACCTGGGTGCAAATCCAGCCCCACGACGAGCTGTGTGTCCTTCAGCAGCGCCCTGCCCGCCTTTCTCTGGGCCTTGATTTCCTCATCCATTAAATGGGAACAGCATTCCCCACCGACAGCGTTACCGTGAAGTCAAGTTTTGTGTCCAGCACCAGCCCCACAAACGAAGACCCCCCCTCTCAACAACCCCACTGACCCCAAGCCTGAGTGCTTATTGTTCATTTCAGAAGGGAACAATGCCCCAAGACACATGGGCTCGCAGCTGACAGGGTCTGGAAGACCAGGGATGTCAACTACCTCATTGTGCAAATGGGGAAACTGAGGCTCAGGAAGGAGGGGAGTGGACTCTCATCTCTAATCCTGATGCATGGGCCCAGGCTCCTGCACAAACAAGAGTTCTTTGCACTTTACTCTCAGCTTCTTTTCTCAGTAGCTGTGGCTCCCTTTATGATCCTCCAGCGTGTCATACCATCACCACCATCACGACCGTCACGACCATCACCATCATCTCCATNAGGCTCTGGGATTAAGGTACTGTGGGGAAGTTCCTCTCTGCAGCGTGCTCAGGGGAAATCCTTGAACCAGGCGGGTCAACCCCTCACCGTTGTCTGCATCCCGGTCACCCTCGCTGACATGGCCCCTGTCCCATAGCCCCTGCTCGGGACCAGGCCCTGCGATGCTCATCACATCACCCTCACACAGCCCTGGGGTCCTGTTCATGGGAGGAAAGTCTCAGCTTTTCCACCGAACTGCTTGGCTCTTCTCAAGCCCTCCATAGGGAACTCCAGTATTCCCGAGGCTTTTCCCAAATGTCTTCCTTGCGGCCGAAAACAAGCCCCCCCCCAGTCCAAGGGGCCCGTGGGCTGCCCCTCAGCCCACAGGCCCCATTTGCTGCTCCTTGAGTCCACACAGACCTGCTGGGCGGCTCTTGGCAGAGTCAGCACGGCTGGGTGCAGGGTTCTTCCAGCCTCAACTGCAGATGGGGACGGACTCAGCCTCCTCCTCTGGGACCCCCGGCCCTGGGCAGTCACCAGGCTGCGTCCCCTTCCTCACAAGGAGGTCCCATTGAGGGCCCTCCCTTCCCATGTGCGCCAGGTGGCCTGAGGCTGAACTGCCCCCTCTTGGCCCAGCCGAGGACCCCTGACATCTTGGAGCTCTGTGCGGTGTCAGTGTCCTGAAGCTGCCGGAACAAGTTAGCACAAACTGGGGGCTTGAAGCAATGCGCTCCTTCCTGCATAGGCCTGGAGGCCGGAAGTCTGACATCCGGGTGTCAGCAGAGCGGGGCTCCCTCCTGTGGCTCTAGGGGAGGCTCCTTCCTGCCCCGTCCAGCTCCTGGGGCCCCAGGGGCTCCTGGGCTGTGGCTGCATCACCCCAGCCTCTGCCTGTCTTCGCGTGGCCTCCTCCCTGTGTGTCTGTGTGTCTGAGTCTGCTCTTCTGTCACTTATAAGGACACTTGTCATTGGATTTAAGGCTCACTCAGGTAGTCCAGGCTGATCTCACCTCAGAATCCTTAACTTGCTTACATCTGCAAAAACCTTTCTTTTCCAAATAAGGTCACTTTAGAAGATTCTGGGCTTGAGGGTATGGACGTATCTTTTGGGGGCCACTATTCAACCCACTACAAATCCCAACGGGAAGAGGCTGAGGCCGCGCTTCCCACGTCTCCAGGGTGCTCCCTGGCCCAGTGCACCCCTATCTCCTGCCTCCCCGGGGGCCAGCTGGGAGGGCACAACGCCCCACCGCCCTCCCCACCTGGTGGGGCTGGAAGACTCACCTTCCATGCGTGTGCATGAGGGGACCTGCTGCCTCTGCTGTCCCAGACTCTCAGTGACGGTCACTCATCCCCTCCGTCATCGGAAGGACCTTCAGCTGTGGGCAGAGCTACGCGCCCACCTCCCCGCCCCCACAGGGGACAGGATGGAGCCTGGAGAGGCTGCGGCTGGCCCAGGATTCCCTGCGGGGCGTGGTCTTGAATCTGGACCCCTTGCCTCTTGTCCAGGCTACCTTGAGAACAACCTCTGGTATCAACACCTGGGAAGGTGGCGTGTTGGCTACCGTCTAAATTGTATGGGAAAATATGAAAATGGAGCTGTTAAAATTCCCTCTCATCCGCCTGTGTCAGAGAAACCAAGCTCATTCAGATGGTTTCCGCACTTCCCACCGTCTAGGGGTCACCAGCCTGCAGGGGGGCCGTGCTAATACCAGCTTCCACTAGACTCACATCACGGTGCTAGGCCGGCCCGATTTCAGGGGCTCGGCTCCCCATCTCCGGCCCCATGCTGCCTGGCTGTCCTCCTCTGTGCATCTCTTTCTCTCAATTAAGGCCCAGCAGCTCAGGCACCGAGGGGTTCTGGCTGTGTGCTCTCTGTGCCTTAATTAGGGGTCACTGTGGATGGTATTATTTCCCTGGCTGGCCGTGATTCTATTAAAATTTCCCTTTGTAGACGTCAGGCACAGCCCGGCTCTACCAGGGACAAAGGAGAGAGAAACCCAGGGCAGAGCAGCTGGCTCATCCGCAAGTTACATGCTTTCATCCCCCCGCAGTTTAGCCTGGAGGGGCCCACAGGCCTCAGCATTCAAGGGAATTCAGATCTTCCGGTACCTGGACTCTGTGCTGGGGCTGCGAGTGGGGGGTTCTGGCGTGAAGACAGTCTCAGCAGCAGCGGGTGTGGTGATGAACTAGTAATGTCTGCCGTGGACTCTGGAGAGGGCTGTGGGGTGCCGGTGCCACCTGTGTGTCCTCTCCAGCCACATACTTTGGGCCTGGCCCCCCTG
>NW_017732027.1:30243-55914 GCF_001890085.2 Hipposideros armiger
GGGTGGGGTGAAAGCCCCAACCTTCTACTCAGGTCTTGGCTCCACTGGCAACCAGCCCCCATCCTTTGGTGACTTAGGGGCTTTCCAGAAGTCACCTCATTAACATAACAAATGATGAGTTTATCACTCTCATCACTCCCAAGGGGTTTAGGAGCCCTGCATTTGGAACAGGACAAGACCAAATTCGTATTTCTTATTATAAATCGCAATAGCACATTAGCTGAAAAGCTGCTCCATGCACAAGCACAGAATTCCATACCGAAACTTCCTGGTCACGTAAGTCCACCTTTTGTCATCCGATGTGCCCATACTTAAATTTCTGGTACATGCACTGGCTTCTTTTATGTATTTGTGCATTTCTCTCTCATTCGTTCATTCATTTGTTCATTCATTCATTCACTCATTCCTTAGTGAGCCCCTCCCACACACTTGGCCCTGTCTGGGCTGGGGGACACCTTTGTGGACTGACATTCTAGTTGGCGAGATGGACGCTGATCAGATGAGTACACAGACAGACAATAATACAGAGCCTCCAAGCATCCAGTCGACCTCGTAATTTTAGTTGCATGAGCGCCAGTACCTTCTCAGAACAACACACCCTCCTGGGAGCCCTCGGCAGCCCTCCCACCTGAAGGGTCTCAAGATGTGTGGATCCTTTTTCGAAATGTCGCCTGTCTCTGGGTGGTAAATAAAGCACACGCAGTGGGTCGCCGGCCCTCCTGGACCTCACAGGCATTGTCTTGTGGTTGACACTGGTGTTTTAAAGGTCCCTGGGCCGTGTTCCATGCCCACAAGGCAACCGGAAGCCTGTTACTTCAGGTTTGAAAACCCCATCTGCACCTGGAAATTGAGGCATGGAATTCCTGAGTCAAAACAGTTGCGCCTAATTTATAGACAGAGCCCCCATCAAAACCTTCTCCCTGGGAACCACCTGTGAGTGGTGTCGCCCCCTGGGGCTCTCAGCACACAGGAAAGGCCTGCTGTGAGTGAGTGGGCAGGGACAGGCCACACTGTGGGGGCTGCTGAGCCCTGGAGGGGCTTCGAGTAGAGAGGAGAACGGAGTTAAGAGGGGAGAGAGGCTTGGGTGCTTAGTGCCAGGCTCAGGCTCAGCTCACAGCTGGAGGTTGGAAGGGGAAGGTGACATCATATTTCAGGCTACAGGAGCTGTGACTGCAGGAGGGCAAGACCTGAGGCCGAGGCTGGGGTTAAGGCAGCAGGGGTGGGGTAGAGAGGGGCAGGGCCTGAGACAGACGGGGAGCAGGCACCTCTGGCTGGGAAACCTGCCCACCACCTGGGCTGAGCCCTGCAGAGGGCACAGAGCTGCCCTGCTGTGTCTTCTCTTTAAGCTCTGCCCGCCTCCCCGGGGGCTGGGCACTGCTGTGCTCTCCTCTTCCTGTGCCCGTCTCATGTTTGTCGACTGACTCACTGCAGAAGGGCTGCTGTGATTCAGATCTGTCTGGATTTGACTTTTCTGTGTGACCTTGGGCTCCTCACTTACCCTCTCTTAGCTTCCGCGGTCTCAGCTGTGAAAGGAGGGTGGTAACAGTAACACCGGCACTTATTAAGCATTTGTTGCATCCGTGTGCCCGGTGCTCCTCTGAGCCCTTTCTGCAGTCTCACCGTGCCTCACAACCCACATGAGAGGCAGCGCCGCTGCTGTTGTCTCCGCTTGTCGGATGAAGGCAGGCGGCGGGGGCAGGCTCGGCCGGCTCCGGGTGTCCACAGGCCAGGGCAGTGGAGTGGTCTCAGGTGCCCGCAGCCAGCTGCCCCGGCCTCACTGCCCCAGCTGTGGGAGGAAGACCCTAGGCGCGAGCGGAGTGTGGGAAGTGCTGGCTACTCCCGCCTCCATCAGCCTTCCAGCCTCTTGTGGAAATCGCCCCACCTGGCATGGAATCGGGCTCTCAGAAAAGGAGCCGGAAGACGGCCTCCGCGGGCCCGACGGGCTGCCCTCCGCACTCGGTAAATAACACCTCCACCTGAGCCCCTTGGAGGCTGGTCCCTGACAAGTAGACCTGAAGGAAATGGGTTTACAATGTAAATGGATGTTTTATTTAATATGGAAGTTAAAACAGCGTTTCTTCATACGGCAACTGGGGTTCCAGGAGACTCGGGGCCAGGAAGGAAACAGGTGCGTTTCCTGAGCACGCCGAGCGCCTGACCCCAGCCGGCCCTGCCTGCCCACATCCTGTGCTTCTCACCTTGGTGGGTGCTCTTATGGGTTAGAAAGGAATGCCAGCTGCTGGGACACGCCCCCACTGGCTAGGGTTCAAAAGCAATGGAAGCTCATTTCTACGATGCTTCTCGTGGGGGGGTGGGGAGCCTGTGCTCCACGTGGTCACTCAGGGGCCCAGGCTCCGTCCCTCCATCACACGGCCGTCTTCCTGACTTCCGAGGGGGAGAGAACGGAGTGTCTCGGGTAGGAGGGTGTGGGGACCTGGTCTGGAAGTGGCACACACCATCTCTGCTCATGGGACCCAGGATGGAACCCAGTCACAGAACCTAAGTCCCGGGGGAGGGGACGCAGCTGGGGAACAGCCATCCTGTCTCTGCCAGCTTTCCACCTGATTCTACAGCACAGCACAGAGGTGCTTGGCAGGCAAGGCAGCTTCCCGAGGCCTGGATTTGACCCTGGACCTGCCAGGCCCTCGGCTTTTAGCAGCCACTCGTGACTGTGGGGACTCCACGAGCATAGCTGGGTCATAGTCCTGGGTCTGCTGGTGGTCACAGGCCAGCTCACCAACCCTCCTTCTCAGGCCTTGTTTTCCCCAACTGAAGATAAAGTCCTTGGACCTGATAAGCTCTGAGTGCACTCCGGCCACTTGACAGCCCCCTCGTCGTGCTCTGCCTGTTGACCTGAGGAGGGGTTCTGAGCCTCGTTTGTGTGCGTGTGTACGTGTGTGCATGTCCAAGCAGGGAGCTGTCCCAGGTGGTGGGACAGGGGACATGTGGGCATTGTTTGGGAAGTGGACACAAGTGTAGTATGAAAGACATAACTGCCCGGCCTGACTGAGTTTGCCAAGTTGCTTCTTTTAAAAAAATCCTTTTTATGATTGTAATCAATGTGCATTGTGTGAAATCTAAATAACACACCCCCACTCCCATACACAAATAAACCAGCAAAGGGAAGCATATTACCACTGGACACAAGCCCTTTCAGTTAACATCTGTTTTGTTATATTCAATGCCTACAAACACGCACACGCATACACACACACACATATACACATTTACATACTGGCAAACATGTACATGCACATGAGTGTATTTCTGTAGTTGAGATCTTATTCCTAATATAGGTTTGTATCCTGCTCCTTTAATGGTGTCACATTCCCGTATTGTGACATACTTGTCATGAATGCCACTCTGAGCGGCTCACCCCATGAACCTGCCACAATTGGCTCAGCTGTCCCCGATATTTGATCTCAGAGCGGTTTCCATTTTGTGTCTCCATCAGGCAGTCCCACAGGGAATGTCTTAGTCCCTTGGGTCACTGTAACACACAGTACCGTAGCCTGAGTGACTCAGCCAGCACACGTTTATTTCTCATAGTCCTGCAAGCTCCAGACCAACGCACAAGCACAGTCGGGTCTGGTGAGGGCTCTCTGCCTGGCTNACGGTTGGCTTGGTGTAGACCCTGATTCTGAGGGTCTGTGTGTTCATTTCTCTTTCCCCACGCTCCCTGGCTGACTGAGAGCAGGAGCTGATGTATCAGAGCCTCCAGGAGTCCTGTTTATCCACACAGACCCTGCTCTCAAAATGCCTGTCTGGTCTGTAGCTCCGTTCCAGCCACCGAGGGCTCTTGAACCCAGGGGCAGAAGGCGCAGGCGGGTGAGCAGCTCCAAGTGGGCACAGGGAGCTTGGAAAGCTGGCTCGAACCTGTCCACTCATTTCCTTTCTCCATCAAACAGCTGCTGCTTGCTGCATCCCTTTGGGGAAGTAGCTGTCCTTCTGCTACTCCCGTACGTGCCCCATCCAACTGGCAGCCGTGGACCGTGAGCCTGTAGCAGGGTGTATATAATTCAGGGACTGCTCAGCCAGCTTCGCCAGACCCGATTCCAAATCCCCAGGACAGAGACTCTGGCGGCCTCACCCAGGGTCAGCTGTGGCCAGATGGGCAGGGTCCCGGAGCTTGTGCTCACCCAGCTGGAGCCCCCCGAGGGGTTCTCGGGGTGGGGGCGGCAGGGGAGGGACTGGAACAAACCTCTTCATCGCCTGTACTTGGGCCTGGACCTCAGGCGCTCTGAGCTGTGAAACACGGGGTGCGGGGTGGGGGGGAGGCGCACGGAGACCTCCCCCTTGGGTGGCCGATGGTGTCCAATGAGATGTTCTGTTAAAGCCCCAACACAGTGAGAAGCACTTCAGCCCCCCTGCGTGCTTGTGTCTGTTTTCTGTCACAGTCCTTACAGCGTGCTGTCCCAACAGGAGGCACAAGCACTCAGGTGGGGACAGCCCATCCTGGCGCCCCCCCCCATTTGCCTGTGGCCTCTGGGCCTCTCGTGTTATATTGGTGGCTCTGCCCGCCTCACAGCATGGTTAGGAGGTCCAGTGAAGGAAAGTTTGAAAGTGCCCGGCACATACTAGGTACACGTGCGTTTATGTGTGTGTGTGTGGGGGGGGGTTAAATAAGTGAGTGAAAGGTAAGAAATTTTGGGTGATGTTTTCAACTAGGATAAATATGACACTAACTGAGATCAAGTCTAAGCGGAGTTTTTTTCCACCTGGATTCTTAGAATTTGGGGACTTTGAGATCAGCTAACCCAAATCTCTCATTTGTTGGAGGTTGGGCTTACAGGAAAGAGAGAGGAAAACGCACGTTTATTGAGCACTGACTGCGTGCCAGGTCCCAGGCCAGCCCTGTTCCGTATAGCTCCTCCTCTGAGGGGCCTACGACGCCCCTTAGGATGCACATCATAGAGTCCCCAACTTTCTTGGGAGGCTGAAACCAAAAGAGCTGAAAGTCCTGCTGACTTAGAAAGTAGAACGTCTGGAACTCAGAAACCCAGGCTGTTCTATATCTACACGCATTATATTGTAACCTGTTTTCAAGCATTTCAGTGTTTTTACCAGTGTTTTTACAGTGTTTCTTTGATTACCTGGTGTTTCCCAGAAAACACCGTGCAATAAAAATCAACATGTGACGAGAGTCATCTGAGCGGTATTCATCCCGGAGGCCCCTGGAATCTACTCTCAGAGCTCGCGCAGCCCGCTGTTTGCTGGCGGTGGCCGCCAAGGCCAAGTGCATCTTCCAAGCTGATTGATTTAGGTGTGCCTGAGAATTACATCTCCGTCTTCCCCGTGCAAGGCCGCTGGCTCTGTCACCCGCTTACACATTTCCGTGGTTCCTGACTCGGGAAACAAAGCGACCCGCGTGATATCGAGTTTATCTTTCTCATATTTTATGAATTCTCTTTCTAACAGAGCCGAGACGGAGGAGCCGCTGGGTGGGGACTTGGGTGATGGTGGTGCCGTGGGAAGGAGTGTGTTGCAGGAAAGCCATGCTGTCTGAGACCTGTGCGATGAAAGGAACACAGCCCCACGAGGGTATGCAAGGCGTTGGCCAGAAAGTGCTGCCGATAGTGGGGAAATGACAGACTTGAGTCCTTTGCAACCCCCTCCCCCAGCCAGGTTCTCTCCTCTCCCTTCGCTCTGATCTTATTTAAGAGGAAACAACAAAATGATCCAGTCTNAGCCAGCTGGCCTGTGGCTCTTGCAGGACAACTCCAGTATGACCTTCCCAGCCTCGGTGGCACAAGCTGCGGTCCTGTGGCTTTGATCCTGCAGCTGTCCTGTGGCAGCTGGGCGCAGCTCGGGTCTGACAGGCACTGCATCAGACCCAGCTGTCTCTGGGCCCAAAGCTCTGAGGAGCAAAACCAAGCCTTTGAGAAAAGTGACAGCATGAGCTCGGGGAGGGGATGCCCAGGGTGACACTCACAGAGCATTTGGCCCTGGGCTCCGGTCAAATGTAAACCCACTGGAACGGGAACAGAGCTGGCATTTGTCGGGGCTGGAGGGGACGCATTACGCAGGGCAGGTGTGTGGGGAGATTTGGAGCCATATCATACTGAGCTGGGAGATGTGGGCAGGTTACGTCCATTCGCGAGCTTCTGGGAACGCTGTGTCGATCGGATGGAAATCCTGTATCCCCACTTTCCCGGGGCTCATGGCCTCACCCGGGAGGCCGCGTGTCCTCAGCAGGCCTGTAACGTGATCTGTTTCCAGGGTGCCGTCTGCGGCTCAGCCTGGCCTGTAAGCGTGCAGCTCAGTGGCCTCCGGACTCCCAGCTGCAGGCCTGGCACAAGGGGCTGAGTGACTACAGGACGGTGGTTGATACCTGGTGCCTATTTCCTGGAGTGCGTAGAAGGTTCCGGGAAATGGTGGTGGAGCCAGTGGGTAATCGCAGCATGCACGGAGCGCGCAGTGCATGCTGGGTACTCGTGCACGTGCCCCTCACACCATCCTCACAGCGGCCCTTCCAACTAGGTCCCGTGGTCCTCTCCCCATGGTACAGGTGCAGAAACTGAGTCCCCGACAGCATGTAACCCAGGGAGCCAGGGGCAGAGCTGGGAGCCTTTCTGAGTGTACGATAGGAGACACACACACGGGGACTGAAGAATCCAGCCCGTTAGTAGGATTTGCCACGTAGCCTATTAATAAAAAGAAAACGGGCTCTGACATGACCTGGTTTTGAGTCCTGGGCCTCGTCCAGCTGTTTACCTCGGGTGGGGTAGGGGGCAGTTTACTTGGCTTCCCGGGAGCTCCACTCCTGTTTTCTGAAAAGGGGATTTTAAAAGAAGATACCAGGACATAGTAGGTGCTTAATAAATGTTTCCTTCCTGAGTGGAGGTGTGGGTTTTGTCTGCTGAATCTCCCCGGATGGGGGGGCGGGGCCCTGGCTCAAAGGCCTCTGGGAACAAAGCTTGACTAAAAGGCCCTGCTGCTCTCCACGGCCCTTGAAAACAGCAGATGCTGGAGGCTGGCGAAGCAATTTGTTGTTTAACTTTAAGGGAAAAATTAGATCAGTGATTTGTGCTTATTGAATTTGGAAATTGTGGGGAGGAAAGTTGGCGGATTTGGGGTGATGGTGCTGCCGCTCCCCTTCGCGGCTCCAGAACTCAGCACGCGGCATACAAACGGCCCCGATTAATTTCTCAGCAGGATTCCCGCACGGCCTGTATGCAGATGCGCACCAGAGTGGCCTGAAAGTGGTCGAACTGGGAGCCGAGATATGGCGGCAGAAATGGGCGTGAGGCAGCTGGTGGTTTCAGACAGGCAGCCCTGGCCCCACGCGGGTGGGCTGTGGGGCGCAGAACTGAGACATGGCAAGCGTGTCTTCTTTCTTTCCTGGCTCCTGGAACCACAGTGTTAATTCAGTCATTCACTCAAGGAGCGTGCGTTGAGCGTCTACGCTGAGCCAGACGTAAATGAAGAGCCAGAGGTGCCGCAGCGATCAGGACACGTCCCTGCAATCCAGAACTTTCTAGTCTAAGGGAACTAGTCNTCATCATCATCATCATCGTCATAGCAGTCTCTATTTATTGAGCGTTCACTCTGTGCTAATTCTTTCGTGTGAACTTTTCCTTTAACACTCACAGAGAATCCCTTTGGAGTAAGTTCTATTATCTTGTATTCTCTCCATTTTACAGATGAGGAAACTGAAAATCAGAGAGGCTAAGTGACTTGCAAGGGCCAGCTGGTTAGAGGTGGGACTGGGGTCTGAGTGGCGAGCCTGCAGCCTTGATGACAGCATGGCACCCCTACCCATGTGCACACAGGGCCCAGCCAACCAGGTCTTTATGGGTAGCAGGTTCATCTGTTCAGATTCATCTGTTCATTCGCCTGTTTTTCCATTTGCTCCCCCAGCTATCATATTGGCCAGGAGCTGTGCTGAGCACTGGCCATCAGCTCTCCAGTAGGACTGGTCAGGGCTGGTGGTGAGGCACGAGGCTGGGCCTAGTTCTAGAGAACCTTGGAGCCTAAGTGGTGGGCAGTTGGTGTGTGATGTGTGTGTGGGGGGGTGGCGGGGAGAAAGTGACAAGGAATGCCTGAAATTGCAGAGCACTGGGGACCGATGTAGCTACACCTTGGCCATGACAAGACAAGGGGCAGGGCCTAAATTAATGAGGGGCCAGTCACTAGGAAAGGGCTCCTGGAAGAGGGTGACCTTGAGCTGAACTTGGAAGAAGTGGGGATGGGACTTGAGGCAGGAGAGGAGCGTAGGGCAGCACAGGGGGTTGGACTTCTGTCCCTTGTAGCTCAGGGCCCTTCGGCTTTCTGGGCATCCCCGTGGTCACCCCACACTGTCACCCCATGGGCCTGAGAAGCTCCAGGAATGGGGGCCCATTCCTGGGCTTTGCCTGTGTCCTTGGTACCTGCCCGGGCCTGGCAGAGCAAAGAGGAAGGGAGAGGGTGAGGGCTGGACACAGAGGGAGCACGCCCAGACTCGGGGGGTTGGGGGGGCGCAGGTCAGCTCTGAAGATTCGCAGAGGAGAGCGGGCGTGGGGAGGAATTGGAACTCGTTCGAGAATGTTCCAGAGGTTTTTCTGGCCCTCATGTAGTTCACTGCAGGAAGAGAGGGAGGAGATGGAAGCAACGGGGCCCATTTTGTGCCAGCATTGCCCCCCATCTATGTGTGCTCATGTCACACAACCCTCCCAGGAAGCCCCTCCTTCCTGGTGCTCAGATGAGGAGCCCGGAGCCCGGAGAAGTGCGATGCGTGCCCAGATTCCAGCCTGGTTCTGCCCCAAGGCCCATCTGTGCCCTTTCCACCATACCACCTGGTCCCCAGGATTTAGAACTTTCTGGAAAGCTACTCCCCCCACACCTCTTCCCTGACCACCCCCCCAACACACTCAGGGCAGTGAGCCAGTGTCACTCTGCATGGAGGCTGTAAAATTAGCAACTTCATTTTGCTTGTTAGGAAATCAGTTAAGGGGAAAATGTGTTTTCAGGGGATTCATTTTCTTACAAACCAGCATGAGAAAAATAAAGAGAAAGGCCAGGTTCCAGGGAGAAAGGACGTTTTCTAAATTTATAACAGGGATTCATTATTCATGGGCCACATTTGAAAAGGCCAAAACCACAGAAAGAGCTAGGTGTGAGTGGAAAGGCCAGAGTGGGGGAGGGCGGTGGGGGTGGGCCGACCAGGGAGCCAGGCAGAGGGAACTGGTGAAGGGAGCGGATGATGGGGGGCGGCACGAAGGGCTGCGGCTGTCCCCCCGGCTTCCAACACTGCTCAGCCCTGTCTGGGGGGGCACAGGCCCCTCTCCAAGCAAGGCTGGGCTCTGTGTCCCAGTGACCACTGCCCGCTCAGTGGTTGGTGTGTGCAGTAGTAACCTGCACACAGTAAGAGGGCAAAATAAAACCAGGTGAGGGCTCCTCAATGTTGTACGTGGCCTCATTGACTCTAATCAGCAATGCTGTGAGTGGATATGGGCATCCTGCAGAAAAAGACACTGAGGGTCTGAGTGGTGAAGAAATCGCAGTGTCACGTGGCCGGTGTGCACTTTCCTCCTGCCGTATTGACCAAAGCTGGACCCAGGCTTCTCTGCACCCAGTGCCCCCACCTGCAAAGGGGGCACAGAGACCCTCCGGCCACTGACCGTTTGGCTGGACTTGCTGCCTCCCGGTGCCTTGAACCTGAAGGAATCTGAGGTTTGGCATTTTCCCTTCTTCCTCGCTCTCTTTTGAAAGTACATCTCGATCAGGGAGATCCTCCCCCGCTAAGACACAATTAAGTTTCTCAGCTTAATTATGCACCTGACAGCAGGGTTAGCAATTTCCTTAATTTCCACTGTAATTATGTTAGAGGGACCGTCACCCCTCATCTCCCAGGATGGAGGCTTGGGCTCCTGCGCCCGGCAGGGGTGTCTGAGGAGCCTGAATCAAGCTCTGTCTGTGGACTCGAGACGGACACTCGGGCCGAGTGCACGAAGTGTGTCCTTGACCTGTCCCTGGCGAGGCTGCCGGACTGGCTGGGGTTGTCATTGCCCCATGTCATAGGAAATGCCATCAGAAGTAAGGGGATGGCCTGTAGACCATCTGTGACTCTTGAGACCCTCTTCTCCATCAAAACAGGAACGTGTGAGGCTAGAACCAGGTGGCATCACAGGAAAAAACGTTCTCAGGAGACTAGGGCGAGGCCTCATGGGGCCTCAGCAAACCATCTGTAGCACCTCTGTCTGAGACTGACTCTGGTGGGGAAGAGGATTCTGTGGTCATGGTGGTCCCCAGGCGGCTGATAATTCTGAGCTGGGCTGTTTTCACAGGGACACTTTGTGTGAATGCAATGCCATCAAAAGGTGGACATGGGATGTTCAGGGTTGTGATGGAAACAGCTAAAACTGTAGATTAAAGGGGCCAGCAGTGGGCTCGATTGGTCTATCTGGACACCTCTGCCAGGCAGCTTTGGTTGGGCCTCCTCTTTTGTCCTGGCCACATGATCATGCCATGCCATCCTTGCCCAGGGCTCCCACTTACAGGTCTGTCTCCATCTGGCCCGCGACACCTCGAGGACAGAGAGTGCACGTGAGGTACAGAGAATGGAAGTGACTTGCCTAAGGCCACGTGTCTGGAAGTGGCAAAGCTAGAATTGAAAGCCAGGTATCATGACTTGCTGCCTACTGATGGGACCTTTGCGCTTAAAAAAGGCTGTTCAAGGAGAGCGAGGAGCGGGCCTCCCACTGCCGGCCATGCCGCTGGCATGCTTTGCTGAGAGAGCTTCGTTCCTTCAGCCTCGACAATGGAGCGAGAAAATATTGTAAAACCATCAGGGTGTCCGTGACCCATGGGAAATGTGACCTACTTAAATGCTGTTTCACTTTTTAAAAGGATCTGGGTATTCCTTTATCTCTCAGTGCATTTATTGGACAAATTCCACCTGATTTCAGGTTTTAAAATTAAACAGCTGAGCAGAGGGGCCCCGCCGATAATAGTATTCTGGCACTTAGATCACAGGCCTCGCTCTGTGTGAACCCACACTCTACTGAGCCATAAGGGGGGGGGGTTCAAAAATTAATAATAAGTTGGAAAAAAATATATATATATATATAATACCACTGTAGAGTTGACCTTTCACCATACCGTGTGTCTTGATAAAACGTATTCCACTCCTAAGGGCTTGGGTCTAAGAAGTTTCCCCAATTATCCTCCTTAACTCAATAATAAGTTAGCAGCAGTAAAAACTGTAATCCTAGATTTCAAAAATAGGGACAGTCTTCACTAGCATGGTAAGATTCAGGGATTAAAGTGGAGCATTTGGCATAGATGCCTTCTTTACTCCAAAAGAAGGAGTTTATGATCCAAAGAATATAGTGTTCCTTTCCAAATATGTATCTGAGCAAAAACCCGAAGCCTAACCATTGTGTTCAATGACAAATGAGATTTTTGCTGTAAGTATGCATATATATATATCCATATATATCCATATCCATATATATATATATATATATATATATATATATATATATATATATATATATATGCCTTCTTTTCAGAAGCCCCAGATGGGACAACTATTACTTGGTAGAATAGGGAAAATCCAAACTTGAACAGGAAAAAGTCCTGCACGTACATATGCCACCCTTGGAATTTCCAGCCTATTTAAAAGCAGGGGTGAGACTGCCTGCTTAGAAATAAGGTAACAGAGTTTTTTGGTACAAATTTTATTACCTCCTAAAAATACAAAGTTGTCTGTGACCTTGACTCGAGGTAGAGGTACAAATGGAGATGGAGATAGATACAGCTAGAAGTGGAGATGCAAATGGGGATGGAGATGGAGATGGAGATGGGCACAGATGCAGCTACAGGTAGAGATGCAGATGGAGACGGGGCTGGTGATACAGGTGCGGATATGCCCGCCAATACAGTAACCAATGGAGGCCGGTCGATGGAGGTACAGGGAGAAGTACAGATAACAGATGGAGATGACGATGGAGGTGGACACTCAGATGCACATACAGACACAGATGGAGACAGAGGTGAATGTAGCCATAGATACAGACAGAAACGACCACGTGTTCACCAACAGCTGACACAGGCCCACCCCAGCATGGGTGTTCAGTCAACGTGCATTGAACGACGCAGACTAGCCTGGCCCTGGCTTGCTGGATGTCACATTTTAATACTGGTCATCTTAAACTTCACCAAGAGCCACAGGCTGGAGGCCAGGTGTAAGCAGCTGCTCGCTTGGCAGTGGGGGTGAAACACCTTCCTCTGCCAGCCCCTCCCTGTCTGGCGTGGGACCCTGTGCTACACCCCTGCCCCCAGGCCCGGGGCACAGAGGAGGAGCTGGTTCTGTTCAAGCTCCACCTCCAGCCTCGGGCCGCACAGGCTCCAGCCCTGGTCATCTCACTGCCCTCCGGGTGCTGGGGTGAGGGGTGGAGCCGCGTTCGGTGCAGCCTCTGTCGCAGGGCATACACCTAAGCTTTCTCTGAAGCTCAGCCATCAGGAGGGGTGGGGAATGGCACGTGGGGGCCCCTGGCCCCTGCTTGAGTCTCCTTCTACCAATTGACATGGCTGTTCAGGTGTCCGGTAACAGAATTCAAACCCCAGTGCCTTTCCCGAAAGAACATAGAATGCAGAACCCAGAATATTTTCAAGTAGTTTTGACATTCAGTTCAGCACTTCTCTTATTCACATGACTTTGTTGGGGACAGACTGAGTGGAAGACATGGAGATGTATTAAGTATCGATTTCATCTTTGTAATAATCCTGAAATATTGTTTATTTTCTGAACTAGGAAACCAAACTCAAAAGAGGTTACATATCTGCAGACATCATTCAGTGAATAAGTGGCTGTGCTGGGATTTGAACCCACATCCGTCTGACTCCCGGCCTCAGGGCTGGTGACATGTGCAGTCCTACGGGGTCCCACACTCAGCAGGGTCCCATGCTTGCTAAATGCTCTCCTGTGGCCATCTTGAAATTCCTAATAAGTTTGAGCAAAGGGGCCCATGTTTTCATTTAGCCTTGGGCCCTATAAATTACGTAGCCAGTCCTGCCTCAACTTGTCATAGTTCCGTCACTACTTGTCACCTTCTTGCTCTGGTCTAGCTGGGCCTGACCATCAGGGACTACAAGACACCAACAATGGAAGGGGAGCTCAGGGGCCGTCAGATGGCCATGGGAGGCCGTGTCTCCTGCAAAGCTGAGGTGCACAGCTCCTTGTGGAAGTAGAAAAATGATTGAGGGTGCCTTTATCATTCCCGTTTCCCAGATGGGTAAAGTGAAGCCCCGAGGGGTCAGGATAAGCCACCAGGAAGAAGGCTTTGCCAGGCGAGGGCGCTATGGAGGAGGACAAGAGCACAGCGCTGTGGGGAGGTGTGGGAGCCATGCTCACCCTGCCAGCAGCCACCCCCACCCCACCCCCGGCTCTAGACAGGAGGCCCTGCATGGGACAGGCTCTGTCTCAGGAGGGAGCCCTGCCAGGCGCCTGGAGCCACTATGTGGGGAGGGGAGGGCCTGGCCCCTTGTTCCAGAGTTACCCTTCCAAACCACAGACTCTGGCTTCAGAGACCACGAAATCACATCTCTCTCAAAACACTCCGTTCTTTTTTTTTTTTTTTAATTGCCATGACTAGAATAATCCCAGCTTATCTTCTCTTTCACCCTTGACGATGAATTTAATTTAATAGGCCGTAACCGCGGTGCCTCTGATCTTTAAATGCCATGTTTATTTGCCTTATTAGCATGATGTGATGTTTGGAGAACATGTACAGATGTCCTGCAAAGCAGGCTTCAACCAGCGGTCTGATCGGTTTGGCAGCACTGCTGCTTCCACAGCCCACTGACATGGACACAAAGGCCTTCCATTCCCGTGGGGTTGCAGGACCCCACCTTAGTGTGGGGATGACAGGGGAGGTTGAACAGACGGAAGGGGGCTGAGGCTCTCACTGCTGATGGGAGTCCATCTTGAGACCCCGGGACAAGATGGGTGCCCCTGCCCTCCCCAGCTGTCAGCAGCTCTGTGTGTGTGTGTGTGTGTGTGTGTGTGTGTGGCGGCTGCCTGCTGACTTTCCCAGGGCTGACACCTACACTTGGTCACCAAGTTGACCAGATGGGCTGAGGTGGTTCTCCGAGGTGCCCTAGCATCTGAACTGTTCTACAGGCAACATGCCCAGGAAATGCAGCCTGGGCATGGCGTCCCACCTCAGGGCCTTTGCACGTGCTGTTCTCTTTCTCCAGTACCCACAGGGGCTGACCCCTTGATGCATTCTAGTCTCTGTTTAAATGTCACCTTACTCGGGAGAGCACCCTGGGCCATTCTACCAGAAATAGCCCCCTGACTCTCTGCCCCTTATTCTTTTACTTCTAGTGCATAGCACTATCCAACATTATCCATTTTTTTTCTGTTCATTTATAGTCTAGCGGCCCCACTAGAGTGTCAGCTCCCTGGGACCAGGCACTCTGGCATCCGGTTACCCACCAGGGAGGGGTGAGGCTGGAACCAGCTCTCTTGCTTTCCTTGTAGCCGAGAAGAGATGGCCACACATTGTCCCCAGAACTTTGTGTCATGGGGTGTCTGCTCTTGAGATGATCTTTGGAGAAAGGGAATGGGGAAGGTGGAAGGGGATGAATGAAGGAGAGAATGGCTCATACAGAAAATCAGAGGCACATGGAGAGAGAGAGACAGGAGACAGACATAGAGATAGAAATGAGACACGTGGAGGTGCCAATCGATGGGAGACAGAGAGATGGGTTCGGGGCAAACATTTCTGCAGAGACCGGTCTGGGCCCCCCAGTGAAGGTCGCCGGTGCCTCTGGGGATGGGGACAGGTGCAAACAGTGTGGGGTGAAGGCCAGCATGGCCTGTTTCTTCACGCTGCTGGAAAACTGGCCCCTCTCTCTCTTTGTCTGGAATTCCAGCCAGCTGTCTGTCACTCCCCAGACAATTCAGATGAGCTTTGGCCTGGCCAGGTTCCAGCTAAGAATCTGTCCTCAGGAAAAAAATCTCCTTAATGGAGAGGAGAAACAGAGAACTGACGTCACTCCGGGCCCACATCACAGACGTTCTCCTTTAGCAGGTCCCTGCAAGGTGGCACATATACGACACCCTCTGCATATACGACACCCTCTGCAGAGGCAGCAGTGTGGGCTCCCTGGGCTTGTTCAGGCATTCCGTGAAGGACGCCACACTGGTACACTGGTGTTTCTCAGGCAGAAAAGCTGAGTCGCATCCTGGGATCTAGGAGACACACTGGTGGCATAACAAGCATTAGAGGTGAGCAGCTATTGGGAGAGCATCGAAGGCTTACTCAGTCACCTATGACGTGTCCCCTGGGCCCCTGGAGGGCAGAGCCCCTCCAAGGGACATCTGCACCCTCATCTCAAAGCCCAGCCCAGGGCCAGACACAGTGCAGGAACCCGTCATGTGTGGGGTATGGGCTGGATGGATGGAAGGGAGGAAGGAAGGAAGGACTGATTGGTGGCAGGATAGGTAGGTGATGGATGGAAGGATGGACGGGCGGACGGACAGGTAGTCACTGAGGGAAGCAGATGGGTAGTGCCCCTAGAGGGCTGGGGGTGCCCAGTGGAAAACAAGCCCCGAATACCGCAGGGCACCACTCACTGGTTTGTAGCATGCACCCACGAGACGGGCCCTCCCGGAGCTCAGCCTCTCGGACCCTACCCTTCTCACCACCCTGATACCTGCCCCCTGGCTGTCCAAGGGAAGAGTCCGAGAGGAAGCCCCTCCCGCGCCCTCCACGACCCACTCGGGCACATCCTCCTCGTGGCTTCCCACATCATCATGGCAGGAAGAGCCTCTCCTGTTGATGGGCGCTCAGGCAGGTGTGGCTGTCCTACTGTGCGCCCACTGACGTGTGGGACCCCGCATCTCCGTAAGGCCAGAGCCCCAGGTGGCGGGAGGGGAGGCGCCCTTTCTTCCAACATAGGAGCCTGTCCTGTGGGCACCGCCACTGTGACCACGGGGCCTTGGCCGAGGAGGCTGTGCTTCTCCCTGCTTCATGGCGGGTTGTCACCCCGCCCTCCAGGCTTCAGGGGAGAGGAGAGGCTGCCGTAAAGCCCGGCACATGGAACACAGGAGGCCCGCGAGGGCGTGACCGCTGCTCCCGTGGCTGGCAGAGGGGAAGGCCGTGGGCTGTAGAATCGACAGACCTGACTCCACCTACTTGCGGTGGATTCTGGGCTGGTGACGTCGCCTTTCTGAGCTTGGTGTTTCGGTCTCTGAAATGGGACCCTATGGGGTCATAATGAGACAGGGCACTTGAATAACATGGGAGGACGTGCACTACAGGTGTAAGTTACATGATTTAAAAAAATGTTTTGCTTCGGGTGAGTGGGTGTTCCAGCCACAGCCTCATGGCCAGCGGCTGGCAGAAGCCCCCACGCCCCACCGCACTGAGATGGCACTGCTCGCAGAAGCTTGACTGTAGGGGTGGGTGTAGACCAAGAGTCATATTCTCTTCCACGGGGCCTGGAGTTTAAAGGGTCCACTCAGAGCCCAGCCAGGACCCCTGACTCCCGAGGCTGGCCAGAGCCAGGCGCTGCTGGCACCGTCTGGCTAGTGCCCCTGGCCTGGGGATGCTGGCATACAGCCAGGGTGCCGGAAGCCCAAGGGAGAGGCGGTGGGGAGGAGGCAGGTCCTGCTGGGGGGATGAGATTCCCAGGCCCCTGTGACCCCCACATGCTTCCGAGGAGCCAGACCCCAGCCTGACCCTCCGTCCTGCAGCCCGCCCTCCCCAGCTGTCTCGTCAGCCCCGTGGTCGGAACAGTCAATTCTGCATGCTTGTTAAATGACGCGCCTTCCCTGCGAACGGCTTAACTCATACTTTTCAAGCGCTTAAAGCCATCTTGTCATTATTTAACTCTCAAATGGGATTCATAAGCAATGGAGAAATATGTTCTGCGAGCCTCCACCCACTTTGGTTTCCTTGCCTGGAGAGAGGGGTGCATGAAGTCATTCCGGGTGCCGTGGCTGCAGGCCGAGTGGCGGCCCGTGCAGAGGTGGGAGCGCGGCCAGCTCCTCGCTGTGAGTTCTGGCCTTTACTGCTGTTGTGGACATTGTTTGGGCATCATTCATTCATTTTAGCAAGTTTTTACCAGCTGTCTGCTTTAGCCGGGAACACGGGACACGGATATGGGGGCTGGGGGCAGAACCACAGGTGGCACGCTGTAGCTGGTGTCTGAGGCTGGGCCTGGAAGCTTCATGGCCCAGAGTGAGCCCAGGCCAGGCCACATCCGTGGGCCCCTGACTTAGGACCCAGCGTGCTGCACTCGCCGTGAGGGAAGGACTTCCCGGTGGGTGGAGCAGGCTCAGTGGCATCCTTAGGGGGTTCAATGAGACAAAACCGGAAGGGCAGGGCGTCAGCAAGAGCGTAAGCCGATGGGCCTTTAGGCCAGCGGGGGAGAAGTCTGCAGCAGCTCCCTGGGGTAGAGGGTAGCCAGACACCAGTGCTCTTCTCGCAGAGCGGGAGACAGATGATAAATCAACAAACTGCATGTGTGATGTCAGGGAACAGTGTGCTGTGGATGAACGTCCAGCTCTAAGGGGCAGAGGGTTCTGGGTGGGGGATGCTGTTATATTTCAGCCATGGAGACCCAGGGCTCGCCCCAGTGAGGCAGCATTTGAGCAGAGCCTACAGAATGCAGTGAGGAGTGTATCCGTTTGAGCATCTGGGAAGGAGACAAGCATGTGCAAAGGCCCTGAGGTGGGCCTGCACACCCAGGTCACACTTTCTGAGCCATATGGATAGCACTTAATTTTTAAAGCAATGATGCGTGACAACACATGGGAAGTACTGCCACCCAGGGAAACTTACCTGATCCTTGGTATCCTGAGCTTTTATTGGGGGTTGGTCGTGTGGCCTGTGGCTGACCTCCAGAGGTAAAGCTGATGCAGCTGACCCAAGACCCCCGCTGTCGACCGTGTTGTTAGCATGGACTCCTGGCTGGCCCAAGGCCTCAGGAAACAGTGACACTCTCAGCAGGCAGGACCTCTCAGGGCTTAGAGGTGGAACCCGGCAAGGGCCTGACCCTTCTCGCGTTCCGCAGTGAAACAGCCCTCTCCACATTTTAAAATAGAATCCCCTCCCAGATCACCCAGCCCTCATGTGTTAATGTGTCTTTACGTTTTTCCTGTTCTTTAAAACTCTTCAATATATCATTTGGGCTGCCTTTAGCACAAGCCATATATAGTCAGCCGTTACTCAGAACGTCAGTGTCGAGTCTTAGCCTCTGTAATCCGGGAACTGGCATATAAAAACGTTACTGTTTTGTGCCAGGACCCCCTAGGCATACATGCGGACTCTCATTTTTAAAATACTGAATTGGAAGAGTTTCTCACATCTAAGAACACATTTTGTTTTGTTTTTTGTTTTTAAGCCATGCAGAAGCTTAGAGCCCTGGGAGGTGATCCAGGGAGCAATCTCCGCCCCCACCCCCATCCCGTTAGCTTGTAGCTGTCTTCTGTTCTTGTTTTATTACTTTTAAATGATTCCAGGAAGAGTGGAAGATGTGTGTTGACCTATCAGGAAGGGAACTTGATTGCTCGTGGATTGCTGAATTTCAGGAATTTTCCAAAGGACAGAGTCTAGGTCTGACCTGGCCCAACCCCCAAACGGCTTTGATGCCTGGCCCCTCTGACTCTGTAGGTCCCCCCTCCCCTTGCAGAGCTTTCTTCCAGTTCTTCTGCCCATCCGCCCTCCCCTTCCCCGCCCTGCCAGGAATTCCTAACCCACCCTCTTCCACAGTGAGGCAGCAGCTGCAGCAATATCTGTCTGTGGAAAGCCTTTTGGTGTTATTTCTCTTATTCTGTGTGGGCGCTTCCTATTTGGAACGACCCCCTGGGCTTTCGAGGGGCCTGGCATCCTCCCAAATGGTTGGTTCCCTGGTAGAATGTGTACATCAGTGTGCCTCACCCTGGCAGCCACCGAAAGAAGTTGGAACCGGGCAGAGTCTGTTCCTGGGCAGTGACCGGCCAGTTCCATTTGTAGGAGGTGCTTATGTGTCCTCCCAGACAGGACCCAAAGCAACAGGCTGCTTCCCCAGCCCCTCCACACCTCCACCCCATCAGGGTCACTGGAGCTTTGCCCCCACTGGGCGTAAACCCAGCCTGGCCCGTGCAGCGCCCCCATCAGACCCAGAGGACACGGTGGTGGCGGTGGTGGCGTCCTGGCTGGTCCCTGGGATGCTTCTCAATGGGCACAGCGTGGTGCAGCCGTGGCCTCTCGCCTGCAGCCTCTGAGAGCTCTGCGGTAATTGGTGCCGCCCCTCCCTGCGCAGGCCACTGCTAATGGCCCTGCTGTCTCCCAGCTGGTCTGCATGGGCTGGGGACAGCTCGGCTCGGTCACCCGCTGTGGCCCTTGGATGTGTGCCTGGCTTTCAGGGCGACTGTAAAAGCGTGGACATCTGCAGGAGGTTGACAAGGCCCCATATGCCAACATAAGGCGCAGCTCTGCCCGAGCCAGGAGAGTGACCAGGGACACAGGCCTCATTTAGCCCTGATGGTTGTGAACCAATTCTGAAGACCCCACTGGTTGGGAAAAGAACCATTTATCGCAAAGGTCCCATCTTGGGTCATCTCAAAACCTTGAGAAATAAACACAGCAGAACCATGGTCTCCCATCCCATTTATAGAGCTGGAAGTCTGCACCAGGTGCGCAATTTAGAACCCGAGTCGGATAGAGTGCAGCTGTGTCCCTCAGGAGCCCGGGCAGGTGGCCTCACCTGCTGCATCTCGGTTTCCTCCTTTGCTCAGCAGAGTCTTGGCTGGAATGGAGCGTAGATAAGGAAACCCACCGAGAGGCTGTATCCTGGGCCTGCAGCAGCCGCAGCAAGCGCGGCCGGGCCGGGTGAGGCTGCGGTGTGTGATTTGAGGCTCGCTTGTCTGGGGCCCTGGGCTGTGACCGCGCCATCCCCTCGGCCTTGAACTTGGGCCTGCATCCCTTCCTTGCAGCTGCAGGGAGCAACCTCTGTCTCCCCTCAGCAGCACTTGGGGCTGACTGGCGGGGGCGCTCCCCGAAACACCGCCTCCCCTTTGCTCCCCGCCCTCTTTGCCGCCCCCTCCCCCCAGCTCTTACCAGCTCACCTGCAAGACCTCCCCAGAGTGCCCAGGTACACGTAGGTGCTTTTCCTTCTATACTCGAGTTGCACCTTCCCAGGGTCCATGGGAGCTCCTGGCCAGGTGAAAACACAGGTCATGATAACTGACCTCCCGGGGTTGGGGTGGGCTGCGGTCAGTGTCCTGCTGCTGACACGGTAGAGAGCCTTGCCTGCCGGACCCTGCTGGAGTGAGGCAGGGAGTCAGAAAGTCCTGACACGCGGGGTGGGGGCCGTGCCATGTGTGCGCCTCCAGGGACACTAGTGCATCGCTCTGGGGACAGCCTGAGGTAGAACAGAGAGGACAGACTGGGAGCCCGACAGCCGGGGCTTAAAATGGAGTTTTCTGTAGTTGGCATGTGATCCTGGGCACATCACCTAATGTTCGTGAGCCTCGGTTTCCTCATCTGTATGATGGGAAAGCGACGCCTGTGTGAACGTGTCGTCCTGCCTGGTGGCGCCCCCTGCCCCCCGCCCCTAAGAGCCCCATGCTGGGAGACCACCCTCAGGTCTGCCCAGGTGCTGCAGTGCCCTGGGCTACCTGCCTGCTTGCCCCCCACCCCACTGTCACCGTGCGCCCCCTCCAGGCAGGCCGCCAGCTCTTCCCTCAGTTCACCCTCCTAGCGGGCGTCTGACTCTCCCTTTCCCTCTTAGAACCTCAAGTCACGCTCTGGAAATTTCTCGAATCAGTTGATGGGTCCTAGAAGTGCCCTGTGCTGACGTTCTCTTTTCCTCACCGATCCCGGGAGGGTTTAGGAAACAGTCCCGGGCAGTGGCTCAAAGCCCCTCTTTGCGGGTTCCATGCCATCCTCTGTCCTTGAGAGCCTGAGTCGTCCTCGGGTGATGTCCACTCAGCGTCTGTCCCTTCCCGTCTCGCACCACAGACTCTGTACGTGGCTGGCGTCTTCTCAGAACCACTGCCAGCTGGGAAAACGAGTCTCTGACTCGCTGCGCCTTCTCTGTGGGAGCGCAAGGTGGGCGCCCAGGGACCGAGTTTGAGCCCCGACTCTGCCGTCAGATCCCGTAGGACTCTGAACAAGTCCCTTTGCTGGTGGGGCCTCAGTTTCCCCCGTGTAAAGTGCCGACGGTCATTCCGACCGCCGGGAGCGGCTATGGGGTCAGCTCACGATGCCCCGCAAACAGTCTCATGCAGGACAAGGGCTGGTCTCCAGGGACGTGGTCATTAGAGCATGTGAGGCGTGTCCACATGCCGCCCCTCTGGCCACAAAGAGGTCCACATGGAAATGGTGTGAGGTCAGTGCCCTTCCGGCGGCACAACATGCCCAGACATGCCCGTGACCGTGAGCCCAGCCCCTGCCCGCGCTCCTCACCCCGTCTCTAATCTCACCGGAGCATCTGAGGCCTGGGTCATTAGCCTCTTTTACAGATGAGGAAACTGAGTCTCACAGAGGCCAGGCCCTGCAGAGGCCACTCTCTTGCAGGTGACACCTGCCGCACAGGGGGGTGCCACCGTTCACACCTGTGTGCTTTTCTAAGCTAGCCCACAGGAGACAGGGCCTCATCCGCAGGCGGGGGAGGGGCAGGAGCTGAACACGTGTCTCCCCAATGAAATAATTATGGAGTATGAAAATGGCGTAATTAAATCATTTTTAAAAAGTACAAACACTCAGCAGTTAAGCAGCTGATTTGCAAATAGCGTTCTTCCAATTGTGCTCGCCCTTCATATTTCTGTTTGCCCGTGTTTAGAGTCTGGTGTCCTTATTTTCTATTTGAATAAATATAGATTGGTTTCCGGGTTGCCGGGTGCAGTTGGAAGAACTTGCAGATGCCGTGGATATTGAGTGATGGGGAAGGCGGGGGCGGGGAGGAGGTGCTCACGAGCAAGCGCTGCGTCCCTCCTCCTCCTGGCCACACAGAGCCCTCACTGGAAAGCTGGCACTGTCCTGAGACAAGGGGGGAGTCTTTCCCCATCAGGCAGGTTCAGGGGTCACATGTGCGAGTTGGTGCTTAGACAGTCCCCACATTTTCAGTGGGAAGCTGTTGCCCAGATAGGGCCACCTGCCCACCCGAGGTCACACAGCCTCTGGGTCTAGTACCTGAGTGCTAGCTGTGGGCCTGGCCTGTGGACTCGGGGGTGGCCTTGGGGACTGCTGTCCTCACAGCGACCGGGTGACCTGTATGGACTTCACGAGGAGGTGGCGTTAGATTCAGGGGAGATTGAAACAGGAGCCAGGGATGTAAGGCATCTGTTTCAGAGCCGTCCTTGCATAATAATAGGT
Organism: Hipposideros armiger; assembly: GCF_001890085.2. NCBI lineage: Eukaryota > Metazoa > Chordata > Mammalia > Chiroptera > Hipposideridae > Hipposideros > Hipposideros armiger. The sequence goes on from NW_017732027.1 coordinate 52,539, forward strand.
GCTCAAGAAACGCAATGGCCTGGGCCTGTTGTGGGTTGAATTGTGTCCTCTCCAAACCCACGTCCACCCAGAGCCTCAGAACGTGACCTCGTTAGGACATAGGGTCTTTGCAGGTGTAATGAGTTAAGGATTGAGGTGAAATCATTCTGGATTTGGGGTGGCTGATGATATCTGGTGTCCTTATAAGAAGAGGACAAACACATAGACACAGGGAGAGGCCACGTGGAGACGGAGGCGGAGATTGAGGCCACGCAGCCACAAGCCCAGGAGCACCTGGGGCCCCCAGGAGCTGGGAGAGGCAGGAAGGAACCCCTCCAAGAGCCTTAGAAGGGAGCCCGGCCCTGCCGACACCTTGGTTTCAGACTTCTGGCCTCCAGAACTGGGAGACAATCAATTGCTTGAAGCCCCCTTCCCCGTTGGTAGTATCTGCTACGCCAGCCTGGGAACCTAAGTTAAGGACTCCCCCATCCCGCCCCCATCCAGCCCTGACTTTTTCCTCTGGTCCTCGTGCCAGCATTACTTATCTGGCCGAGTCCTGTTACTTACACAGACAGCACTGAAAACACGCAGGAAATAGCATGGTTGGTTTTAGTGTTCTTTGAGGGAGGGAGCTTTTGGAGTTGACAGTGATGGGCAGCTGAGACGCACAGCTGCCATGGTCTTTTCCGCAGGACACTGATGCTATGTGCCGCCTAAACCTCCTTCTCTCATCCTGTGAGTTTTTCGGGGTCCCTTCCCACCTCCTCCCCTTTCTCCCTCGGCCTCCGTGCCCACAATTCCAGGCCGAGAGCTGCCTGCTGGGATCAGTTCCGTTCCTCTGACCACACAACACAGATAACTGTGCTCCCTGGAAGAGACAAGACCATCCGTCATCCGGTGCCTGGCTTGTCCCTTGGGTACCCCTGGTTTGCAGCAGAATCATCGCCCATTCTGAAAAGTGGATGCTTATCTTGGGTGCCCCCCAACCTCCTCAGACACAGAGGAAGAGGCAGAGACTGTGAGAAACCATTAGTCTCCAGTTTCATGTCTCAGAATAAATTTTCATAACACAGACACCATCCCTGCTAGACTTATTCATTTATTTGAATTTATTTGAGAAACAGGTGGCCTGAAGAAATAGCGAGGTGAAATATAGACACTGGAGTGGCCCGCCAAGAAAACGAGGTCTGAGCCAGGGGCGTCCCCGAGAACCAGCCTTGCAAAGGATGCTGGGAGGCCAGGTTAACAGGCAGAGACCTGCTGTTAAGGGCACATGACTTTGTATTGACGGGGACCCAAGGGACCCCTGATTTAAACCCTCTGATGCCTCAGAGGGGAAGCTATGCCCAAACCCCGAGTGTGTGCTCAGGGAGCTCCAAAAATCAGTCACAGAGTGGGGCGTGGGCCAGACACCCTGACCTCCATCCCTGGCTCCAAGCAAGCCCGGCTAATGGTGCCCCCTGGACTCCCAGGGTCACGTGACTCCTCTGACTGGTGCCAGGTGACCCAGAGCCGCTGGCACAGGGGAAGACGTGCTGCTCCAAGCTTGGCGCATCTTGGAGCCCCAGCTTGTCCTGCAGGCTTGGTGGAGCCGGGTGGGTGCTTCACCGAGGGGCTGCACTACTCCCCAGCCCAGCCCTTACCCCCCGTGGAGCAGCACTGCCCCACGCTCCATGTCACCTGGCGTCACCTTCCCCTCCCTCAACCCAACCTCCCCACCCCAAGCCCTGTGGATCCCGCCTCCCTTCCTGCTCTTCTCCGTTCCCATCGCCTCAGTCACTTTTCCCACCCGCGGTCCTAACATAGTTGTGTGACAAGCTCCCCCTGTGTGTGCTTTGCCCCCGGCACCATCTAACGCTTTTCATGCAGTCAGTCGCTCAGCTAATCCACTGAGGCAACACTTCCGGATGGGGAGACAGACCTGTCCCCACAGGATCCTGCAGAACCGCCTTTGGAGGCCGCCCATGGCCTTGGCCTGTGTCCAGACGAGAGAGTCCATTAGGAATAGGATGCAAGCCACGTGTGGAGTTTCAAACACACACGAAAAAGTAGAATGAAATAGGCGACGTGAAAAGACACGGAGGAACCTGAAATGCATTTCACTAAGTGACAGAAGCCAATCTGAAAAGGCTGCATTCTGTGTGATTCCAACTATACGACCCTCTGGAAAAGGCAAAACTGTGGAGACAGTGACAGATCAGGGGTTGCCAGGGGTCAGGGTTGGAGGGTGAACAGGTGAAGCACAGGGTGTGTAGGGCAGTGACACCACTCTGTGTGACGCCCTAATGGTGGGTACGTGTCTTCACACGTGTCCAAACCCACAGAATGCCCACCACCGAGTGACCCCTGATGCACACCGTGGCCTCTGCCTGACTGTGCTGTGTCAGTGTAGGTTCCGCAGCTGTAACAAATGTCCCATCAGCCGGGGGATATGGCTAGCGGGGGCAGTGGGGACGTGGGAAATCTCTGTACTTTTCTCTCAGTTTTGCTATGACCCTAAAACTGCTCTAAAACATTGACTCCATTAATAAAAAAGAAACAGGTGAAATTAATATTAATAACAGATTTTGTTTCACTCAGTATGTCTAAAATAGTATTAAGTCAACATGGAACCAATGTAAGATCATAATGAAGTATTTTGCGCTCTTTTTTTTTTTTTTTTTACTGTTCGGGAAATCGCTGTGTCCTGAATCCTAACAGCGCGCCCCACTTCCCAGTGCTGACCAGCCTGCCCTGCCCTGCAGGGAGGCTCAGATCTCTGTGTGGCTCTGGGGACTGTTCACGCCCCGCCCTGCCCCCATCTTCAGCATCTGGCCCTGGCGTCTCTCTCACTGCCCACTGTGGCCGTCAGCTTCCCAGGCACTGCTACCCACCTACTTCTAGCTGCACCCCGAACCCGGCTCAGATGCCCACCTGTGGAAGGTAGAATAATGCCCCCCAAAAATATCACATCCTAACCCCTGGAACCGGTGAATATGTCACCTGACGTGGCAAAGGGGACGTTGCAGACAAGGTTAAGTTAGGGATCCTGAGATGTGGAGGTGATCCTGGGTTATCTGTGAGCACTGTGTAATCACGCGGGTCCGTAGAGGAGGGGGCCAGAGGGAGAGCTGATGACAGAGGAAGGAGATGGACAGTGGAGGCAGAGACGGGGGCGCTCTTTGAAGCTGGAGGAAGGGGCCACCAGCCGAGGAGTGCAGGCGGCCTCTGGAAGCTGGGAAAGGTCAGGATGGGGATTGTCCCCTGGAGTTTCCAGATGCGGACACTTTGGTTTTAGCCCGTAAGACCCATTTTGGCCTTGACCTCCAGAACTGTATGATACTAAGTGTGTCTCATTTTTAAGCCGCTAAGTTTGTGATGACTTGTTACAGCTAAGTTTGTGATGACTTGTTACAGC
>NW_017732027.1:58099-62182 GCF_001890085.2 Hipposideros armiger
CAGACACACAGGCCTCCCAGCCCTTCAGTGGGCCCAGAGGGGAAAGGGGTGCTCAGGCCACGGGGTGGACGCTGGGGTCCGAGGGCAGGAGCACAGACCATCCTGGATCCCAGCCGACTGTCCCTCAGGTACCCTGGGAACCCGGGCCCACGGCCCTGGAGCTCAGACCCCGTCAGGCGGGCCTCAGCGGTGCCCACACAGAAAGTGATTAGACGTGGACAGGCCCCAGGGGTGGGACGGGGCGCAGCACGGCAGGCTGCACAGCTGTGGGTTCCCTTTCCTGTCCCTGTCCCCACCTTGGGTTTCGGGTCCTCACCCATCGGAAGACTGGGAGGCCCCAGGAGAGCCCTGGAACCCACATTCCACGTCAGGGTGGGATGGACGTGCCACCCGCCCGAGGACCTGGCGTCCTTCCAGCTCCCAGCATGCTCTGTGATCACAGCACATTTTTGTGGGGTGATACCAAGGAGCAGTGGTTTCAGGGTCACTGGCACTTTCAGCTTCAACATGGAATCAATTCCATGTCCCGATGCATCTGTCACTTCCATAGATGTGAGATTGCCCTTGGTGACTTCTCTGCCTCGTGCTGTGGCTGGGGGTTCGGCGCTCTCGGTGACTCCCGCCTGCACCCCCACAGTACAGACAGGAAAGCAGGTCCACTGGCGGGGAGGGGGTGGTCTCGCCGTGCTTGGGGTCCGATTTCCAGTTCAGCCAGAGCTCTGGTGCCTGCCACGTCCCCTGGTCCCCTGCCGTCCTGAGGACACGTGGTCAGGGTGGAGGGTGCTGGCCCTGGAGGAGCTCAGGGTCCAGAGTGGGAAACAGACAAGCAGACAGCCACGATGAGGCCTGGGCCCGGTGGGGAACGTTCTGGAAAGCAAACAGGACGCCAGCCAGCTCTGCGTGGGACGGGCCAGTGCTCACACCCTGCACCGGCCACCTGTTAGCTGAGCGGCTTTGGGCAGGAACCTCTGCCCTCCTGGCCTCCAGGTGGTCCTCTGGTCATCTGTGCGATGGACAGCATGACAGTCTCGGGGTTTTTGTGAGGAGGCACAGACGGGAGGAGCTAGAAGTGCCTGGCCCATGTGAGGCCCTCCGGAACCAGCGAGATGCAGGTGGAGTAGAGGGCTGAATACATTCATGGACAGGGAAGAACACTGGGACGCTGCGGGGAGGCCACTCGGTGAGGGGACAGGATGACATTCAGGCAGAGGGACCTGGCTTCACATCCCAGCTCCAGGTCCGAGCAAGTGCTCGGCACCCCTGAGGGAACCCAGTGTCCCGCTGCCCCCTGGAGAGGAAGGACTCCACTCAGGGGGGTGGGGGTGGGGGGCTTGTGGCCTGTGGGCTCAGGAAATCTGCTCCTGGAGAGGCGGGTTGCTGATGGCTGTCGTCCTGTTCCCCCAGGTCGTCGGACTTTGGGACGTCCTACACCAAGCTCACCCTCCAGCCTGGCTTCACCACCGTCATTGACAGCTTCTACATTTGCCCGACCAATAAGAGGAAGGTAGGTGCTGCGCCTGGTGCCCGCTCTGCATCGCCGGCGGGTCCTGCTCAGGGACCCCTGCCTCCGTGTGTGACCTGCACCTCCCTCAGCGCCGCCCCTCCAGGTTCCCCTTCCTCCACTGCCGTGAGAGAGCTTTAAGCGACCAGCCGGCCTTGTGGGGATGGCTCTGCGTGCTTATCCGGTGCCTCTGTCTTCTCCCGCCCTGGAGGCTGCACCAAAGGCCAAGCAGGCAGGAGTGGGGGGCCCTGTGAGGGGGGCAGAGCCTCTTCTGGTTTGGGTCCTCGAAGGCAGTGTTGAGCAGTCCCGCCTGCTGCAAGGTTTTGTGTACTGGTTTTGATTTGGCTTTGAGTTTTAGCTGAGCTTTGCGTTTGGTCTTCTTGGTCAGAGCGTGTCTCCTAGCTTTGCTGTCTGCCTGACCGAGGGAGGGGGCACTTTGTCGTTTCAAGGCAACAGCCCCCGACAGGTCCTGTGAGAAGACCTTTTTGCAAAGCCATGCGGCCTTCTGATCACCTGGGGAGCGGGGCAGCCCCGGCAGACTGCTCTGCGGAGACCGGGCCGTAACCATCTCCACCAGCCTTGGTGGTGCCCAGCCCTTAGCACACAGCTAATCCTCCGGATACATGCATGTAACGGGCTGGGCATGGGCTGGGACCTTCAGGGAAAGAGGTTTCCATTTAATATAAAGCAGCAGTTTCCTCTGTTGTTGCATTAATTTGTTCACTGTTCATAGTTGCTTGATCCCTAAGCCACCCCCTAGTGGTCACTCCCATGTGCCATGCTCTGGGCTAGAACCAGATGTCATTCAGATTCATTTATTAGGGGGAGGTGGGGCATGACTTGGGGGTTTGCGTCATCGCCTCCATCACCCAGATGAGAAGATAGAGGCTCAGGGAAGTTGGGAGATTTGTCCAGGGTCGCCCAGCTGCTGGGCAGCAAAGCATTCACCAATGCAGTAAATATATTGAGTGTCTCTCTGTGCCTGGCATTGAGCAGGGACTCGAACCCAGGTCTGCTAGATGCCAGAGCACTCTCTGTCATATGCAGCAAAGGTCTAGGGAGCAGATGGGGTCCCCCACGTCTGTGTGAGCCCAGCCCACCCTGCTGGAGGCTGGGCCACTCTGTATGCGCCGTGGCTGCACTGGCTGGGCTGTGTGACTCTAGGCAGATCCAGTTCCTCTCCAGGCCTCAGTTTCCCCATCCACAGCTGAGGCGATTGCAAGGGAAGTTATCCAGAGCTCCTCTAGGTTGGACATTCCCGACTCCCCTGGCCTCCTTCCAGCAGCTGGGGGCTGAGACGCCCCTGGGTAGGACCCCAGCTCCCCTCCGTCTACTGCCTGTTTTGGCTTTCTTTCCGGCAATATGGTGGCTTTCACAAGGTCTCCAGGGTCACCCTCAACACCAATACCCATCCACTTAGCAGGTGTGGGCCAAGGCCCTACTGTGCGCCAAGGCCCTACTGTGCGCCAGGCTGCGTTCTTACTGCTGAGAGAGAGAACCCTTCGTTCAACCCTGTAGACATCAAATGCGGGTTAGCACCTACTATGTGCNAGACATCACAGTGTCTATCCTGCTCACCGTGGGGTCCCCAGCCTCTGGGAAGGGACTGGCACACAGTGGGGACTGAACAAACACAAATGGATTTGCACAAATGAAGAAATTTGAATTTCCAGTCCTTAAAGCGTAAAAGAGCTGAACAAATAATGAGTGAGTGAATGAATGAATGAATGAATAAATGAGGTCCCCAGTCTCCAGTAGGAGGCCTGGACGTGGGACTGATGGATATCTGAGTAATCAGTTTGCATTGTCCTGTGGGGTGAGGCATTTCTGATGCCTAAATTGCTGGTAAAGCAGTGGCAGGACTCAGGTTTAGCCAGACCCCATTCTCTGTCCCCAGAGGAGACGGGGAGATGCTGTGCCCAAGGCTTTTGTTCCTGCTCTCCCTCTCCCTAGAATGCCGTGTGGTGCCCAAGGCTGCGTAACAAAGTACTGCCAACTGGCTGGCTTAAAGCAGTGGAAATTTATCACCCACGTCTGGAGGCTGGAAGCCCAGCCTCTCCCCCAGCTGCTGGTGGTGGCTGGCAGTCCTTGGTGTCCCTTGTCTATCTCCATTGTCACATGATGTTCTCCCTGTGTCTGTCTCTGTGTCCAAATTTCCTTGGTCTGTGACTCCAGTCATTGGATGAGGGGCCCACCCAGTGACCTCCTCTTAACTTGATTACATCTTCAAAGACCCTATTTGCAAATAAAGTCACAGGTTCTGGGTGGACGTGAATTTGGGGGGACATTATTCAACCCAGTACGAATGGCTTTCCCCCAGCCAGGCACATGCACTCTCTCTTCCTTCCGTCTGGCCTCTGTGTCCCAGGGGCCTTCCTGCCACTGTCCCTGAGACAGCAGTCCCACTGTCCCCCCACCCCCACCCCCGATGCTGTTTCTTCTTCCCAGCCCTTGGCACCTGACACAGGACATTTTTGCTGATGTCTTTATCACCCTCCTCCCGTCTGAGGCTCGGGGCAGCAGGGCCTCGGTCGGACCTGGCAGGTGCCCTTGGGCGAGCAGGTGTGAGCAGGTGGAGAGCA
>NW_017732027.1:65852-79644 GCF_001890085.2 Hipposideros armiger
ACTTCTACAACCTTTGAGTGCCTGTCTGATGGAGCCCTGAAAACCCAAGGTCTCCTGCTGCACTTTTGTGGGACGAATAAGAAAAGGGGCCCAAGTGGCCCCCAGCAGAGAGGATTCACCCCGGGTGAGTCTGACCTGGGAAAAGATGGGACCCTGTTTGCAGGGGCACCTGGGGGAGTGTGTGCCAGGCAGCCCTCCCTCTCCTGCTGTCGGGTAATGGATAGGTTTTGTAGGAAGGTGCGAATACTATTAGGATTCCATTTAGCCACAATTACAGGCCAACAGCACTTTATAGCTTCTTAAGAGACCACTTTGCAACCTGTCTTACAGAATAAATTCTCTTTTATTTCTGTGTTGCTCAGGCTCTCACCTCGATGCCCACAGGGAGGGCATCCTACTATTGTCGTAAGTGACCCGAGACCCTGGGGGCCCTGGCAGCCCCCAGACATGCCCCGTAGGCCCTCTGTGTTGTCTGCAGTTCCCATGTCAGTCCGGGCTTGGCCCTGAGAATACATGGCGGGGGAGAGGGTGTGAAGGCTTGGCCCAGGGGAGCTGGCCTGGGCACGGAATTGCTTTCAAGTGTTATGATTTATGTTAAAAATTCATGAGAACTTTCATTTTGCTCCATGATGTTTCAGTGTTGTTTGAATACTAAAATCACACAATTTTCAACAAAAAGTCTTCGTCAAGGGACCCAGAAGAAGGCTCCTATTCTGAGCCCTGGTCCTTGTGCAGCCGTCACCATGGGCCCTCCTGGCCGCACGGTTCCTCATTTGTGAAGCATGGGGTTGGGACAAGACCTCCATCCATTCAGCTATTTGCTCATTCTGCTCACTCACCCGAGACGTTTGAGAAGGCGCCTTGTGCCAGCCACTTGGGATGGGGAGCGAATCGAAGCAGCTCTTGCCTTCGAGAAGCTCTAAGGGTCACACGTGAAACATCCACTTGAAAGAGGCCGTGCTCATCCTGGTGGAGAGTGGCCCGACTTCTGGAATCCTTTAGTGTCAGGCTGCTGACCAGGGGCTTTGTGTATGTTACCTGTAACCCTGGCAACACCCCTGTGCCACCTGACAGGTGAAAGGGAGAGAGGCCCAGAGAGGTGCAGGGTGGGGCCTGTGTGCTCCCCAGACACAGTGCTCTCTGCATCAGGCCCGGCGCACAGTAGGTGCTCACTTAATGCCTGGCCTCTGTGCCCGCCCACAGCCCACTGCAGCTCCGAGCTCCTTCAGTGGGATTCTCTCCTGAGCGAGGAAGGTTCCCGTGGGCCAGCACCGCACCTTATCCACCTTTGTCCCCCCAGATCGCCCCAGGGTGACCGCATCACGGGCACCGGGAATTGACTAAAAGGCACCACATCAGCCCACAGCCGGGGGCATGTGAAAGCCGGCCTGGGTGGTGGGTGGGTCCAGAGGGGTACGCGAGCCCCGGTGCTTGTTTCCTGGGACTGGACTGAAGCCGACGTAGCCCAGACAGGCCTCCTCTGCTGGACGACTTGGGCAGGGGCAGCAGGGCTGGTGGGCGATGCGGGTAGCGACTCCCTACACCCGCGGGGGCGGGCGCTGCTGTTCCTCGTGTGTGTCTGCATTTCAAGCAGCCGAAGTTGAGAATGGACAGCCGTAGACTGTGCCATGGGGGGTGAAAGGCGCCCGTCTGGGCCTCGGCTTCTGCTCCTGCAAAAGGAGGTGCCGGCTTCCTGTAGCTCCGCGGCCCCCGGCACTGCTACTTATGTGGCTTGTGGCTGAACTATGGTGGGTGGCAGCCAGGGGCTTTGGTGGCAACCAGCAGAAGCCACTGCGGGCTAGCAGAGGCTGAGGGGTCTTCCCTGGAGAGATGTCAGTTAGACTCGAGAATGACAAAGCGCGGGTAGCAGCCTGCAGGAACCGGGGAGCCGCACTGCGGCTGGAACAAGGAACCCTGGTGACACCCACCTCGTGTCTGCCTTGCTGTATAGTTCCAGTGGGATAGCCCACCGTGGGGGCGTGCTTATTCTGCAAGAGGGAAGTGGGATGTCCTACCAAATACAGGGGGAGTGGGTGCTGAGGGACCACCTGTCCATTACCACCTGGGAGAACAAAATGTCCAGCTGCCTGAGCCCCTTTGTCCATCTGTCTGACGGGACGGTGGGTATAGTGGAGAGACCAAGTGTGGGAGGCCGAGACCTTGGTGCAGATGCAGCCCTCCTGTTACTCGCCGGTGTGTCCTTGGGCCTGTTATGTGACCTCCGGGCGCCCAGGCGCAGCAGGCTGTTGGGATGCTTCGTCGCTGTGTTACCTCTGACACTGGCGGGTTGAATAATGCCTCCCACCAAAGGCGTCCATGTCCTGATCCTCAGAACCTATGAATGCCACCATACATGGGAACAGGGACTTTGTAGAGGGGATTAAGTTAAGGGCCTTGAGATGCGGGTTAACCCGGATTATCCACCCTTGGAGGAGGGAGGCGGGAGGGTCGGGGTCAGAGAGAGACTGGAGATGCTGGGATGCGCTTGGAAGGTGGAAGGGCCGCGAGCCGAGCAATGTGGGCGCCTCTCGAAGCTGGAAAACACCAGGAATAAATCCTCCCCTGGAGCTTCGGGAGGAACCAGCCCTGTCAGCACTTGGACTTTGTCCCCATAAGACTCACTTCAGACTCCTGATTCCAGAGACAACATATTAGTGTTGTTTGAAGCCGCTGAGTTTGTGGGAACTTGATACCACAGCCACAAAAACACAGACACACACTGCTAGCGCTTGCTGTCACTTCCCTAGCATTTCAGAGGCTGTCCGGGCACTGTCACCGGGGAGGAGACGCCCCATAGCAGGTGCCCAATCACTGTGACCTCCCTCCGTCCCTTCTCCATCGATGGCCTTGAGGGTCTTAGGCCACAGGGGGCTGCCTTCTGAGAAGCAAAGACTGTGCACCCGAGACCCTCGGCCGTGGGCGTTCTAACCATTGGGAAGGTCCACCCTTTGTCACACTCCTGGCCACTCCTCATCCCTGGAGCAGACCTTCCTCCCCGGCCTGGCCAGACAGCACATGCGCCTGATGGGCGAACACCTTGTGCTTCCTAGAGTGCTGGCGGGCATCACTGGTTCAGGCCAAAGAACTAGCACCATGGATAGGCCGGAGGCCGCAGAGTGGGGACAGGGCCTCTGCGGACGGGACTGGCTGCCCATTCAGCGTCTCAGCCTTGGTTTCCCACCCAGGGCTGTGAACTGGTGGCTTCGCTTTGCTCTCACGCTGCCTCTTTTCTGTTTAGCGCATCTGATTCAAGGTTTTGCTTGTTGATTGCACTAACGGGTATAGTGACCAGCAGTGAGCTGGCGCCTCTTTCTGGCTACTTTGTTCCTGGAAGTTCTGGTCACCCCATTGATTGCTTTATCCAGCCCTGCGAGACATGCTGGATGGAGCTATTAAATATGTGACTGAAATTCTAAAGGGAAAAGAACTGGTGTCGCTGGTCCTCCTGTCTCAGCACATGCTCTCCTGCCTCCTGCCCTGACTAAAAGGATCACTTTCATAGATGGGATTCTCAGGCCAGAGCACTAGGGTCTGTCCTCGAAACTTGGTGGTGCAGGTGTGGACTGAGCCCCTGCTCCACTGGGCACTCACCCCTTTCCGCTAAGGATAAAAATAGGGATGCTCTGAGGATCCTGCCACTGCGAGTCTCAAAGTGCAGGAGCGAAGAAAGATAAGAAAACGGGTGGTCCTAACACAGGGTGGGTCGCGCGTGCTGGGCCGAAGAACATAAGGACTGTGACATGCAGAAGCACCTGCCCCACCTGGCAGCCAAGCGCCCACCCATGATGGCATCTGTGCTGAGCGCTCATGTCCCAGGGTCAGGCTGGGTGGTGGGGTGGCTGCCGTGAACTTGGCGTCAGGTGTGAGTCCCAACTTCCTCACCCCACACCTTCACCGTTTCTCCAGGTGGCCGTGACCTCGAGGTAACTGGTAGCCGAGCTTTTCATCAGATGACTTTTATGTTATTTAAAAAAATTGATGAGCACCTCCTGGGCCGGGTCCCAGTTTGTGAAAGGGGACTGTGGTTAGGTATATGAATAAATCGTAATACCCGTATGATACACTGTGTAATTACTCGGGTATAAGAGAATAATTACATGGGTAATTATGCCCTACTCATCAGTGCTGCCTGCTCTGCACATGGTGGCATTCTTAATGGTTGCAGGCGCAGTAAGTGTGCTCCACGTAGCCCATAAATAGACACCTAAGGACACGACTGAGATATGAATTCTAATTGTCATGTAATTAGAGAGCAATTAAATAGTTATTTGTCCCATATAATTTAGACATTATATGTCCTCCAAAGTCCTGCTATAGTTTTAACAAAGTGTAAAGCTGGCAGAGAGATAAACACCTGTCCTCCCCGAGAGGGAGGGCCCACGTGAGTTGGGGCAGGTGGCATTCCTGCGGCCCTCAGTAACGTGTGTGATATCCCTGGGGTTCCTGACCCTGAGGTGACCAGGCGTTTTCCTGGCTATTACATGGAAGGCAGAGAGATTCCCAGGAAGGCGTCTTTGCCCCCGTGGTCACCTCTGCCTTCAGCGAGACAGAGGGTGATCCGCACTGAAGCCTGGACTGGCCCGGAAGGCTGCCAGGGCGGGGCCTCTCCAGGGGCACCACTGGTTTCTCAGACAAAACAGTGTCAGCCCCGTCCCTGTCCCGCGCTTCCTCAAGTTCCCCCTGACGTGACTATGAAGACACAGCCTAGATAACTGCCAGAAACAGGACCGAGCTAGGAACCGCCACCTTCCACCAAGTAGGAAGCCGATGGGGTTGAGCAGCTCTGCCCACCAGCAAGAAACTGGGGACCCGCCATCAAAGGCCCAGCCGGGTGGGTGTCTCCTCGAAGGCACACTGCTCCCGGGGGGCAGCCAGCTTGCTTTTCCTTCGCACTGTCCCACCTTCCCTGTCCAACACCCCAAACCTCTGTATTCTTACAGTCCACCAGGCAAGAGTGGGGTGAGGGAGACCGCTGTGGGGGGGTTACATGTTGTGATGTGCGAGCCCCGTAGAAGTACAGTTGGTGTGGGTGGCAGATGGAAGTTTGGGAGAAAGGACACCAATGATGCTCGGCTCCCCGAGAGAAGGAATAAATAGGAAGGGAGGTGTGGGGTTAACGAACACTTGTGAGACGGTAGACATTTCCGTGACAGAACTTAAGGCATCTTGGAAGCGCGAGAGAACAGAATGGACCCCACAGGAAAAATGAATCAGTGACGGGAGGATGACCTTGGCCAGTTCTCACAAATGAAGAGGATGAGGACAAAAGGATGACAACAAGAAGGAAGATGCTAGACAGGAAAGGGGAGAGAAAGCCCACCTGAGACCACAGGTGTTTCCAAATAGGAAGGCGAGGCGACTGGGCCAGAAGGTGGGGCTGGGGCGAGAAGGTGGGCGAGCCCCTGAAGTTACGCCCTTGTTAAGCCTCTCCTCACATTCTGAACTTTTTCTTTAAATATGAGGGGAAAATATAACTTGTCATTTTTCTCAAAAAGGAAAAATTACCTATAAAAGAATAAACATCAGGCCATTACAGACATGTTTTCAGGATTAAATTTCAAAATAATGAAATGGACTTCAGTGTCTGCAGATAAGTGTGGGGAAGATACAACCTCAGAATTTTATACCCAGCTCAGCTGTCGCTTGTAGGTTTAGGGGATTAGAGAGGCATCTTCCGAGAGCAGAACATCCTAACTTCTAGGTTAGGAGGTTTCGAAAGGAAAATGCCTCGGGAAGAGTGGCAGAGAGGTGGGCTAAGCTCGGGTGGGGAAAGCAGAGAAAGCCTGGCACAGACGCCGATGGGGGGGACCGAGGCTGGGCACACACCAGATTCAGCTTAGGCGGTGGTTGTGGTGGTGGTTGCTATAACACTGGGCAGAAACCAAATACACCTGTCGTGTGTGTGTGTGTGTGTGTGTGTGTATTTTTTTTTTGAACGGAAAAGCTATCATCCAAAATCTGGCTACTATTAATAAAGATGGGGGTGTCAGGAAAGGGGAGGACGAAGGTGAAGGTGGCGGAAGGAGAAACTTCTGGACCCCTTTCCTGACATACAGGGAAGTCAAAAGACGCAATCCATTCCTTACTTTAGCGGTTAGCAAAGTATGAGTTGAAGAATGCTTCTTAGAAACTTTAAATAATCTTCCGTTGAATCCGGTCAGGCGTTTCATTGCCCATATCCCTGGAGAAGGTAAATGCAAGTTAATCAGCCATGTGGCTAAAGACCAAGCACGTGAAACAGCAAGGAAGTTCATAGAACAGAGTAACAAATATAAGACGCGTGTCAGTCACGACCGTTGGTCTCCTAAGGGGAGCACTCAACATCCCAGAGAGGGAAGGACCAGGTACGAAGGATGCCAAAGGGGGACTCACCTGCTTTAAAACACTCCTGGGGTCTCACCTGATACACTGCTTATGCTGGACGATTGAATGCTGGTGAAGCCCAAAGTGCTTTGCACACTGTAAAGTACGAATGTTGTTTATTATCGTGGGGGACTCGGGGGTGGGCATGCTGTCTGGAGATCACTTCAGTGAGTGGCTCTATGGTATTGTTTGAGGGACTGTGAGAAGGAACCCCCCACACCTGGCTTGCACGTCCTCTCCAAGCTGACCCACGCGGCCCCACTCCGCTGTGTAGGAATGTCTTTCCTAGGACACACCTCTGATGCTAGACAGTCCACCATTAAGGTTTTAAGTCCCAGAATAAATTTAGCAAACACCTTTGAAGTGGTTGTAGGTAGAATATTTAAAATATGTGGAGAGAGAAAGATGAAAAAGATGTCTATCTTGTCCTCAGGGCACTTTTTAGGGATAAAATTATTCATCTTTACTGAAACATATTTGAGAAAATGCCAGTAAATGAAGGCTGTCCTGTGTGAAAGGGGTGTGTGTGTGACGGGGGGGGGGGGCGGAGAACAAAGAAGTGAGTTCTCAAACTTGCCTGTAGACAGTGAAGTTCTACATAAAACACCAACAGGTTTGTCTGAACTCGATGAGCTCATTTGAAAATTTATATCAAAGAGCACAGACTGAGAATAACTAAAATCCTCTTGAAGGTCAAGTTGGGCGTTTTGATTTACCATAAACTTATCAAGAATTGTCATGACAATTGGCATACTTTGGAAAGACAAGTTGACCGACGGAACTGAATCCAGTGCGTGAATATATACAGACCCCAATATACACAGAAATTCAGAAATTTTAGGCACTGCTGGTTGGGGGAGAGGCACCGGCTGTTTTAAATGCTCCCAGGGCAACTGGCGATGCACTTGGAAATAAAAACGAGACTGAACCCGTCCCCCACCACGTTATCCGTTCCAGACAAACACTCATGTGTGAAGGCAAAACTATAAAACTTTTAGAAGACAAAGCAGGAGAACATTTTTATGACCTTGTTATAAGGAAGGATTTCTTCAAAGAGGTAAAGATCAAATTTGGCTGAGGAGGTGAATGGCTTGAACACTTAGACGCTGCCTGTGGGGACCCGAGGGCACTCCCCATCCCTGGCAGGGACACAAGGATGCTAAGTTAAGTGTCAGCCTCGGGACTCGCAAAGCTGTGGGGGCCCCGAGGAAGGACACCTCTCTTAGAGAAATGCTGTGCAGGCCTAGCTGGCCAGGCCCAGGAAGGCAGAAAGGGCAGCCTTGGGGCAGCAGCGCTGGAGGAGAGACCTGGTGTACAGCCCTGGTGAGGGGGACTGTGAGGGGCAGGAGCGAGTGCTTGGGGGGCGCAGCGCTGAGGTGCAGGTGAAAATGGCCAGCAGTCTTCGCAGCCATTGGCTGCCTAGAGCCCGCTGCTCAGACTGGCTGTTCTCTTGGCTGTGCTCACAGGGACGACGGGACAATCGTTGTCCAGCCGTGTGTCCTGTTCAGGCCTCTCCTAGAAAGCAGAGTTCAGATCTAAAATACGCAGATGATCTGCAAGGACCCCTTCAAGGTAAACACGCCCTGTGTACCAAAGTGATGGTAACTGCATGAGACAGATCATCCCAGAACCTCTGGCCGTTGTGCATGTGTCACTATTAAACTGTCTTGTTTTAATGGCCACTTTCCCGAGGAGCGGTTAGCTGCATTCCCTCCAAAATTGTCCGCAAATGACTTCAAGCAGGTGGCATTCTGATGACACTTTCTAGCAGGGGCTGGTTCCAAAGACGCGCACAGCCACGGCCCCCTGCCCACCTGTGTGAGCCGCAGGGCCCAGAAGAAACCCCCAGCAGCCCCACCCACGTGTGCAGGCAGGTGAGAAGGACCGTGATAGGATCGTCCATTCGTCAGTGCCCAGCCGACTTCTCACCCAATGCCAGCAGATGGGGAGACACGCCATTTCTTCACTCATCTGTGTTTAGTGCTGGAGAAGGAGAGGGAACAAAACAGGCACCATCCGTGCTCTCAGTCCCCTGAGGGGAAGTGGCATGGAGTCAAATAAACCCGTGTTACCAACCCTGGTGCCTGGAGGAAACGCACTGACTGAGGAGAATGCATAGCTTTAAGTCACCCTAGTAGAGGGTCGTGGGGAGTGTTCCTCGCAAAAGTGGCACTTGAGCCTACATCTGAAGATAGGAGTTACACAGGTGAAAAGGTGGGGAGGGAACAGCAGGTGCAAAGGTCCTGAAGCTGAGAGACCTGGAGAAAGGCCTGTGTGGTGGCAGGCAGCTGAGGCAAAGCCCTCTGGAGACACTGTTGAAAGGGACTAGATGAGAAAGGTAATTAGCATAGCAGCTGCCCACCAGTAAAAGGTGTCTCTGAGTGGGTAAGGGGTCCTGGAAGCAGCCTGTGTGTTGCATACTCCACTAGCTTCTTAACAGTCATTGAGTCCTAAGAGAGAGACTCCGAGAGGAGACCAAGGCCCAATCCTAGGATGGTGGAAAAGGTACACAAAGTCCAGTTTTCACAAGAAGAAAAGTATAGATAAGTTCCAGAACATGTAGTCAGCTAGGCTCCAGAATTTGCTGTTTATCCATCCACCATCCATCCATCCATCCATCCATCCATCCATCCATCCATCTACCATCTACCATTCACCATCCATCCACCATCCACCATCCATCCATCCACCACCCATCCATCCACCCATCCATCCACCCATCCATCCATCCATCCATCCTTCCATCTACCATCTACCATTCACCATCCATCCACCATCTACCATCTGTCCATCCATCCATCCATCCATCCATCCATCCATCCATCCATCCATCACCCATCCATCTATCCACCACCCATCAGCTCACCATCCATCTTCCTTTCTTCCCTCCCTCCCTTCCTTCCTTCCTTCCTTCCTTCCTTCCTTCCTTCCTTCCTTCCTTCCTTCCTCCCTTCCTTCCTTCCACCCTTTCACCCACTTGACCTGTGCCAGGTACACAAGGAGGCACTCTGCTCAGTGGGAGACAAGTGTGCAAACATCACATATGGGAGAGAAGTTGTCTCAGTGCAAATGCCTCCTGTGGGGACACCGATTGATGTACCTTGTCTGGAGGGGAAAGGGCTTGGGCGAGAGGCTCCCAGAGAAAGGAAAACCCACCAGGACTGTGAAGGATCAGTAGGAGGCTGAAAGGAGGGAAAGGGAGTCAGTGCCTGCGGAGGAAACTGCTGTGCGAAGGCTCAGAGGTGTGGAGACAGCGTGGGTCAGGCTCCCCGTGGAGCGGGGCAGTGGGCAGCATTAGCTTATCAATTATTCCTAAGAAAGCCGGTGCTTCTAAAGTGCCGGCAGGGACCTGAAACTGTATTAAACCTATTCACACCCTTTGTCACTGAATTCATACATTTAGTTCAACTAACCGATGGGTCGACGGATGGATGGATGGATGGGTCCTTCCACCTAGCACGTGCCTGAGGTCCTTCATCCTCCTCCCTCTTACAATGATTGGAGGCTCATCGCCCACCACGGGCTGCAGCTCGCTGCTGTATCGGAGCCTCAGTGACTGCATCTGCCCGTCGGGGTTGGTGGCACTGTTCTGGCTTCTGGCGACTGTGAGGTCCAGGTTCCCCGTGAAGATAAGAAAAGGCTGTGAAGGCTCTCCGTGCTTTACAGATGCGACGGCTATTTCTCTTTGTCACACGTATGAAGCAAATAGAGATTAATAACCCAGCTTGGGGACTGAGGGTTGGATTAACTGCTCTGGGCTGGATTCTGTTGTCATGATAATCATCTGTTTGTTCGATGACTATTAGCTGTGCTTTTCCTGGATCAAGCACCTTTGAAAAGGGTCGGTCCCCCGATGTCTGAACCATTTGAAGCACCTTACTTCGCAAGTGGCTCTGGGACGCCCCCCACCCTGGGTGCCCTCGGGTGCTCTGAAGGGCACGGTGGTTGGCGCTGAGATTTCTCTGGGGAAGGACTGGAACTGGGAGCACAGCGGCAGGCGTCGGTGTGGAAAGCAGCTCCTGTCACCCTTCTAAACGCTTTACATCCATCCGCACGTTTCATGGTCCAACACCCATTTTGCAGACAAGGAAAAAGAGGCTCAGAGGGCAGGTGACGTGCCTACAGACACAGAGCTGATGACAAATGGAGCTGTTCCCACCAGATGGGACACTGTTTCTTCCTGCGTCCCTGCTTCAGGCAGCGCTGTGGGGAGGTGAGTGTCTTGGGCGCCCTGCCCTCCGCCCTCACTCTCCCTGCAGGGGCTCCCTCTGTGGGGAACGGTCTCGCCCCTTCTCCCCCGTGAACTCCCCTCTGCCCTCAAAGCTCAGACTGTGTGCCCCTCCTTCACGAGGGCTTGTGGTCCCCTTGCCCGCCCGTGTCCCAGGGCTGCCACGGCTCCTGTAGGACCCCCTCCTGTAGCCCCTGAGCTTGGCACAGACCTGGCCAGGCCCCGTCTACCTCTGACCCAGGGCGAGCTCCCAGGGCCTGGCCCAGCTGTGTGAAGCTGGACTGAAGTGGAGTGAAGGGGACACCAAGGCACTGCAGGGAAACAGCGGTGACATGGGCACCTTGAAAGGGGCAGCCTGAGGGCAGGGCACGCCCGGAGGACACTGGAGCCCTCCCAGCCGAGGGATCCCACCGGGCTTCATGGAGGCCAGGCCCCGGGTGGTGGGGTGGGCACGCTTGGACAGGCAGAGGCCCTGAGGGCGGCATCAGAGGCGGCTGGGGTTGGCTGGTCACCTGGTGCCTGGCCTTCCGGCTGCCTGAGCCACTCCCCTGGCTGGGGTCGCGGGGCCACAGGAGGTGGCACAGTACGAAGGGCCTGGGCTCAAGCTCACTGTGTGAGCCTGGACACATTCTCTTCCCTCCCGGTGCCTCAGTCTCCTGGTCTGTAAAATGGGGATGAGCAGTCCCCTGCCCCAGGTGGTTGTCCGAGACAAATGAGCTGCCCCACAGGCTGGCCCCGGTGACCATCCGCACAAGTCCACCGCTGTCATCGGTGCCACTGGTGAGGAGGTGTGACCCACCCCACCCTGAGGACAGGGAGGCCACTGCAGACGCCGTGGCTGGAATTCTGGGGGCATGTGGTGTTCCGACAAATGTTCTCATACACAGTTGAGGAAAACTGCAGCCTCCCAGACCACCGAAATGCTCGTAATCACCTTTATCGGCCTGTTGGCTCTGTTCCACTTGTCCTGCTCCCTCTCCGTGGTGGCCCAGTTGGGAGGCGTCGGGCAGGCTGCTGGGGGTCGGCGGTTTTCGTTTACTCCACTCCTAGGAGCCGTGAAGAATACCGCATATTCTGGGGAGGGAGGGTGATGGGCTGTTTTTCACCTAAAAGGTAATTTCTGAGGAAGACGTTGGCTGGAGGCAGCGTGGTGGATGGGAGCAAAGATGGACACAGCTGTTAGGCACACAGGGGCTATGCCTCCTCTCCCTGCCAGGTGGCCCGGCCAGGGACTCAGGTCCCCCACCCTTAAGGGGATTCAGTGTTTATTCCATGAGCTGTTGGGGGGGTGGTGACCCAGAGAATGCCCGTTCAGGACATAAGACAGTGCCTGGTACGATAGTGTGACCCAGAAAACGACCACCTCTTCCCAGCCCCCGCCCCAGCACAGCCAAGTTCAAAGGATGGTAAGGAGACCGTGAGGGCTCTGGGCACAAGCATCCTGGCTGCCCACCGCTCCACGCCCGAAACCCTCACACCATTATCTTCGCACGCTCTCCCGAAATCCTGCTGTGGAGGGGAGAGAAGTGTTTGCACGGCACTTCATTCTTCTTTAGATATGGGTCCTTTTGAGGCTGTATAATAAGGTCCCCATTAGCACGCTGATGACCTCTGAGACTGAGACACTGTTGTCCTATCAGCAGAGGCTGGTGTGGGTTAAAATGCAGCTCCTATCAAAGAGAAATTGAGGTTTTCCCAGCAAGGTGGAAGTGGAACGTTCTAGTGAGCGGCTTCTAGAAACTCTGTCTTCTCCTTCTGGTGTCCCTGTGTTTCTAATGTTGTTACGCTTGATGTTGTCCCAGAGGTCTCTTAAGCTATCCTCACTTTTTTGGGATTCTTTTTTTTTTTTTTGCTGTTCTGATTTGGTGTTTTCTGCTACGTTGTCTTTCCAAGTCACTGATTCGATCCTCTGCTTCCTCTAGTCTGGTAGTGATTCCTTCTAGTGCATTCTTCATTTCAGCTGTTGTATTCTTCATTTCTGACTGGTTCTTTGTATGGTTTCTGTGTCCTTTTTTATGCTTGCTATCTCTTTGTTGAAGTTCTCACTAAGTTCCTTGAGCATCCTTGTAACCATTGTTTTGAACTCCGTCTCTGGTAGGTTGCTTGCCTCCATTTCGTTTAGTTATTTCTCTGGCGTTTTCTTCTGTTCTTTCATTTGGGACACATTTCTTTATTTCTTCATTTTGGCTGCCTCTCCATGTTGTTTCTATGTATTGGGTAGATCTGTGATGTCTCCCAGTCTTGGCCAGGTGGTCTTATGTAGTAGGTGCCCTGTGGGGCCCTGGCACAGTCTCCCTGGTCACCTGGTCTGGTTTTCCAAGAGTGTCCCTTGTGTGGGTTGTGTGTGCCCTCCTGTTATAGTTGAGCCTTGATCACTATTGGCATGTCAGTGGGTGGGACTGACCCTCAGGCTGATTGGCTGTGGGGTTTGGCCATGTCCACAGCTTATGGGCTGCTGTGCAGGGGTGGGGTGGGGGAGTTGCCACACACAGCAGGATTCGCCCCGGAGGGCTCTGGTGCCTCTTGAGACCACCCTTTGGGTGTGCCACTGTGGGGTAATTTGGTGGTGCTCTGCTGTGGTCTGGAGCCAACCTCCAAGTATGTTGGTTCTGGGGCCTGTTGGGAGGGGCTCTGGTGCAGGCCCAGGTCAGCCGCTGCCTGGGACTGGCCGGGGTTTACATGGTAGGACCTACAAAGCAATCCACGGATTTTTGCTGCCTGTGCTAAACCTGGAGGCACGTGGAAGAGGCTTTGCTGCAAACTGAGGTCAGCGGCCACCCGGACCAGGCCCGGGGTAGCTCTGCAAAAAGCCAGGACTCCTGGAAGCCTGCTGCCACCTGCCGGCTCCCTTAAGGTTCAGCTGCTGATAAAGCTTCGTGCGGTATGTGAGTTGGGTGAGGCAAGGTCTCAGGGAGTCACTATCGTGGGAAGAGTTGTGATCACCAGGTTAATGTAGATTCTGGTTTGGTGCCAGTGCTGAGCCTGGAGCTACTCAGCAAAAGTCTCAGAGCACACAGAGGCCAGTCGCCACCTGCCCAGGGTCTGCCAGACTTCAGAAGTTTCCTAAGAAAGAGTGCAGTTCGAGCGGGGCTGGCTGCTCATGAGGTACAGGGTTGGCTAGGGCGGGGTCCCACCTGCGTCAGCAGGGTGGAGCAGTGGGGCTCACTAAACCAATCAGATTCACATTTGGCCATGTCGGGG
>NW_017732027.1:87969-90396 GCF_001890085.2 Hipposideros armiger
TCATGAGGAAAACGGCCCCAAGGCAGACCGCTCAAAGCCCCAGCGCCAAGGGTGTCATAGCCTCAAATTATGAATATCACTGGATGTTAATAATGGTGATTATCACCAGTAATGGAAAGACACAAATATGTCCTGTTAACAAGTCCAGCTAGTTGGCTTCCTGGGGCCTGGCCACCCCTGTGCGATGACGGAACTGTCACTTGTTTTCTCAACGCAGTGAGGACACCCTGCAGGCAAGTGCCTGTGGGCACTGGGCCCCGCGTGGCCAGCGGGGAGGACTTGGCAGCCTATATTTCACATGTTCAAATGCAGATCTGATTGTATGTCCTGCCCAGGCTGGAAGCCCTGCGATGGCTTCCCATTGCGCCCCCAAACCAGCCTCAAGTCCCCGCCACCTCTGAAGCCGCAGGCCCTCCCCTCCCGCTCCGCGCTGAGCTCCAGCCTCTGATCTTCCGATGGCCTTGACCCTCAGGCCTGCACGGGCGTCCGCCCCTCTCTTAGCTCCCTCTTCACACCTTCAGATCTCCCTGGAACCACCCGCCTCCTCCAGGCAGCCTTCCAGAGCCCAACCGGACCTGGTCCCCTCGCAGGGCCCCGCAGGCTCCTTTGCAGGCCGTCCTCGTGTTCTGTCTCTTAATGGGACAAGGAGACTTTTCGTGTCCCCCTGCCTGTTTGCTCCCAAGAGCAGGGCCCCGGTTGGTCTGGTTTATGGTTTGTCCCCAGTGCTTGACAGTGGCGGGGGCCTAAAGGGGCTCGTACATGTCCCTCTAGTGGCCTCGGGCTGAATCGGTAGATGGCAGAGGGGACAGGGCGTCCTCCCCTGGGGCTGAGAGAGGAGACGGTTTCTAACTCCCATCGAGGGAAAGCCCAGAGCCCCAGAGCAGGATTTCCCCCCAGAGCAGGGGGTGGATTCTCCAATCTCTCTGCACAGCAAACTCACTGACAGGTGCTGCCTATTTAATATTTTAAACAAATGGGCTAAAAAACATACTGAACCCCGTTGGAAGACTTTTAAACAAGCTAGAAAATTTTGTTTCCAAGATTTTAAGGTCTGCACGTTTCAGAGATTTCATAAGGAAGCACATCCTTCGTAGCGTTGGAAATGCGGCAAGCCCTGCGTTTTCGGAGGACGGCCCCCCACGGCCCAGAGCCCTGTGGAAAGGGGGACATTCCACNTGCCCAAGATGTTAGCTTAAGCTTTGGAGGATGTTCGTTTCTCAGCAGAGGATGGAGAGATGATCGCCTCCCTGCTTCGCTGAGAACTTGGTGGCCGTGCAGTGTCCTGGCACAGGGTGGGCTGTGGGGCCGCAGACCCGGCCTCAAGTCTCTGCCCTTCTGTCGTCCAGCTGGAGTTGGGGGTGTTGAATAGGTCACACACTGAGGCCATTTGCCCACTTCTCTGGGCACTTTGAGAATGAAAAGGGATGCGTACACACAGTGACTCTTGGAATGAGTGTCACAATATTGTGTCCTAGAAAAAAAGAAGCAAATGGCCGCTATAATTAAGAGACAATACCCTGAGTTCCGGGCAGCTGCTGGCTCGCCCCCGGTGTCCCTGGCCTGAGTTACGGGTACCAACCAGCTCGGGTGTCCCTCACGTAATCACGGGAGCTGACCTTCAGAAGTGGCTGTTCGGCTCCCTCCGAAAGGACTCAGTGCATTGGCAGCCTTCTGACATTCATCACCCCTCCTCTGACCGGTCTCCTCATGTCACTGTGACGGCTTATTTGCTTATTCTTTAGCTGCTGCCAGCCCGGGGTGCTCCAGGGAGGGGCGCGCAGGGCCTGCCTGACATTTCAGGATTCTGTGGGAACGCCACTGGCTCAGGCCACATGTGTTTGCCCAGACTGAGAATCGATGAGACATGATTTGAAATAAATAACTAGCCCCTGAAGAAGTGCTGTTTTTAAACAGCCTCTGGACTGGCCCCCGAGACAGGAACTGCCCTCCGCCCCCCGGGCTACCGGAGAGCAGGGATAAAGGCTGTGACAGTGCTGGTGACAGTGGAGGTGACAGCGTGTGATGGTGGCGGGGGTATTGTGATGAAGGAGATGATGTGATGATGATAGTAATAATGATAGGATGATTAGCGTGATGAAGATCACGATAATATGATGATGATGGTGATAAAGATGACCGTTATGACGGGATGATTCAGATGAATACGAGGATAACCATGATGGTGAAGGTGATGGTGAAGATGATGAGATGGTGAAGGCAGCTGGGCATCACAGTGACCATTCGCTGAGCCTCCACCGCCCGCCCCTCACATTCCCATCTTTACCACCGCTTTACTGATGAGGAAAGTGACCAGCAGAAGTTACGCAGCAAGTTAGAGCTGGAGAAATTCACACAAGCTGCTGGGACAGACAGGCCTCCAAATCTCAGCTATTCAACATAAGACAAGATCGTTCCCCCCCCCCCCCC
>NW_017732027.1:90976-92319 GCF_001890085.2 Hipposideros armiger
AGCTGGCCCCAGGGGAAACTAGGAAATGCAGGGGGCACGTGGATGTTTGGTGAGCGCTAACTTTCTCTGCCATCCAGCTGGGAAGTCCACCTGAGCTGAGATTTGGACACAGGCCTGGTGACCCAGTGGCCATATATATATTTTTTTTAAGTGAAATTTTTTAGAGTTTTAAATTTTGTAAGTTTTAGATTTACAGAAAAAGCATAAGGATAGTACAGAGAGTTCCGTACCCCACACCTAGCTTTCTCTATTATTAATATCTGACATTCGAATGGTACATTTGTCACAACTAAGGAACCACACCGATACGTTATTGACATACTCCACACTGTGAGGGATCACCTTAGTTTCTGCCCAGTGTCTTTGTTCTGCTCCCCGAGCCCACCCAGGATACCACATCACATCTAGTTGTCACGTCTCCTGAAGGCTGCTCTGGAGTGTGACAGCTCCTCAGGCTCTCCCTGCTTTTGAGGACCTTGACATTTCTTGGGAGTCCTGGTCAGCTATTTTTTAGAATGTCCCGCAATAAGTATTTGTCTGGGTTTTTCTAGTGTTAGACGTGGGGTTATGGGTTTTTGGGTGAATGAACACCGAGGTAAAGTGCCTTTCTCATCACACCGTATCACGGGCAGACACAATCAATATGACCCAGCACTGTTGATTTTGACCTTGATCGACTGGCTGAGGTGGGGTCTTTCAGCTCCTTTTAATTTTTTCCTCCATTCCCACACTGTCCTCTTTGGAAGGAAGTCACTGTGGGCAGCCCACACCTAAGGAGGTGGGGACTTAAACCCCCTCCTTGAGGGCACAGTGACTACATAAATTATTGAGAATTCTTCACAAGAGAATTGTGCCTTCTCCCCCATTTATTTATTTATTCAATCATTTATTTATATGAGGCTGCACTCATGAATATTTATTTTATCCTTTGGGTTATAATCCAATACTCCTCTATTTATTTTATTGCTCAAACTGTCCCAGCCCTCGTCATGGGGGCCTCTTTCACTGGACTCCTGTCTGCCTTTGACACACTCCCATCACTGGGAGATGCTGTTTTAACACTTCCTTAACTTTCCAGCACTCTAAGACGCCCAGTCCTGGAATCAGCCATTTCTCCTAGGAGCCCCGGTTCCTTTTATGGAAAAATGAGTGGTAGGTGACACCTATCATGTTCCCCACAATCCCAGGGTTCCCAGACCTTCTCAGCCCAGGGTGCCTTAGTGTCCCAATAACTTAATAGCATGCCTAGCCCAAAACAAACAAAACAAAGCACAGAGAAGCCTAAAACTTCTCTTTATTAAGTAGTTAGACCCGAACAACACACACACACACACACACACACA
>NW_017732027.1:94884-96257 GCF_001890085.2 Hipposideros armiger
GAGGCCAGGCCAGCACTGCCCTCCACGGAAATCTCTGTTTGCAGCTTTAATGAGAATCTTGCCAGGCTGTCCCCACCTTTTGAGCCTGAGCAGTCGTATTTATTAAAATAATGAATCCGGAGCTGGCCGAGTGGCGTGTTGGTTAAAAGTTGGCTTGGGACGCCAGCTCTGAGCAGGAGGGCCCCAGTTCAGATTCCACATGAGGGCCAGTGACGCTGTGCCCTCTACAGCTAAGATGGTGAACAACAGCTCAACCTGGAGCTGGGCTGCCGTGAGTCGCGGGTGATGGCGTAGGCTGCAGTGGTCTGCCGTGAGCTACCGTGAGCAGCCGGCAGCCAGTGTGAGCTTCCAAGAGCCACTGTGGGCGCCCATCCAGTGGCCGGCGAGTGACTGCCTCACCCGGGAAGAGCGCAATGATAATACCAACATGGGCCAGTGAAGCGACGTCCTCCACAACTAGACTGAAGAACCAAAGTTCAGCAACTTGTCTGGTCCCCTTCCCCCGATTCCCCAACACTGTTCCCCTCCTCCAATTCCCCAATAAAATCTTTAGAAATAAATAAATACTGGATCCCCGTTACCGCAGCCTCCAGCCCCAGACATTTCTTATGCCAGGTGCAGGCCAGCCTCAGGGGAGGCAGACAAGAGAAGAGGGCTTTGCCTGAGAGACAGGCTTTACACGGGACCGTGAAGGGGGACACCTGTGCCAGGCACGGAAGGAGGGGAAGGCATCCTAGGAGGCCGACAGATGAGGGCAAAGGCACAGAGGTGGGAAACGATGTGTCCCGTCCCTGGACGGCCTGGGCTGGAATTTCCCCTCGTCTCCCAGTGTTTGCTGGCTGCAGCCTGGGGCCAGGCCTGTGTGTGTGTGTGTGTGGGGGGAGTGGACTCCGAGATGGATAAGACAGGGGACACTGGGACCCATCAGGGCAGTGCAGTATGATTTTGAAGGAGAAAAATGAGGGGGCCCAGGGGAGCACAGAGGAGGGTGGATCAAGGAAGCCTGCTTGGAGGAGGTGACAGAATAAGACAAGGTGTCCAGAGTGTGTAAGCAGGGCGGAGCTGCAGGCGGAGACTGAGCTGGAAAAGGAAGGTGCCCCCGGAGCTGGGTCTGTGCCAGCAGGACACGTCATGAGGAAAACGGCCCCAAGGCAGACCGCTCAAAGCCCCAGCGCCAAGGGTGTCATAGCCTCAAATTACGAATATCACTGGATGTTAATAATGGTGATTATCACCAGTAATGGAAAGACACAAATATGTCCTGTTAACAAGTCCAGCTAGTTGGCTTCCTGGGACCTGGCCACCCCTGTGCGATGACGGAACTGTCACTTGTTTTCTCAACGCAGTGAGGACACCCTGCAGGCAAGTGCCTG
>NW_017732027.1:97524-98344 GCF_001890085.2 Hipposideros armiger
GTGGGAGGACCTTGGTGACCGACCACACGTGACAAGAGGGGGGTGCCAGGGTCAATCTAGTTATTTTTCAGATCAAATAAGAAGCACAAACAGACGTCGCCTCGTTTCTTGTTGCACATCCTCCCCCAGCTGTAAGGAGCTAGCAGGAGGAAGCGTTCAGTGACGTGTGGGATGGGAAGCTAGATGCCGGAGCCCCTGCCGGGCCGCACTGCATGGCTCTGGGTCTCTTTAGCGTCCACAGTCACCTGGTGGCTTCAGGCTCCTGGACCCTTCCCTCCCGTGGCTCCCACGCGTACCCAAGGCCGTGCACCTTGTGCCCACCCAGCCCCAAGGCCTCCAGTTTGTTTCTTGCTCCTGGCGTCCCACCCCCGCCGCCCAGGGCACTGTCCCCAGGTCCTCCCGGCCTCCCCCTTGGCCTTCTTCCTGTCCCTCCCCGAACGTCACCTTCCCTGGGAGCTGACTGAAGTGGCACCTCTCCGCTCCCCAGTTTTTCTGCAGCCCTTTTCCACTGCTTTCTTCGTTTCGAAGCACTCATCGCGTTTGGAAACGATCCGATTGTATGTTTTTGTTCTCAGCGGGCTTTCCCTGAGCTCAGGTGTGAGCCCCACGGGGCGGGCTGTCCTGTGTCCATTCTCGGCCCAGCTCTTACGTCCCCTCCCCACGATGACCGTGATGACCCGCGTCCCCTTGGCAGAGACATAAACAGGGGCCTGCCTGTTTAGAGCCAAATGAGTGTTTCTACTTAGAGAGCATTGAGTTGTTTGTATTCGGGTCTTAAAGAGTGAGATGAAATCCTCCACCTCCCCTGCCTCCTGCTATA
>NW_017732027.1:98913-107161 GCF_001890085.2 Hipposideros armiger
CCACATCAGCAGGAGAACCTGCAGCTTCATTGACTGAACCACAGAGATGGGGGTGGACTGGGAAAGGTGTGTGTGCCGCGCTGGTGTTGGCAGTCCCCTAGGACACCTGGAGTGACCGCGCCCGTCCTCACAAGCTGTCTTGTCCGCTAGCTCTTCTCATCCTCACATCACCCCCTCCCCGTGGACAAACAGCCATTCCCCCCCCCCAGCACAGGCCCCTCTTTCCCTGGCCTGGGCTTGACCGGCCATGCGCATTCCAGATGCTGGAGAGCCCAGTGAAGGCGACAGCAAGACAGTCAGGAAACGGAGGGTGCTCGGGGGTGATGCCACCCAGTCAAGGTCCTGGGGCTGGAGGCGGAGACCCAGGCCCCACGGGAGAGGGAGCTGGTCCCCAGAGTCTGCCCCAGCGGCTCTCTTGTGAAACGAAGCGCCTGCGCAAAGCTCTCTAACCTCCCCATCCCGGTTCTGTGCCAGCTCAATCCATAGAAACTTCACGCGAGCAGCACATGGGGCTTCAAACTTCCTAACAGCCACATTCGAAAAGGAAGGGCTTGATTTTAACAGTAAATTTTAAGGCAGTACGATCACGTCGAGAAATAATTGATGTGACAGTCACCCATGAGGTCCTTCACACTCCGTTTTTCATACTAAGCTTTGAAATCCAGTTTCTGCTTTATTCTCAGAACGTCTCGGCTCAGCCACGAAACCTGATCTATATTTGGAGTTCACAGGATTTGCAGTTGGAAAAGTGGATTCACGCGCCCAAGTTGTTCCAAAGTAACCGCATCAAATATCCGTTTTTTAAATTTAATTCAAATGAAGTTAAATGTGAATTGTCACCAGCTGCGTTTCAAGTGCTCAGCAGGCAGCCACTGAGCAAGCGGACAGCGGACAGCGAGTCCGTCCCTGTTTATCCGAGGCCTCGGGACTGACCGGAGTGTTTACACGTTGTAATTGGGAAGGTCAGCCGGCTGCCCTTGGCCTCCCTTTCCGAGCCGGAGTCGGAGCCGTTAGAAGCGGCGTCTGACCGGAGAGGTTTGTGGTCCAGGGTTAGCAGCAGGCTGGGGAAGGGACATTATCCCATGTTTCTGTTCAGTAATTTGACAAACGAATGCTCTGAGCTCATAATTAAGAAACTAGTTTTTTTGAAAAGCTCCGTTGGCTTGTGACTTGATGAAGCTGAGGCTGTCACATTTCAGCGGGGGAGGGGTCACATCTCAGTGAACAAACAGGATTTTGATGACTGGCGCGCAGCTGTTAGGCTGTGGTGAGTTGGGGAAGACAACAGCGAGCTCCACCCGCAAAATATTCTTCCTAGAAAGCAGGAGTGCTCGGCACCAGAGAGAGTCCCATACCAGCAGCTTTCTCCTTCCGAGCAAAGCCACACACGCGGCTCACACGCCATCGCAGCAGAGAAACCGTGCGGCCTGGTCCCCTGAGTCTCTGCGCGGAACTGGTTGTCTACGTGTAGTAATGAGTCAGTAAGGACCTAGTAATGAGCAATTTCATTCTGAAAATAGGAGCTTACTTCCAATAATCATTTTTGGAAGTCCTTTTTAGAAAAATGAGTTGATTCTATCAACTAATATTAGCATCTCCTTAGATGTAGCAAAAGCAAGCAGTAGGAAAGGCCCAATTAGACAAGAACGGCCATCGGTGCCAAGCACTGTGTAACTGGGAAGGGGTGATTCACAAGGCCGTCTCCCCACAGAGGTGTACGTCTTAACACAAAGGTGACATTGGCGCTGGACGTTGAGGGATGGATAGGAGTTGGCTGGGAAAAGACCTGAAGAGCTTGTGTCCAAAGGCCTGCTTCTTTGGGAGGTGGACATGGAGGGGTGCAGAGACAGCAAGCAGTATCTGGAAATGGAGCTACCGTCAGAGAGGAAGGGCCTGGAACGTGACGGTAAGGGGCTTAGACTGCCGTGGAGAGCTAAAGGCTGCAGACTCAAGTGGTCCAGGCAGGCAGGAAACGTAAATCGATGGAGCTGGCCTGGCTCATGGCACCAGCTGAGATCGTGGCATGGAGTGTGCCTGCCCCACGTGAGAGGTGCCAGCTACTCAGCTCTGTTCTATTTTTACCATCTGGGAATAGGGCCCGGTTGCCACAATTTTCTGAGATTTCAAGAGAAGTCATAATTGTTTTATTTATGTGAAATTTCACAGTTGTTGAAACCTCGTGAGGGCAGATGTGGTCTCCTGGCATCCTGTTTGCCTGTCAGAGTTCAGCCAGGAGAGACTCGGGCAGAGGCCTGACACAGTTGGGCTCCTGCTTTTGAGAGATCTCAGCTGCTGCCAGGAGAAGTCTCAGGTGGACGGTGAGAACTGCAGGAGGGTCCAGGTAGGAGGTGGTGGTGCTTATCCGGAGCAGAAAGGGGAGACAGGAGGCGACAGTGAAAGGGAGTACCTCAAAGACAAAGTGCCTCACGTGTCCTGGCATCAGCTTCCTGGTGGGCATACAGGTGAAGTCAGGTGGGCAGACAGGTGAGGTCAGATGGACAGACAGGTGAGGGGGCTCTTGACCTAAAGTACTTTGAAAGTCTTTCTATTATAGTAAACTGCCAGCAGCTCATGTCTGCCTCTGTGAATTACGAGCAAATCACAGTTCCTTCCAGTTACTTTGTCCTGGTATCCCTGAGCCGGCTGATGAGGTTTCTTAATTTCGATCATATGCTCAAGAGGCATTTACTCCCTCTGCACTGGGCGTGTGTCTAAAAGCAGACACAGCAGAAAAAGGTGCCGCTGCCTCAGCCGGGCGGGCCAGCTGAGTCCTGGTTCCAGCTCGGTGACGGGCTGATGACCGTGGGCAAGGCACGTAACCTCTCCGGGTGTCGGTTTCCCCATCCATAAAATAGAGCACGTGGGGTATTTAGTACCAAAGTTTCCCCCAGTTCTGGAATCCTCCTCAATTTCATACTTCCTGCAAAATATTGGTAATTTAAATCTTACATTTCTGCTTACTGGATATGAGTTCCTCTTTCCTAAGCTAACGTCTCTCTGCTTCTAAAGTGTGGCTCGGGGTGGGGGTCAGGGCACTTTGGGGTCGACTTCCCGCCATCCCACCCACACACAAGTCTGTGTCTCCCAGGTTGGAATGAATGAGTGAACAAATGAATGAATACCTGAGTGGGTTCGTGATTCATAAGTGTCATTTCATTTCAATGTTTATGGAGCCTGAGCATGTCCACGTGTCCCCTTCCCAGCTGCCCCCAAAACAAACCCACCAACCCCTCAGGCTCCGAGCACATGGGCTCCCCTGGATCCTAAACTATATCACATACTTTGGTGCCCCCTCAGTGAGGAATTTCCTTTGTCTTTCCGATCCGTGAATCATGATACGTGGGCGGCTTTAATGTTTCCGCGCATTATTATGATTATTTTTATTTTATAATAGTGACCATATACTGAGTCCCACAAAATTCCATGGCACTGGCCAGGACACACACACACACACACACACACACACACACACAATTTCATTACATTCTCACAGCATTTGGGGTGTGCTTTTTTTTTTTAATTGAGCCATGCTAGTGGTCATTCATAGCCATGCTGGTTTGTGAACTTTTATTTATTTATTTATTTTTTATTTATTTACTTATTTTTAGCTGAGCCATCCTGCCACCTGTTGGCAGCTCAGTGGCAGCTCAGCTCAGGCCGGGAATCGAACCGGCGACCCTGTTGCTCAGAGCTTGCATTCTTGAGCGAGCTCTTAACCAGCTGAGCCATTCGGCCGGCCTTCTCACAGCATTTGGAAGCGGGCGCTGTAATCCTCATGGTCTAGCTGATCAAACGGATGCCCAGAGAACTTATTTTACCTGCTCGCCTAATACGTGCAGGCGCCAGGGTAAGATCCCCGTGCCGGTTCCTTCAACCTCCTCAGGCTGCCTTCTTGGGTGGTGCTCATCTCTGGGGGCCTGCCTCAAGCGTTGCCGAGGCCACAGGGCCAGTCAGACACAGACCAGGTTTCTCGTTACGTCTGCTAACAATGTACAGTAAAATAAGTTTTCATAAAAACTCTCATAAACCTTGGAAAAGGTACTCAGCCTCACTCTCAAAGAAAACCGACTAGATGTCCTTTCACCTCTTACCTTGGCAGAAGCTAAGCT
The DNA here is from genome assembly GCF_001890085.2 of Hipposideros armiger. Classification (NCBI taxonomy): domain Eukaryota; kingdom Metazoa; phylum Chordata; class Mammalia; order Chiroptera; family Hipposideridae; genus Hipposideros; species Hipposideros armiger. The sequence continues at coordinate 103,023 of NW_017732027.1, forward strand.
AGCAACGGTGATGATAATATCCAGTTTGGTGAGGAAATGAGGAAATAGAAGCTCTGGCAGTATGTGCTCTTACCACTTTATTGCAGGTGCCACTGATGATTTAAAACAAAGCATTAGAACAAAGTCAGGGCCCTTTCAATCAAAGACCGTAACAGACCCTACGGTAAAGAAAACACAGGCATCTGTCATCGTCCTGGCTGGTATGCATCTGGGGTGGAGGCATGCCCACTGTGGGAATGGGGGAGCCCGCCTAAGGGAATCTGGGCCTGGTCATTTGAGATCCAGCCAACCCCCGTAGGCTGAGAGCCCCCACGCAGACAAGGGCAGCACGGGCCTGGGTGCTGTCCGTGGTGCTGACCCAACTAACCCTCTCTGGCCACTTGGCTGGTGCCCTTGGGAGCCCCTCCCAGGCCCCCCTGTGCCTGAGACCCGCCCAGAATCTGAGTCCTGGAGTCCACCTCTACTGCAAAGCTTGCTCACTCGTAGAAGACTCAAACACAGAAAAGTAGTGTTTTTCCCCTGTAAACCTACCCCCTGGAGATGGTCTCTTGCGAAGTTCTGGTATATTTCCTTTGTCGTTTTTCTATGAATCTTTATTATATAGTTGAGACATTTTTGTACTCTGATTTTTTTATCACATAAATATTTCCCCATATTATTAAGAATGCATCGTAAGCCTCATTTTAATGGCATCAAAATAGCTTGTGATTTAAATAATGATAACACAGCCATTTTTGCAGTTAGCTACCATTTATTGAAGACGTATTATGTTCTCAGCTTGATATTAAGGTATTTGCAGACATTAACTCTAATGCACAAAAACTTTGAAATGAAGGTGTTGTTATACGCAGGTTTACAGATGTTGAAACTGATGCTCAGAGAGGGTAAGTAAATTGCCCAAGAGCACACAGCTCAGTCAGGGAAGAAATGGGTTTTGAATCAGTGGATGTCGGATGAGAAAGGCCATGACCTTGTCACTGCCCCACACTGCCCCCTGCAGTCCTCTGCGTACGATGGTTAGATAAACTGTGCACGTGTCACAATCACTTACCCATCACCAGGTAGTTGGGCGTTTGCATTGTCAAATGGGAGGTTGTTAAAGATGAAAGGATCACAGAAGACTGAGATTGGGCGGTCCCTGAGAAATAATTGACATCTCCCTACTTCTCCCGTTATGGGTACGCCACGTACATTCAGCAAGAAAACGTCCAGCCTCCACTCAAATGCCCCCTTCCACTGAAAACCCACGACCGGGGCCAGTCAGTTCCATTAGTGATGACAGCAGAGGTTTTAGCCAAGGAGCAATGTGAGTGGGCCAGCTGACCACAGCCACCCATGTCCTACATCTCTGCCCGACCCCCCCGGCTGATGGGCTCCCCTTGAGTCAGGGCCCCCTTGGGTCAGGCTTCTGAGAACTTGGCACACGGGAGGTGCTCGCTGTACATTTGCTGCTGGCATGAAGACAATTGGCTCCACGCTTCTGAGGACCTTGACAAACTTGACCCAACTCCAGAAAATTGTCCAGAAAAGCTCTGCCGAGATCAGCCTGGACTAGCGGCTGTCTCTGTGGGAAGATGGGAAAGCCCAGCACACCCGACCTTCATCACCTTGGGTGCTTCCTGGTGCTTGAAATAATTCCCAAGTGTCCTGGTCTTCCTTTTCGAATGATCTGAAGGCACCGTTAGAGATCGTGCTTTCGAGAGACAGCAGACACCATGGATGGCCGTTAAGAGTCGTGTATTCCAATCCCTCCCTCCACTCTCCAGAGGACTTAAACAGGCTAAAAACCGGGGACTTAATTTGCCCAAGTCACTCAACCATGTAACAGTAAAGTAGGGGCGACCCAGGCTTTGCCCTCAGGTCTGCACTGTTTGTACCCCATGGAGCCCAAGTGTGGTCTGTGTCATCCTCAGCTGTGGGACATCCCAGAGAGCATGGGGCCTGGCCCCGGAAGACCCGCTCCAGCTCCGCTGTGCTGTCTTATGTGCAGCCTGTACCTGTTGTCCCCATTTCTCCATCTGTGAAATAGGATCATAAGGCCTGATCTACGCTTCGGCCTGGGAGAGTCCGTGGACACCCTCTGCAGACGCGAACACGAGAATGTTTTGTGTCACAGCAACGTCTTCAGCGTCTTCATTCCCAGTCCATACGCTGCCTCCTGACATCGTGTCCACCACAGAGCAGGTGTTTCGGAAATGCCGGTTGAATAAACTGTTCCTGGTAATAGTAACAGATATTGGAATGGGAAGAGAATGGGAATGCCAGTGGCCTCTGAGTCAGGCACGGAGGGAGCTGGGGAGTGGAGAGCTGGGAATCCTGGAGGCGGCGTCTGCTGACTGGACAACTGAGTCTGTGTCCAGAGTACCCGTCACGCTTTGGAAACGGAAAGAGAAGATGAAGGACGAGGTGCTCCCGTGCCATGGAGGGCTGAAAGAGAGACACGTAATAGACACTTGGTCCTAACGGGAGCACAGACAGTCCCTGGCGTCACCCCTCCCTCTTACAGGAGGCAAAACTGAGACCTGGGGAACAGAAGGGACTTACCCAAGGTTTCCCAGTGACAGAAATGAGGACAATTCAGGATTGTCTGGGCAACAAGTCAATCCCTCACCACTCCCGCTCCAAGGAACAAGGCTGCCTGCACCGTAGGTACAAAAGTGAGCTCACGCGCCTGTCTCCCTCCCCAACACCGGGCGGAAGCCCAAGCCTGCTTGGCTGGAGGGAGCAAACGGAGCCTGGGCAGGTCTGCAGGCAGCGCTCCAAGACTGTCATTATTCTGCTGCCCTCAACAGACTGTGTGCGAGGTTTCCAAAGTGAAATAAATGCTGCCATTACCCAGCTGAACAGAAAATATCGATGTCGTTAGCCTCATTATGTGGGCTCTGTTTATAGACTCCAGTGCTAGGCGCTAGGGGGTGTCAAAATAAAGCAAGAACATTGCGAAACGCGAGGGGAGATGCAGCTTGTGTTGTAAAAAACTCGTGATTCTTGGTGCCCCTTCGTTTCTCTGTGTGCCCACGCTGAGAGGGAGAGAAATGACATCGGTCTCATCCGATATGTAATAGGCCCTCAGTATTGCTTTGTTGGATGGACACAAAGCGGGGGAGGAGGAAAGCAAAGATCTGAGACAACCATATAACACTGAAGAGCGTAATTTCCCCTTTTGGGCCATATTTCCTCCAGCAGAAAATAGACATAAAGGGCTGTGAAGGCTGTTACATCTCCCTTCAGTGCCTCCTGATGTGGGGCGCCGGCTCTCTCAGAAAGAAAGAGAGTTTGGCTGAATTGTCACCCCTAGTGTGGCCTGCGCTCCTGCGCCAGCACCTCAAAGTCATGGGACTTCAAAGGAAGGGTTTGGGCCACCCTGTGTTGGGGGGGGCACTGATAACTGAAGCAGCCGGAGGAGGAAAGTCACCCTGAGGCCACCTTCCTGGTCCCCAGGGAGACGAAGGCCAGCCTGGCCCCTGCATTTGGGACAGTACGTCTCCCACATTTCTGGGCACCCCTTGTGTCCCAGCACTGCTGACACTCCAGAACTAATAACAGGAGTATCAGGGGACCAGGCTGTGGTTCTTCTATCCGCTCTGGGTATTTGCAGGTACAATTTACAGATTGCGGTCATTAAATGATTACTTTTTCATCATATACGGCCAGTCCCCCTTTATTCGAGGGGGAAAGATTCCAAGACGCCCAGTGGATGCCTGAAACCATGGGTAGTACTGAACCCTGTCTATGCTATGCTTTTTCCTGTACATACAGACCTAAGATGACGTTTAACTTATGAATTAGGCGCCGTAAGAGATTAACAACAACAGCTAATAATAAAATAGAGCAATTATAACAATGTCCTCTAATAAAAGTTATGTGAATGTGGCCTCTCTCGGTCTCATAACCGATCTGATAACTGAGGCAGCTACTAAGCGACTGATGGGCAGGGAGTGTGTGCCCCATGGAGACGCTGGACACAGGGGTGATTCACGTCCCAGGCAAGATGGGGTGAGACCTGGAGAGATTACACCATGCTACGCAGAATGGCATGCAATTTAAATTTATGAATTGTTGGGCCGGCCGAGTGGCGCGATGGTTAAGAACTCGCTTGGGATGCCAGAGGGCCCCGGTTCAGATCCCACATATGAGGG
>NW_017732027.1:107391-122667 GCF_001890085.2 Hipposideros armiger
TGAAGCAACGTCCTCCACAACTAGATTGAAGAACAAAAGGACAGCAACTTGTCTGTTCCCCTTCCCCCAATTCCCCAGCGCTGTTCCCATCCCCCCAACCCCTCAATAAAAATCTTTAAAAAAAAAGTTTTGTTTTTTTAAACAATGAATTGTTTATTTCTGGAATTTTCCATTTAATATTTTTGGACCATGGTTGACTGCGGGTAACTGAAACCCCAGACAGCAAAACTGTGGATGGGGTGGGTGTGGGGGGAACTACTGTATCTTTGTGTTTCAGAATTAATTGCAGCATTTCCAGTTTTGCAATCATATTTGCTACATTGTTCAGATAGCCTTTTATGAGACTGGCTTTCACAGCAGGTTTTATACTAGTTTTTCCCATTCTTGAGTCAGTAGTTTTGATTCATCAGTCAGCTGGCTGGACTGCATCTTCCAGTGCTGGTTTTTTTTTAAATTTTTTTTAGCTGAGCCATCCTGCCACCTGTTGGCAGCTCAGCTCAGGCTGGGACTCGAACCGCTGTTGCTCAGAGCTCACACTCTTGAGCGAGCTCTTAACCAACTGAGCCACTCGGCCGGTCCTCCAGTGCTGTATTTGAGGACAAGTGTGGGGTAGTACAATGACAAGGTAGAGTGACAGAAATGAGGACAAAGTCAGGTTTTTCTGACTCCGGGGTGTTGGCCTTGCATTTTTGGGTTCTCTTGCATTGACTCCATCATGGTTGAATGACGGCTGAACATAGAATTTTTGAGTCACCCCTTCTCTCTCAAGCATCCAAAGGGGGTGCTCTCTTAGCTTAGTATAATTTTAAAGAGGTGCCTTTTGCCAATCTCATTGTTCATTTATTTTTGCCGATTTTCTCTCTCCTTGTAGTTAACTGTTTTCACTAGGATAGTGTGACGTTTGCGTCCCTTCGTGGACTTGGTTTCCCACGCGCGGTTTCGATCTGCACATTTCATCCTCGTCTCTGAGGACCGCGCTGTTATCCGCGCGGTTAGCTCTCCTGATTGCTGCTTCTGCAGGAACTCGGGCCGTTTTGAGGAGGGATCCCCGCGCTCTAATCATTAAGGACACTTCTTTCCCGCCTGTTCGTTTTATTGATTTGTCGTCTTCTGCTTCCTTCTGGGAAGAGTTTCACAAGTATTTCTGTGAAAATATCCCTGGTTCCTATTCTGTGCTTAAATTCACTGCCTCCCAGGACAATTTAAATCCTGCTCTTCCCCTGAGATGCTCCTTCCAGCCTTCTCTCTCCGAGAGCCCGTAGGTCTTACATCCCGCTGAGGAGGCCTAACAGACGTTTCCTTACACGGCTGCGGGTTTTGGAGATAAGCCCTGTTCAGAAAGCATGCCTTTCTCTGAGTGGCCCGGATAACGCTCCTTTCAACTCGGCTGTGGTCTTCTTTCACAAGTGCCATGCTGGTTTTTCCTTCTATTTTCCTATTTACCCACCTCTGACGAAGGAGGTTGTATCACCCACAGCAGGAGGAGGTGTGCGTCCTGAGCCCGTACTGCTGTCCGCGTGGGTCCTGGGCCACTCCTGCCCCGTGGCCCTGGCTGGATGGGCTCTACTTTTGGGGTTCTGTCACGTGGTGTCCACAGCTCTGCTGGGCGGGTCAGCAGCTTCTCCTTGATGAGTCTCCCTCTCTGATCTTAGGGAACTCATGAAAAGTTACCAACCCAGCCTGCCCTGCCCCTCGGGTGCCATTGGCCTTCCGCCAGGAGGTAATGGGTCCATAACGAGAGACCCCAGCTCCTGTCACGTGTTCATGGGGCGCTTTTGTCACTGAAGAGATTTAGCAAGAAAGAGCGTGATGGGTGGGTCCTGGAAGTGCTGGGGCCACATGCAAACAGCCCCCACAGTGGCAGAATGGCCACCTGTTCCCGCCAGCCTGGACTTGGGTCTGGGAGCCAGGCGGCAGGTGGTGGAGGTACCACGTTCCCTCTGGCTGACTGAGAGGACCTGCTCCATTTCAGATGGCAGGTTACCTGTGAACCACCCTGAGCTTCTGGTCCACGGCCGTTTCTCCAGGGTCTGGGCAGTGGGTGGGCAGCTGTCAGTATTTTCATCCTGGTTTTCAATACTGTTGAGAAGGTATCATGTCCCATGCTGGCATGAGCATGTCTGCGGGACGTGGATCCGACGCCAGGTGCAGCTCTGACACGGGGTCTGGGGTGGAGATCTGGGGGTGGACTCACACCGAGGCTACTGGGAATGCAAGGCTCCCGTGGTGATGTGGGCTCCCCATCATCAGAAGAGTCGAGAGCTAGGGCCCAGTGCACAGAGGCTCCCTCCGTAGACAACCAACCCGCGTGGCCCTGGGCCAGGCTCTGGGCCCACTGCTGGGATGGGAAGGCGCAGGGAAACCAGCCTGTCCCTGCAGGATCTAATAACCCAGAGAGGGCTCCCTGTTCTGGAAGACAGCAAACCCCGGTGAGTTTGGAAACCTCTTAGAGTGTCCCGAGGCCCCGTTTGTGCGCAGGTCCTGGAAACCACCCACAGAGCACGGCAGCCAGGTCCTCAGTTGCTGGTCGTGATGCCGGGGGTGGGGGGTCCGCACAGCCCGCCTGGCGTCCTGTGCTCAGGACACGAGATGGTGTTTTCACGACCCTGATGGTTCTCCGGGCTGGGCAGGGCCGGCCGGCTCCTGTTCCCGTTTCTCCATAAAGAGACAGTCACACCTAAGTAAGTGGCCAGCCAGGGGCTGACGCCCAGCAGCGTCGCAGTCTCAGTCCTTGCTCTTTTCCCTGCAAAAAAGCAAGGCCAGTGTCTCTCCGTCGGCCCAGCTCCGCTTGCTGGTTTGCGCGGTTCCACAGATAGTTGCAGACGATTAAGAAGTCACCAGGCCTTTCCTTCACGCACAGCGTCACGTTCCCTGTCACAACAGTGGGGACAGGAAGACTGCAGGACGGGGCACAGCCCACTGACAGCCATAGAGCTGTTTGGTCTGTATTTGAGCCCAAGTATGGTTCAAAATACAACAAGCAGCTCGTTTCCTGTGGGCTTCTGCTACTGCTCCCCACGGCTGCGGGCCGTCCGTTTCACGGAGCAGTGGAAGGCCGGACTCAGAAAACCCTTGTCCTCCAGGGTCAGGGCTGTGTCTGGAGGGTCAAGGACACGGAGCATAGCCAGATGACCTTGCGTGAGCTTTCGCTGTGCCACTCACCAGCTGTGTGACCTTGGGCAAGTCACTTCACCTCTCTGTGCCTATTGCCTTGTCTGTGCAAAGAGGATGATGGTGGTCCCTACCTTCCAGGGCTGTGGTGGGGGTTAAATTACGTTATTCCTTTAATACGGAGCTCAAGCACCTCCAGTACTCAGAATTATTAAGTGGGATCATAGACAGCACTCCTCACAACCCCAGTGGAGTCAGAAATCTCTTCCCCGCTATGCTGGGCACATAGGAAGACCTCCTTCACCCGCCCCACGCACGGACCCCCACCACGCTCCCAGTGGAGGAGCGACAACACACAGCCCACCCCTCCGCCCTGTCCCCAAAGCAAAGCCAGCCAGAGCATGCTGGGAGCTAGAAGTCATCAACATGGCAGGGCTGCCGCAGGGAGGCAACCTCACTGCTCCCGCCAGATCTCGCAGGCGCGGCAGATGCAGGAAAAGGCAGGTGGGCAGATTGCCTGGAGTCGTAGGTGGGCAGGTTTTAGGTCCATTTCTCAGAAAAGCCGCACTGACTGTGAAGAGGGACTGGGGCAGCTCAGCATCCCAGGTCTGCACTGGCCCACTCACTCCGGCTCCTGGGGAAATGGCCTCTCAAGTGCTTCCCTATCCTGGGGTGGCATTTGAGCGGGGGACAGGTGAGCAGATGAGCTGAGCCCAGAGGGAGGACTGACTCCAGGGGGCTTATACCCTCCCCCACCCCACCCCACAGACCGCCTCCCACCTGCCTCCATCCCACCTCTCCCTCCAACGCACCTGGGAGCTGCCCATCCCCCTCCACCTCCAGCCCTTTGGTCCCGCTGTTCCCTCAGTGGCCCTTTGTTCTCTCTCTCCCTTGCAGGCCACCCAGTGGGTGACGTATGAAGTGGCCTGTGGCCCGTGCAGGTGGCCAGGGTGCAGGCACTGGGCACTGCCATGGAGAAGGGTGGTTGTCCGGGTCTGTTCACAAAAACAAAAATCAAAATAAACACAGAAGGAACTAAACTGTTTATGGTGCAGTCACATGAGAGCAAAGTGCTCAAGATGCTTAAAAGCGAGTTTTCAAAGACTGTTTAAGATGGCAGGAATATACTCGTGTGGAAGAGCTGGTTGCCGGAAACACGCATCGGTCTCCTGCTCTCTAAAAGCAACGCACATGTGCAAAGAAATAGGACAAAGGAAAATGCCTCCGTATAGGAGTTCCTCTCCTATTTATCTTCTCCTTGCCTTTTTCCTGTATTGCCAATAATTAACATGTATTTCTTTTAATTGGACAGAAAGAATTAGACCTGTCATGGTGCCACTCTCTCTACACAGTCTTCTTGTTCAGCGGTGGTGGAATTCCCATTCCGTGGAATTAACCGAGTTACAGCCAGCACTTCCGCGGCCCTAGGGCACCCACGGGCCTGCTGTGCACTCGCCGCCTATCTATTGTAGTTCCGAAACCCCTCTTCCCCCCAGAAAGCTCTGACCCGTAACTTGCCCCTCCCATCCCTCCCGCCATCACCGGCAACCACTCGCGCTTTCTGCCTCTGGATTGGCTCGTTTAGACACTGCACATAAATGGAAGGTTTTCGAGGTTCACCCACATTGCAGCGTGCATCAGCACCCCACTCCTTTCCATGGCTGAGTCATTCTCCACTGTGTGGATGGACCACATTGTGTTTATCGCTCACCCCCAGATGGACAGTTGGGCTGTTTCCTCCTTTTGACAACTGTGTAAATGCTGCTGTGAATCTGTGTGTGCTGCTTGCATTTGTTGATCTGTTTTCAGTTCTTCGGGGACATGTATCTCGGACACACATTATTCACAAAAGGAACTGAAGAAGGTCTTTCCTGGGGGAATGGACGGAACCTCAGCGTGACGACAGGGGCTTCTGTGATGGGTGTCAGTACCTAGGCCCAGCTCTAAACACCCCGGAACACGTCTAGTCCTCAGGACAGCCCTGCGGGCGGGGACCGTGTTCTCTGATCCCGAGATGTGGAAACCGAAGCCCAGGGATGTTCAGGAACTCGCCCCACTTCATTCACCCAGGAAGTGGCAGAGCCCGATTTGGGAGCAGCGTGCTGGCTCCGGGGCCCATGCATGTCCCTCCAGGGGGCACTTGGTTTTCAATGGAGAGCAGGTGTGCATGGGAGTGACAGAGAAGCAGACCTCAGCTGACAGTTAAGAACAGCCTCTTAGCTACGATGGTCAGCATGGGCTGAGCTTTCCTGGGAGGGAGGGAGCCGCTGTCGTGAGACGTGTGCAAGCAGAGGCCGCAGAACCACTGGAAGAGCGGCGCTGAAATGGTGGTGAGCCAGACGGCCCTCAGCTGTCAGGTGTGGGCTTTCCAGACTTGGGTGCTGGTCTGGGCTAGAAGGGGAGGCGGGTGAGGGGCTTTAGGTTTCTCAGTGCTCTGTGACCTTGGGCTGAGCCTGGGTCCCGACCCCTTTTGATAACCATGGTGCCTATGTGGCCATTTTGGTTCATCCCTTCACCCCACAAACAAATGTGCCAGATCCGTCCTGGGGTGCAGTGAGACGGGCCAGACAAGAGCCCCATCTTAGGCGTTTCTGCTTCATCGGTGTGTTATTGTTGGTGTGTTATTGTTGGCGTGTTATTGTTGGTGTGTTATTGTTGGCGTGTATTGTTGGTGTGTTATTGTTGGTGTGTTATTGTTGGTGTGTTATTGTTGGTGTATTAGTGACAAATGCTGGCTCTGAGTAGGTGCTTGGTCAGTGGGGCGATGGGTTGATGAGGTCCAAGACAGTTGCCCTCAAGGTTTCCATAGAGCCGTCCCCCCGCCCGCGGAGTCGCCTCTACCGGCCCCCCAGTCTGGCGCTCACCGCGGGGGAGGGGGTTGAGTTCAGCTGTAGGCTGGGCTCCAGCGTGTTTGCTGCCTCCCAGCACTTTGAAAATATGAAGTGGCCTTTTGGGGAGACTTTGTCCTGCTGCCCCCTTTCCTTTCCTACTGTGGGGGCCGTGAGGACGGTAGGGTTCAGCTGGCCCCACCCCTGCCCGGGCCCCCCGGCCTCCCTCTCTAGGGTGCCCTGTTCTTACAACCGGCCTGTCCTCAGGGACATGGAGCAAAGTTTTGTTTTTTTTTGTTTTTTTTTTTTAAAGAATCAATTTGTCATCTCGGTAGCAACAACAGCAAAAAGATGGATTGCCTTTCTATAACAACAGAATACGCTATATTGGGCCTTTAAAACCAATTTCTCTAACTGTAAAAGTGGCCCCCACAGGACTTGTCAGAGCCCCTGAGGATAGAGTTTTCTGGTCTGTCTGACAGCCCACCGTGTCCTTTATCCTCTGTTCAGTGTCCCCAGAGAGAGGAGATCATGGGGCATTAAAGTCAGAAGTGTTCCCTGTGTGTCTTTTTTTTCTCTGAATAAGAAAATGTCTTGTTAAGGAGAATATCTGTGGTCGCAAACCCTTTCTTTTCTTTCAGCAGCCAAACTGCATTGAGGCCCCATTTCTCAAGTGTCACCCTGCAGCCAGCTCTGGGCTGTGAAGTGTGTCGGGCGAAGATGGCCTTGGGTTTCTTTAGGTTGCTCGAACGTGTGGCCGCTGGATTAATTTTCCCTTGAAGGACAGGCTCTATATGAGCTTGCAGTCTGAGTAGGGGCATCTGCTCTGGCCCCTGCACGGGTGACGAAGACCCGAGGGACCAGCTTTCCAGAGCGCCTGGGTTCGATTTGGTGCTAAGGGAACCACAGCCTGAAACCCAGTTTGGAATCTGATGAACGATGCTCTGAGGATTGAGGTTCATTTGTGGCTGAAGACCCCTCTGTGACTGCAGTTCAGAGGGCTTGCAGGGGCTTGTCTTTTCCACAGACACGCGAAGTGATCGGGGTATAAAAGCCCCCGCGAAAGCATGTTTTCCGTCTTGGGAAATTGGGGTTAGACATGACTTCAGGGAGAAACTAGTTGGGGTTTCTGACCTGGAGGCAGAAAGGAGCTGGCAGAGAGATTGACGGGTACTCATCCATTCACTCACTCATTCATCCATTCACAATACAGTGTGCTAAACGCTTAAACAACAGCCTGGACAAGACTTTTGTGTGTTGTTTTGCATTTTTGCTTCTGTTCTGTTTTGTCCTGTTTCTCTCTGAGTACAGAGGAAGTGGCTTTTAACTCAGCCCAGGTTGGTACGCTTCCCAGAGGACCTCGAAATGAAGTGGTTCTCCAGGGGTTGCTGGCAATTCAGCACAAAGAGGATAAATGTTGTGCGTCCAGGGAACAGCATGTGCAAAGGCACTGAGGACTGAAATTGCGCAGCCTGTGTGGGAGACAGTGAGCGTCCCAGCAAGCCTCGTTGCACAGGACCAAGCCGTCGGCAGGGCAGGGTGAGAGCCTGGGGGTCCTGAACGCCACGTCAAAGAGCCTGGTTCCTCCTGGTAGAAGCCCACCAGTTCCACCCAGGAGGCCAGTGTGAGCCCGTTGCAGTAGCCCAGGGGTGAAATACAACATTGACAACGAGGACAGAGAGACTGAGAGAGACTTAGGGGACGGCGCGTGAGGTACTGGTGGCTAGTTGTCACAGCGGTGGTGACAGTAACCAGCAGCCGACACCTGTGGGTGTGTGACCTTACAGTAAGCACCCTTCTAAGCACCTTGCATGTCATGACACTCATGGGGACCTGTACGGTAGGAGCTGTTATTAATAGTATCCTCCTCCTACAGATGTGGACACTGAGGCTCAGAGAGGTCAAGTCACGTGGCTGAGGTCACACAGCTGGGAAACGGCGGAGTGGGATTTGAACCACAGATACGGAGAGTCGGTGGCTCTGTGTCTGTGCATGAACTGGGGGTGGGTGGTGATGCCCCCGGAGAAGCAAGGAGGCACGGAGGAAAAAGGCTGCGGGGGGCATTTTTACAAGGAAGCCGCGGAGGGGGCTGTTTACCGCTGTTTCAAGGGTGCAGCTCTTCAACACGAATAGAATGAGAGAAAGAAACACGTGTTATTGGGGCCTGTGTACCCTCCCGGGGAGCCAGCCTCGCTTGTTAAGAAAGAAACATTAAACCGAAAACATGACCTTCTCCAGCGATTTGTCCCAACATTAAATAATGACTAATTTGAATTTAAATATGTGGTGGAAAGTTATGCTCCGATCCCTTCTTTTGGAAGGGATGGTGTTTGATTACTGAATGAGTCATGCATATTCATAGCTGCGCCATAACCTGCCAATGGGTTCTTTGTTACTTGCGAACTTTAAGACAGAAAGGGCTTGTGAAAACGCTGTGAAGGGAGCTGAGGATCATTAGGTCTCCAAACTCTCCCAGGGACACATGAAAAGAAATTCCTCCAGGATAAGAAAGAGCGCTGGCCGGAGTCCAGGGAGGGACTGCTCCCCTCAGGAGGTGGGCTGGGATGTTGGGGACGTCGCAAATCATTTCCACATGCTTTGCCACCTTAGTTCCACACAAAACACTGTGGATGAGGGAGGTGGATAAATGTACCCATTCTTGAGATGTGGAAACTGAGGCCCAGAGGGAGAGAGGGTGGCAAGGTCACACTGCCAATAGGACACAGGGCTGGGCTCAGCCTTGCCTGGTCCCATGGTCCCGTCACTGCTCCTGGAGACCTCCATTCACCCCCCAAATCCATAGCGATCATGGAGTTCCCACTAGGTGCTAGCCACGGGGGACGGGGAACGGGGGACCTAACGGTGCCCGCAGCACAGGGGCTCGTGGCAAATGTTTGTGGAAGTGAGCTGAGTGGATTTTAGTTGAGCTGTAAGCCTCCGTTCCCCTGCCCACCAGGAGAGGTCGGCCCAGGGGAACCTGTCTCACACCCCTTCCCCAGCCAATAGTTCCTGAGGGCATAACCAGCTGAGCCGCAGCTGTTGGGGTTCATGTTAACACTCTTTGTAGAGCCCACTTGTGGAAGGCAGTGATGCAAACAAGTCCAAGTCCTCTGCCTGGGAACCTGTGCCTTTGTTACCTCACGTGGCAGAAAGGTGATCCCAGACGATCCCGGGGGCGTAGCCCAGTGCCGTGGGTCCCGAGCGGCTCGCATCCTTTCTGGGCCTCGGTTAGAGGGAGAGAGACTGACTCAGGAAGAATGGCCAAGGCTTTGAAGACGGAGGAAGGGCCATGGGCCCAGGCCTGCCGGGAATGCCGGGACTCTGGAAGCTGGAGAAGGCGGGGAACGCAGGTTGTCCCCTGGGGCCTCCAGAAGGAACCCGCCCAGTGGGACCCATGTTGGAGTTCCGACAGCCAGCCAGAACTGTGACATAATCAGTGGCTTGTTTTTTAAGCCACTCAGTTGCTGATAATTTGTTTTGGAATCCATAGAAAGCCAACGCATCACTATATTTATTCGTGCTAGCTTTCTTGTCTTTAAAATGTAGAAAATACCGTCTTTGCAGCTTGCTGGCCGACTTAAATCAAGAAGCATGTTTGCAGAAATGGCGTCAGTGTGGCCTCGTTAGCCGACCCTGCGGGAGCTGGGACGTGTCACGCCCCTGGGCCGACTCTCCTTTGGGCAAATGAAAGCTCAGAGCCCCCAGCACGCAGCAGTGGACGGGGGTCTGCAGCAGTGCTGAGTCCACGCGTCCCCCTTTCTGTTCTGCTGCCCTTCTCCTCCCAAACCGCCCTCCCACCGCCTGCCTTCTCGTCCTCCTTTGTCCCTCATCCCGACCACTCTGGGGTGGCTCCCCGGCCCGTGCGTCCTGCGTTCCCTTCCTACTGCTGGGCGTTCCCACAGCCCAGCGCTGCTCTGCAGTCTGTGGGAGCTGTCACCCTGTCTTACAGCCCAGCCTGTGAAGGGCACTCTGGGGGAACCTGTAAGCTGACCAGGTCCCTGAGCTGGGAGGGGGTCTCTGCCCCCTGCTTCTTTGGATAATCTGGGGGAACCTCAGGGAGAGTCTCTGGTAGTTTTTTTAGGGGTGAAACGGTTCCAGCATGGCTGATGGGGCCCAAGTTCAACCTGCCCCATTAAATGGGAAACGCAAGCTTTTGGGCCTGAGAGGAGCGGACTTTCATCCCCGCCCGGGGGACCCCCTGTGGGACTGACCATCCAGCCCGTCCAACCCTCCGCCCTGTCTTAGGCTTTTCCCAGCAACCCTTTTTGGAAGTCTGGCTTCCAAAGATTAAAGAAGACATGGAGCGAGGTTAGCTTTGGAGGAAACCCTTCGTGCCCCCTGCCCCCGCCCCCACCCCATAGGCTGTTCTGCAGCAGCCCCGTGAGCCCCACGGCACAGGTGACTCCGAGGGTCTGTGGTCAGGGGTGCCCACTGCCCAGTGGATGGGCAGGTTTCCTGCAATCGCCTGCTGGCCTGCCTTGGCTACGTCTGTTTTCTGGGGCACTGTGAGCGGCAATTACTTCTCTGTGCTTGTGTGTCAGCCTCCAGGGGACATCCCAGACTCCTCAAAGGATGATACGAGGCCATTCTGACCCACAGAAAACCCCAACAAGCCACGGGAAAAAAATCATAATAACCCTTTAAATTGGCAAAGCAGCCGGGAAGTCGAGGCCGCTTTTATGCTGGAGGCTTTTAAGCACCGCGTGCAGCCATGGGCTTCTCTCCTTTATAGTTTAAAATGACCAGTTTTGGGTGTAGACCTCGCCACAAGGCCCCTTTCATTTCCTCCAGGGCTCTGCTGTTTACAGAGGCCGGTCCTGTCCATCAATTTTGGGGGCCCCACCAACCATCCACTTTCATCCCAGCATTGCTATTCTCATTATTATTAAAAAAAAAAAAAGCTGCCCTGGAATATGCTGGTGTGTTTGGAGCCAAACGGCTGGTTCTCCTGTTGACTTCCTGACCCTGCAGCACTGCCGTCGGCTCCCCCAGCCCTGGCGGCCTCATTCGTGAGAGGGAGAAGCCGGTGGAAGACATTGGTAGCGTCCACCCTCCTCCAGCCTTCCTTCCCTTCTGGCTAGTGGGTGACTGCACTCCCCTGACCCTTACAGCAGGTGTGGCCATGTGGCCGAGGACGTGCTGAGGGCCGCGTCTAGGCCTGGATCCTGAAAAGCCCACGTGCAAGTGTTCAGTATGCCCCTCCCCCCGCCCCCCATCTCGACAGCTGAGAAGGCCCCCGGGTTCCCGCGGGCAGAGCCCCTCAGCCTGGGTCCCTGAATGGCCGTGTGGAGCAGAGCCCTTGTCAGCCCACTGCAGACAAATAGCGTGAGTGAGACACACTGTTGATGGCCCAGGCTGCAGCCAAACCTAGCCTATCCTTTCTAAAATGTAACCCCTGTTCCGTGATCCTGTACGGATTTGTTCAGTGAATGAATGAATGACATAAGCCACCAAACAGAAGGTCTGGCTCCTGCTAGGTGTATAAATGCTAGGAAGCATGACAGCAGATGCCAGGGAGGGGCTGCTAAGGCTGTGTACCACTTCGTAAGAACACCCCAAGACTTGCTGGCTTAAACCCCAGGTTATCATTATCTCCCACGGTTCTGGGGGTTGAGTGGGGTCAGCGGGCAGGCTCTCACTTGGGTCTCCCAGGCGGTTGCAGTTGATATTGGCTGGGCTGCTGTCATGCGAAGGCATGACTGGCTGGATATCCAGGTTGGACACTCCGTTGATGCTGGAAGTTGGCTGAGGGCTCAGCTGGGGCTCGACTGGCACCCCTATGCACCTCTGGGTGGCCTCTGCATGTCACTTGGTGTCATAGTGGCTGGGTTCTAAGAGGGAGCATTTCTGAGCACCCCACGAGGCCCAGGTGGAAGTATTAATACAAAGCTTCTTAGGACCGAGCCTCCCACGTCCTGGAATGTCAATTCTGCTGCGTCCGCTGGGCCAAGGAAGCCACCAAGGCCAGCCCAGAGTCTGGGCAGAAGACACTGACTCTGCCACTTCATGGGGGAGCAGCCAAGTCACACTGCAGAAGAACATATGAGATGAGAGCTGTCGCTGCTGTCGTCATCAGAAAATGCAGTCTGCCACAGGTGGCGAAAGCAGCTGTTGAATTCACAGCAAATGGACTCTTCATGGGGGCGGGGGGCGGTGCCTAAGAGAACCCGCTGTCCTGGTGCCCTTCCAGCACCCTTCCTTCCCTGGTCCCCAGCCTCTTGCCCTCCAAGTGTTGGTTCTGCCGTCTTTGCACCTGGCCAGGCCTCAGCAGCCCTCTAAAGACCGGATCCGTTCCATGTGACTCTGCTGCTGCTCAGAGCCCTGCAGACAGCTGGCCAAACCATGTCACCTGTGAGGCAGGGTGGCCTCGGGCAGACAAAAGCAATAGCAGGTGCCGGCAGGGGGCGCCGTTTCCAGCCAGTGCAGGAGCAGCTGCTGCCCAGTGGCTTACGTTGCACAGACCGCCCAGTTCTAAAGGAATCATACTGTCATTATGGTTAGGCTGGTGGACCCCAGCGATGCCCGTCTCCGGAGCCTGTGCAGAGGGAGGTGACACCCACAGCTGCTCATACCAAGTGCTCTTGTTAGGGGGAAGGGAGACCACACGGGCACGCCTTGAACTCCATCCTGACGTTTTCCACGTTGAGGCAGTTTTTAATTCACGTATTTCATTTACTCAGCATCTCTTGAGGGTGTTTGTCTGCCAGGACCTGGGCGAGATCTGGTGACACCAAAATAAAGACACTCCGTGTCTGCCTTCAAAACGCCCCCGGCCTCCAGGGAAGTAAAACAAGGACAGAGCAAGGGGGCGGGACCCCGCCCCAGCGCTGACGCTACCGGCCCTGTGCCTTGGCCCAGTGTTTCAGCCCCTAAGCCTCAGTTTTCCCAGCTGTAAAGTCGGGGTGGCTGCGACCTTGGTGGCTGTAGGGTTTGCTGTCGGTGTTCATCGCCTGCCACAGTGTCTGCAATGCATGTGGCCTCGAGTGGGGAGTGAACGTGAATGCATTTTCAGGAATTACAGAGCGATGGAGGCCTGCCCCGGTCTTAGCCCCGTGCACTGGCCTGCCAGCCTGCGAAAGCCAGGTTTGGCGGCTGACCGGAAGGCTCAGGCTGGGGCTTCACTCCTTGGGTGGCCCTGCCCTGCCTGCTTGCAGGAGGGGCTTCGGGGTGGGGGATGTGACTGGCCTCTAGCCTGTAGGAAATGGGCCTGCCTGGGTCTGGGTTTAGAGGCCCTGCGGCTTTAGGCTTTATGCAGGTTCCCCGCCCTCCACCCCACCTTGTTCCAGCATCCGGTGCGACCCCTACAGGGGTGAAGTGGGCAGAGACAGCATCCAACCTGGAGACGATGTCACAGGGACGGACCGAGGAGCTCACGAGCGGCCAGGGACTGGTCCCCAGGGGCACGCAGGAGGCCCCTGATTTGGGGTGTTGGGGGCTTTCCCCCTCCACACAGGCCCTGTGTGGGGTTTTGAGGTGGAGTTCTGAGTGTCCAAGAGGGTGTGCCCTGGGATGGGACGTGCTCATTCGCAGCTTGTCATTGGGCAAGGGGTGCCGCGTACCGGTGCCTCCGTTTCCTCACGTGCAAAAGCAGGGCAGTAACAGTAGCGGCATCACCGGATCATTGTGAGGACTGAAGGAGATGGCGCACGGGCGTCACCAGACGGACGTGGAGTGTCTTCAACACCACCTCGCCACGAGCCGGCGCCCAGCACGGCAGCTCAGCTCTGACACCCCCTGCCGGGAGTCAGCGTCAGGCCCCACAGGCTGAGGGCGTCCCACAAAGCTGCCCCTACTCCGGTGACAGCCACGAGCGCCAGGTGGCCAGCTGTGCTCCTGACAGATGGGCTGTAACTCAGGAGGTTGATGCCCCCCTTCTCCCCCCCACCCCCCAGTTTAATAGTTTGCTGGGACAACTCACAGAATGAGCATAGAGAGCGTTACTTACTGGTTTATTATCAAGGGATCAAGTCAGGAACAGCCAGATGGAGAGCAGGGTATAGGGGTTGTGGAGCTTCCAAGCCCTCTCTGGGGCGGGCCAGGGAGGGAGGGGTCACCCTCCCCAGCACCTCCATGTGCCCACCAACCGGAAAGCTCTGGAGCCCCATGGTGTCGGGGTTTTGTGGTGGTTTCATTACGTAGACACGATTGATGAGATCTGTTCTCTGGTGGTTGCACTCAAGCTCTGTCGCCCCTGCTGAAAGTGCCAACCCTGTCGTGCTGCCTTGGTCTTTCTGGCAAGCAGCCCTCATCCTGAAGCTCTCTCGAGGTCCCCAGCCACCAGTCATCTCACACAAAGGCATTCCTGTCACTCAGAGTCCGCGGGTTTTAGGAGCTGTGCGGGTTTTAGGAGCTGTGTGACGGGAACAAGGGACACAGACCAATCTATCTTCTTCTCATGCCGCAGTTCATGAATGCCCGTGGCACAGGGCTTGACACTTGCTGAGGGGTCTGTCCAGATGTGCTGCCATGAATCTGGGACTTCTCATCCCTTCCTTGTCCTGTACGATGGGCTGTTTTATTCCAGCCTCCGTACACTCACAGGTGTTTACTGAGCACCAAGCAGGTGCTCACCTGGACCCTCCACGAGGGACCAGCCTGCCAGCCTCCGCCCTGGAAGGGTCTGGCGTCTGCATTCCCCTCAGCCAGTGTGGGAACCTGGAAAGACTCAGCAGCCCCCTCTCGCTTTCCCCATCATGAATTCCTGCTACAGAAACGGGTAGCTTTTCACCACGGCCGCACAATTGCAGATGTTTTCATTGGCACGAGGCAGTGTTCCTCCTTGCCAGTGTGACTCAGTGGCACGTCGCATCCTTGGGTCAGGTGTCTGCTGCTCTCAGAAAGCACAAAGCAACCGCACGGCGGATTAGGCAGAAATAAGACTATTGCGGAGCGGATGCGTGGGCCTTGCCCGCATGTGTACATCCCAGGACAGCCCAGTCCCCTTCCTGCTGGGGGAGGACATGTGGGGGGTCCGGGGAGGCGCTAAGGGCCGTGGCTGGCATGGCCGCCGGGCGGGGTAACGCTCCCTCTCTGTGAGGAGGGCTGTGCATTCCACTCGGGCTGCTTTTTATAGGGACTCGCCAGACCTGCGTGTCAGATTCTGTCTGCAAAGTGCCCTTTGGTGCCAAGACTCGGCTCTCTGACTCGGGGAATGTGCTGCTTAATTAGCAGGCGCAAAAAGATACTCAATTAGGAAGTACATTGGGCTGGAAGAACCTGTTCTCTCCAATTTCCCCTCCTGTGCTGAATGAAGCCCGTTCCACTCCCCTCAGACCAGCCTGTTACTTTTTTTTCATGTAATTTTACAAGGGTGTTCTAGGAGGAATGCGCCGTCTTT
>NW_017732027.1:124357-129385 GCF_001890085.2 Hipposideros armiger
TGCCTTTCAGGTGACCCAGCGGGAGCATGTGCAGGATGGAAGGGGGCACTCGGTGATGAGTTGAGCTCTGCTCGCTGTGTGGCAGAGCCTGGAGCGTGCTGGCGTGCAGGTGCCAGGGCTCAGGACAGAGCTGGGCCGGAGGCTGAGCTGAGTGGCCGTGGCCTTGATGGTAGAGTTTTGTCATAAACAGTGAGATCACCCAGCCAGGGCCAAGCAGGAATCCGGAGGGTTTACAGGAGGGCATGGGCTGAAGGCGAGGTGGCTTGCGGGGAAGGGAGCAGGGGCTGTGGGGCTGGCCAGTGGGCGGGTCTCGGGGCTGAGGAGCGGGAGGCCTCCTCCTGCACGTCCCTGGGCCTCTTAGCTTGCCTCCTGCAGCCCCGTCCACTGCCTGTGGGGGGCGCCCCTGGGGCCTCTCAGTCTCCTCAAGGACAGGCCTCTGCCTGAGCCACCGAGGTGCCGCCTGCACGGGGCCTGCCGGGTGGGGGAGGGGTGCCTTCCACAGCCCACCTGAGCTCCCACCTGAATCTCCCAAGACTCAGGCCGGTTCTGCTTCCCGCCACCCCGTCCTCTCTCAGGTGACCCCTGCAAAGCAGTGGCTGGTGCTCCCCACTCTGGTACCCCAGCCTTCCATCCAGGGCTTGTTTATGCTGGAGGAAGCCGGCATCAGTATAACGCTTCACATCCACACGGCGATTTCCATTTCGCCCTGCACGTCACACCCGTTATGCCGTTGAATCCCTCCCCACGGGCAGCTACCAGGACGGGGGAGACAATACATGTTAAGTCCTGGTACAGGGCCTGCCCCACAGCCGACACCTGAAAATAAAGCTGGGTGGCTGTAACTCTAGGAGGGGCAGAGGCGCAGGGAGGGGAAGGGGGGGGATTCTTCCTTCCTGGTGGAGGAGAGACGGGGAGGCGGGAGGGGCAGCTCCTCAAGCTGGGCCAGGACCCAGGCAGCTGCAGTGACTCTCAGGCCAGCGCCCCGCTGCTGAGGGAAGGGTCCCGCCCCCTGGTCAGAAAACAATGACATCGCCCAGACAGGACAGAAGGGGAGTCCAAGACGGTTTTTGGGGGGTCGAGGGGTGAGGGAAAGGTGGCTCAGATCTGGGAGAGAGGCGCTTCCTACCAGGGTCCCAGGGTCAGCCAGGCTGTAGACACTCAGAGCCACCCACACTCTGACGGGAACCTGGCATTCCTGGCAGGGAGAGTGTTCGTTGAATGAATGAACACGCANGACAAAGACAGGCTCAGAGAAGGAAGGGACGTTTTCCCAAGGAAGCCACATGCAATCACGGGTAGAGCTGAGATTCCAGCCAGTCTCTCTGGCCCTCTCCTCTGGGCCACCCTGTGTCACCAGGATTTTGGAGCGGATGGGTTCTGAGGGCAACGTCAGACCCCATGCTCATTCTGTTGAGGAGGTCAAGGCCAAGCCTGCGAGGGCCCAGTCCGGGTGTAGACCAGGACCCCAGGCAGGAACCCTCATACGCTTGGCAGCAGCCCTGCTCCAGGACCAGACCTGACCTCACCCCATCCCGCCTCCAGCCCACTGTTCCTGCACCTTCTCTCAGCTCCCCTTCACAGTCCTCCCCACACACCCTGAACCCCAGTTTCCCAAACCTGGTCTCTGGGCAGCTGCAGGCCTTGGAGGTCCATCAGTGCCCCCCCCCCGGGGAAAGCTGTTCTTTATCGGAGGGCAGGTCCTTCCTACTTTGGGGGTACTAAAATGTCCTTTCTTTTGTGACTGGGTGGTGGAGAGTAGTAGTTTTCTTTGAATAAACTCCTTGGGAAAAACAAAAGGCGGCAGCATTCTGTGGGCGCCACACCGATATCCTTATAAATGGTGATGGTTGGTCCGTGAGCCTGAAAGCCTGGGAACAGGGCCCCTCCGGCCCTCCAGCCCTGCATGTGCCCACAGTGTGCTGCCAGGTCACCCACATGCCCGCTCTGCGCTCTCCCCTGTGCTCCCTGGTGAGGCCTTGGTCTTCAGCATCCTGCTTGGCTGTCATCACCTCCAGGAGGCCTTCCTGATCCGCCCTTCAGGCTCAGATACTCGTCTCCCAGCCTCTGCCCCGGCCCTGTGGCTTCCCCTCTCTCCCCTTTCCCCAGTGCGCTGCAAAGGGCCTCTCCTCCTCTAGACCCCGAGCTCCAGGGACCGTGCCCTGCTCAGGGCCTGGGCCTGGCCTATAAGTGACCAGAATGGAAGTGTCGCGGCCAGAGTAGCTATGAGGATGGACGTGGGTTCCAGAGGACGGGACAGGGGCTGTTCATGTTGCTACCACCCCCATCAGCTCAGGGGAAGCTTTGGGAGGTGAGACGGGGCTGAGGTGGGGGCAAGGGGCTCTGATGGTCACCCTCGTGCCTCTTGTGCTGTCCTGGTCAGCGCTCCCCCGCTGCTGGCCTGTTGGCATGGAGCCCCTCAGGCTCTGGACTCAGATGCCGCCTTCGCCTCTCTCTGCGTCTGTTTTGGGCTAACGCAGCCTGACGCATCATTTCCTTCATTGTTTGGCAGCTGTGCTCCAGGCAAGCAGCCCCGGTGACTTTTTGGCCGTAATCATTCCCAGGCCCATTTTTCAATCATGAGGCTGGTGACTGGCCCCTACTGTCCCTCCCCGGACTATGTCCTCGGGCCCCCAGACTCATTACCATAAGACGTGCTAAGTAAAGTTCAGTGTCGGGGACTCTGTGGAAATCTTACCAGCTCTGGCATTACTGAATGTCACGTGCGCCAGGTGCCATTAGCTGTGGTCCAGTAGGGAGTCAGGGAAGGAAACTTTGGGAGCGACACTCGCTCCTTGCCACCCCAGGCCTGCACACCTCCCCAGACTCGCGGTGAATGGTACCGAGTCTCCGTCATANGCTACCACCCCTGGGCAGCTGAGTAGACAGGTGTGGGGCCCCCCTGAGAGGCCAGTCCAGCTGCTACAGGTGGCAGATCAGTGGGGAGCCACTTGCTAAGGGATGACACCCAGTAAGCTGCCATATTCAGGTAGTGAGGGGCTCACAGGACACCCTGGGGATTTTAGAAGAATTAGGGGCTCAGCTCTTTGAATATGGAAAATCCCAGCAAGAAACCCGCAAACCTCTGATACAGTGTCAGATGGTGAGACAGGCACTGTGCTATGCCTGGGGGCTGATTCCTTTGTCACATAAAAACAAGTCTGGATTTAGGGAAGGAGAGTTGAAAAGAGTATTACAATAGGGGGAGGGGCTATTGCAATCAGAGGCGGGGTTATTACAATATGAGGCGGGGATGTTACAATAGGGGCGGGGCTATTGTAACAGGGAGACGGCTCAGTCTCCAAGATCTAGAGTGTCTCATAGGTGAGGCGGAAGGGGTTTCCTTTTTTGAGTAAACAAATTCGAAAGAACTGGATGAGAGAGGGGTGCAGGTAGTGTCTACTTTGCCATCAGCTGATTCTCAGGAGGGGCCATGTCCCCATGTCCCCTCTGGGCAAGTCACAGTTCGGGCCTGTGGACGGGTAGAAGCCTGCCTGAAGTCAGCCAAGGCATGTTGTCGGCATTTTGTACCACTTGGCCAGTGGGGTCTGCAGTTTGGCTAATTTTTTATGAGCAGAGAATGGGAGCTTGGGAGTGTGGCCTTGTCACAAGTAAACAAGGGGCACGTGCATCTTAGTCGCAGGGAGTGGCGTTTCTTGCTCAAGCTCTTTCCTGGAGCTAACTGTTGGTGTTTCCAGGGCTCAGGTCAAGTTCAACACAGTCACTTCAGAGGAGGCCCTAGCGTCTGCTGTCCTGACTCACGGTCATTCTGGGTCCACGAGGCCCAGAGGACGAGCTGCGGCATTCTGACCTGAGGTTGCCATGGGTGCCGTCCGTTCAAACCCCTCATACTGTTCTGTGTGTCTGCGAGGAGGGGCTTCTGAGGGGCTCACGGGCAGCCGGTCCAGTGAAACCACAGCCTCTGCACTGGCCCCTCCCGGATCAGCCTGGGAATGGACCAGCTCTCAGCACGCTGTTCTGGTCATGCGTCAGGCCGGTGGAACCCAGCCTGGCCCAACCTGGATGTGCAGGGACTGCCAGTGCCAGACAGGCGTGCCAGGGAAGCCCTGCTGTGTGCGAGGTGCGGGCAGGCCACTGGAGGGGTGGGGAGAAGCGAGGTGGATGTAAGGCCGACGGGACGCTAAGAGTCCCCTCGCCTCTGCTCTTCTGACACTGCAACACCCTCCCTGCCCGCCTGCTTAAGCTTTGCCCGGGAAAACCTCACGAGACGGTTTCTTCTGTGATACTGTATGTGATGTTCTTAGACGTACCAGAAGCAAAGTGTGGCAGCCACGGCAAGTCCACCGAGACCTGGACAGTGTTGGGAGGGGCGGGGACGGGGGCTGCGTTCTCACAGCCGTGTTTGCGTTGAGCTGCACCGTGTCACCCAGTTACAGTGTCACTGCCATGGCACCTGGCCTTCTTGTTGACGATGTGGTCGCTCAGCATCGATGCTTTTGCAAGTGGCAAGACCGAAGCCAGTGCTCTGGAGGGAGGCCGCCGAGAGAAGGGGGCCAGGAGAGGCCGCTGACACGAGCGGAGCCTGGCTGAGACCCGTCCTCCGGGAACACAGGCCAGTAAGTCAAGAGGGACCAAAGCCTTCCTTCTGCAGAGCGGTTCTCATGGCCGCCCTGGCAGCCCCAGGTCCTCTCGGCTCTTGGCATGCTGGGCAGAGTCAGCCTGGCTCTGGAACGCACCCCTGCCCTTCAGCCGCCGCCCCCAGAGCTGACCCGGCTGGGCGAGGCTGGGCATGGCCTCTGAGCAGCAAATGTGGGGATTGACGCATGGACGACAGGCAGTAGAAGAAGCTTGAAAGCCCACCCACAGTCCTCCAGGGGGTGGTTTCGGTGGCGATGGTCTGGGGACCTGCACCAACCAAGGCCAGATGCAGGCAGGGCACACGTGGGGCGCCCAGGGTGGGGGAGAGTGGGGTACACAGGGCCGGAGGGAGGGAGCTGTGGTGGGAAGCAAGCTCGGGCCTGAATGTCTGAGTCGGGGTACAGGGCTCTTTTAATTCCAGGCCCTTGAACT
>NW_017732027.1:134100-135111 GCF_001890085.2 Hipposideros armiger
GTCAGCCAGGCTGTAGACACTCAGAGCCACCCACACTCTGACGGGAACCTGGCATTCCTGGCAGGGAGAGTGTTCGTTGAATGAATGAACACGCATCGGGGATCCCAGGCTGGGTCAGCTGACTTAAAAATAGGTCTTTTGGGTTCTAGTTGAGAAATTAAAATATGTTTGTTGATACTCTGCCTCTGTATCAAAAAAAATAATGCAAGAGGACTTCTAAAATGACCTAAACAACCCAATCAATAAGACAGAGAGAGTAGAAAAGATTGAAGAAAAAAGAGGAAGTGGAGGGTGGCTCAGTGGGGCTGTGTAAACCCAGTAATCTCTGTGTGCTGTCTCTCAGAGACCCTGTGGCCCAAGCTCCTGGAAACCACCCATGATGCAGGGACCCAGCCAAGCCTGTCATGTACAGCAGTGTACGCCCAGGCCACCCCACCACAGAGGAGTGTGGAAGGTCACATCCAGCAACTAAGGGACACTCTGGCCCTGATGTAAGGATAACTCTGAGGTTAGCATCACAGAAGGGTGCCCATCTAAAGACCAAAGGAACACGTGCATCACACACAGCTTGTCAGGGATGACCCTCAGGAATGCAGCTTATAAAATATCTCAGGCACAGAAGAGCTGGGAGTCTCTCTAACTCCACACCCTCTTATTGACTTCCTAGTGCAAGCGTCTACTCAGTGTCCACGGGTGAGGCCCTGGGTGGCAGGTGTGGGGCCTGCCATCCTAAACTTGCAGTTCATTTATCCATTACATCCACCTATCCATCCATCCATCCATCATCCATCTATCCATCCATCCATCCATCCATCCACCCACCATCCATCCACCATCCATATATCCATCCATCCATCCATCTACCCACCCACCATCCACCTATCCATCCCTCCATCCATCCATCCATCTATCCATCCAACCATCCATCCACCCACCCACCATCCATCCATCCATCCATCCACCAACCCACCATCATCCACCCACCCACCCACCATCCATCCATCCATCCAT
>NW_017732027.1:137448-139438 GCF_001890085.2 Hipposideros armiger
GCTGTTCTGGTCATGCGTCAGGCCGGTGGAACCCAGCCTGGCCCAACCTGGATGTGCAGGGACTGCCAGTGCCAGACAGGCGTGCCAGGGAAGCCCTGCTGTGTGCGAGGCGCGGGCAGGCCACTGGAGGGGTGGGGAGAAGCGAGGTGGAAGGTAAGAGGCAGACAGGACGCTAAGAGTCCCCTCGCCTCTGCTCTTCTGGAACTGCAACACCCTCCCTGCCCGCCTGCTTAAGCTTTGCCCGGGAAAACCTCACGAGACGGTTTCTTCTGTGATACTGTATGTGATGTTCTTAGACTTACCAGAAGCAAAGTGTGGCAGCCACAGCAAGTCCACCGAGACCTGGACAGTGTTGGGAGGGGCGGGGACGGGGGCTGCGTTCTCACAGCCGTGTTTGCGTTGAGCTGCACCGTGTCACCCAGTTACAGTGTCACTGCCATGGCACCTGGCCTTCTTGTTGACGATGTGGTCGCTCAGCATCGATGCTTTTGCAAGTGGCAAGACCGAAGCCAGTGCTCTGGAGGGAGGCCGCCGAGAGAAGGGGGCCAGGAGAGGCCGCTGACACGAGCGGAGCCTGGCTGAGACCCGTCCTCCGGGAACACAGGCCAGTAAGTCAAGAGGGACCAAAGCCTTCCTTCTGCAGAGCGGTTCTCATGGCCGCCCTGGCAGCCCCAGGTCCTCTCGGCTCTTGGCATGCTGGGCAGAGTCAGCCTGGCTCTGGAACGCACCCCTGCCCTTCAGCCGCCGCCCCCAGAGCTGACCCGGCTGGGCGAGGCTGGGCATGGCCTCTGAGCAGCAAATGTGGGGATTGACGCATGGACGACAGGCAGTAGAAGAAGCTTGAAAGCCCACCCACAGTCCTCCAGGGGGTGGTTTCGGTGGCGATGGTCTGGGGACCTGCACCAACCAAGGCCAGATGCAGGCAGGGCACACGTGGGGCGCCCAGGGTGGGGGAGAGTGGGGTACACAGGGCCGGAGGGAGGGAGCTGTGGTGGGAAGCAAGCTCGGGCCTGAATGTCTGAGTCGGGGTACAGGGCTCTTTTAATTCCAGGCCCTTGAACTTGGACCAGTACGTTTCCATCCCCACAAGCCATCCTACTTGATGATAATTGACTCTTTAAAACAAGGTTTCGATGTCTTGAATACAAAGACCTTCTAATTCTTGAAGGGGCGCTGCAGCGGAGCTCTTCCAGTGAGGAGCTGCTCTAAATCACAGAGCAGTTTGCTCTTTATGGCCTTTGGAGAAGAGAAGCTCGGGTCTCTTTAGCGACGGATAATAGTTAGTCAAGCCTATTGACTGTGGGGTGCATGTTGTTAATATTTATTAAATGCCTGTCTCCGTGGCCTCCAAATGCCGGCGGTCGTAAGTCAAGCATCGCAACGGCTCCCCGGCATTCTGGCGTCTCCTTCTGACTCCTCGCTCTTGCTTTCTGCTGGGGATGTTTGCCTTCCAGACCTGGAAGCTTCGTTTGCCTCTTTTGGAATTTTGCAGAGCGCTTTCTTCCTGCAGCAGGGGAAGAAGGCGGGGCTTCTAAGAAGGCGTGGCTTCTAAGAAGGCGGGGCTTCCACACCTCCAGAGCAGCGGGTGTGTCCGGAGCAGGGGTTGTGTCCTCTGGCCTCTGGAGTCTCCTCTGACTGGACATGCCCCATATGTTCCCATACCAGCCTGCCCTTCTGCCCAGTGGGCATAGCACGTTGGGTAATGCTGCCAGGAAGGCCAGAGCAGCGCTGTTGCTATGACCCCAAGTGTAACAGCCACTGGCACAGAATTAGCATCTGCAGCCACACTGTCCCCTGGGGCTGTTGGGGACCCCTTGACTGTATTCCTGAATAGACAGGGTGCTTCTGCTGCTTGGCCACTTGTGAATCATACTTTGCTCCAAGCTGTGCCTTTGAAGCCATTCACCCTGGAGCCTGGAGCACGGAGCCTGGAGACCAGAACCCGCCTTCCTTCCACCTGACAGAAAGCCCTGCCGATCGCTTTTGACTT
>NW_017732027.1:144318-146310 GCF_001890085.2 Hipposideros armiger
GATCACAGCAGTGAGCAGGAGAAACAAAATCCCTCTTCAGTCCCATCTGAAGCTTAAAATCAGGGCCACCACGCCACTGAGCATCCCGTGCACTGCACTAGGGCACGTAGCTGAGGGCAAATGGGGCTGGAACCCACTTGCTAAATATGTACCCCAGAGTGGGCTGCATGGGCCTGGAAGAAGGGGAGCCTTTTCCCGGTGTAAAGGGGCCTACCATCCAGACAGGGTGCCATTCTGCATGTGCATACCGTCTCTGATCAGGCGGCAGCAGCCCTGGTGTATCCTGCATAATATAAGAGGGAGGCGGTTGTATACCTGGCCCCTCCCAGTCCCATCAGCCCCCAGTCCTGCCATATCAAGTGACCTTGCACCCACATGTTGGTTTTCCAGACCCTGAAATAACTTTCTCCCAAAGTAATTTCCCTGACTAATTCTTTTAAGGGACACCCTCTCCAGGAAGCTCTCCTTACCCAATCCCGTGGGGGCTAAGTGGCTCTGTGCTCCCACAGACCCCCCAATCACCCTCCATCATGGCGTGTATCACTCATTGTAGGCAACGAGAAGCCACCCCTGGCCTCAGGCCGGCCAGAGGTGGTCAGCAGGCCGTGCCCACTCCAATGTCTCAAGTCCTTCAGAGGCTTTATGGGGGAAAGAAAGGACACTGGGATTTTATAGAAGCAACAGAGTATCTTATTAGAAGTATATCACAAGTGTTTATGCTTGTACTAAAAAATATGCAATATTTGGGAAATACACTAAAAAGTTATTTGTTTATTTGGAATGCAGATTTAAGCAGGGAACCTATATTTTTTGGCAACTCTGGCTTCCGCTTTACTCCAGCCTCCAGGAACAGGTTTCCAGGATGGGAAGGCCCCAAAACCCCGCAGCTGAAGCCATGTCACTTTGCCCCACAAGCACCCACCCAGCCAAAAAATCGCCTTCATCCTAAGGCTTCCTGACTCTCTCCCTCCAGGTTGGGCGAGATGCCTTCTCTGAGCCCTCACCACACACATGCATGTGCACACACACACATGCATACGTACACACACATGCATGCGTACACACATGCATGCGCACGCACACGCATGCATACGTACACACACATGCATGCATACACACACATGCATGCACACACATGCATGCACACACATGCATGCGTACACACATGCATGCGTACACACACATGCATGCGCGCGCACACATGCATGCGCGCACACACACACAGAGCCCACACCTATGGGCTTCCCTCCACCCCAGCTGGGCTGTCATATCTTCCAGTCAGTCCCCCGCCCCTAGACACCTGCATGGCCAGGTCCTGCGGAAGCCCCATCTCTGTGGGTTGATTAGGTCATACCAGGGCAAAAAGTGAGTTCAGTAGCGTGGCCTCAGCCCTGGATGGATGTTTTTTTCTGCCTAATTATAAAATCATTGCAGTGGCAATCACAAAACACAGCTTGGCTATTATAGGGACACGCTTTATACTCATAACTTAAAGAGCTTGTTTAAAAAACTGACTGTAAAACCACTTAATTACTTGGTTTTAAAGCCAACCATGTGGAAATGATGTTCCCTCAATGTACGTTTTGGAGGTGATTTCTGGCAAAGAGAGCTCTGCGTGCTGCAGGCTGTGCCAGGCTCCCCGGGACTGCCTTACGATGCCCCTCACCATCTCTGTGCCTCGCGGAGCCCCAGCGGGCAGACAGCTGGTCAACCCTCTTCACAGGACAGGTGAGGAGCCCAGGGCCCAGCAACAGGGACCTTGTGGTGCCTGCCAGGCAGCTCGTAAGAGAGAAGCTAGCTCAAAATTCTGAGTATTTTGACTGCAAATCTTATTGTCTTTCCATCATGCCTACCTGCCGTCCGTCCATCCATCCATCCATCCATCCATCCATCTGTCCATCCAACTACCCACCATCCAAGTGCCTTTTATCTGTATTTTCATCTCTCTGATGATTGCAGAATATGGGGGCTGGGGGTGCGGGGGAGGGAGAG
>NW_017732027.1:146921-177069 GCF_001890085.2 Hipposideros armiger
TTGTTACTGCTGTGACTGTTGCCCGGCTTGGTGAGTTCTGCACATTGTCACATCTGTACAATCACAGCAGTCCTGTGAGTTACTGATCAGTATAATCAAGGACGATGTGGGATTTTAATGACATTCTGGTCTGAGGAGGGCCCAGAAATACCCACATTCCACCCCAGAGTGCAGCCCCTCACCCGGGTGGCTCCCGAGAGAAAGATGCCTGCAGAGCAGCCACTGAGGAAAGCCGTACTTTCTCCCAGGCCCGGGGGCCTCCTCCTCCCATGACCCACCCCCACCCCCTCAGCCTGAGGTTTGGGTACAAGGAAGAGACCAGAGAGAGGAGCAAGAAGGGTGAAGGGGGTCCCCCTCCTCCTCAAAGCATGGATTGGCCCGCAGAACTGAGTCAGGGTCACACAGCTTTCCAGCATGGCCAGCAGTCAGCATCAATGTGCAGGATTCCAAAGCCATTTCTTCTGTGCCTTGTAAGGCTGAGTTTGTTATAAAGGAAAACATTCATGCAGTCAGCGAGGTAGAGAACCCCCTGTCACGGGAGGTATCCAAGCAAAGGGAGGCATCACAATGAGCCCAGCATCGGAAACTGTGCTTGTCCTGTTGGCACTGCTGCCAGCTCTGAGGCTTTGCAGCTCGGCCTGCCTCTGATTCCTGGGTGTCACTGTGTCTTGAGTGACAGAAGGGGGCTGGGCCTGTCCCCACCCTTACCCCCCCACCTGCCTTCTCTTTGGTCCGTGCCTGTGGGAGGGGGTACGGCCAGGCCTCTGCCCTGAGCGCTGTGGGGGTAGGGTCCTGGGAGCCCTCATCCAGGCAGATGTCCCTCCTGCTCCATCCGGAAACATCGCCACTGATGGTTGTCACCAGGAACCAGAGCTCCGGTCACATCGGCCTCCATGTGACCACCGAGCGCCCTCGGGAAATCTCCTCCAGAACTCTTTCCCCAAGAACTTTAATTAAATCATCACTCATTCGTGGTCGGAAAGATGAGAAGAAATTGACAAAACAGATTGCTCATCTCTCTCATTATTGCTGTGTGTTTGTTCAGTTCACCCACCCCGCTTATGAGGCGTCTGCTCCGAGAGAGGCCCTGGCCAGACCCAGAGCCGCACCCCGCCACTAAGGCGTAGAAGCCCCTGGGCTTGCTGGTGAGTGAGGGCCCCTGGTAAGAGGGTAGGAAAAAGGGGTGGAAGATGGCACCGCCTCGCACTCCATCCCGCCCTGGGGCACCGGTGCCCCACCTTTGACAGCCCTCACCATGTTTGAGCTCTCCGTGGCCCTGAGCCCGTGCCCACTCCCTCGGGCCCGTGGCTTCCCTATCCCCTTCCTACCGCTCTGCCCACTCCTTCTCAGGCTCCTTCTCAGGCTCTTCTCCCTGAAAGACTGTGAGTGCCACCAGGGACTGCCCTCCTCCCAGCGCCCCAGGCAGGAGCTGGGGCTGGAGGGGTGGTGACATCCAGGCTCCCAGTAGGCATCGGTCCTATGGCCCTCTCCTCCCCACCCCCACGCCTCCTCATCCCCTTCCTGCTGGACAGGCCACTTGTCCCATCTCGCCCTCTCTGTGGTCTTGCCCGTGCCTCCTGGACACCCCGCACCCCCATTGTTAAGTGGCTGGGCCCTCCTCAGAGTTTCTAACGGCCATTAAGTGCTTCTCGGGTCATTGCCTGTCTCTCCACTAGACTGTGTGCCCTCACTCTGTCCCCGGCTGACACCAGGTGCGTGAACACCTGAGTAAAGTACAGTGAGGGCAGTGTGCACCCCTCACCCACCTCTCTGGTGTGCAAGCGAGAATGGTTTATCCTGGCTCCAGCTCAGCACCTGAGGGACGGGTGGTGACTGCCGCCTGGGACATGAAACAGGGACAATGACAGTAACTGCTTCATCAGAGGGTTGTTTGAAAATATGCAAAAAGCATTCAGCACAGTGCCTGGCATATAGTAAGTGCTCAATAAATGGCACATGTGATGGTGTTATTACCAGTGCTGTTATCTGCTGATTGCAGAAGCGTGTCATTCATGCAAACCAGGGCTCACGTCGGCATCACACGGCTCAGGCTTTCCCGGGAGGCGACTCGGTTCCCTCACCCAGATGAGGACGTTGCCATAACCGGCCTATTGGCTCTGTCCTTACTTGCTGCTATGACCACAGAATATCGACAGTCCCTACGTGATGACCATGGTCTTGACCATTTGGTGCAGACGCTGACGCACCTTCATTCAGCCTTTGGACACCCACCTCCAGGGAGAGCGACCAGTGTGGCTGCCCGTGGAAGTGAATGCAATGATTTAACCAACTTGACCAGCAGTGCCAATAATATCTTGGTTTCTAATTGCAATTGTTTGAAGAGCCTTCGGAGATTCCACTGTTATTTCCGAAAGCTGTCATCTTCCCCCAGGAGGCCGCCTGAGTCACTGTTGAAAAGCATCACATGAAGGTCCTGAGAGACATTCCTTGGCTTCTGGTGTTCAATTAGGGGAAAGATAAATGAACAAATTGTTCACAGATCTAATCGCACAGTTAACACAACAGTCCCGATAAAAGACAATCTTCCAAAACACAGTCACTCGAGAAAATTAGCCGCCCGCCGCACTCCGCCCAGGCAAGCGGGCTTTTAGCTTTGTCTGCAAAATGTCTTCAGACAGCGCAGCAAAACACAATGAGCCCGTATGCACTCCAAGGCCCAGCGGACGTCCCTTTGGAGAGTGGAGGTCCTCGGTCATCAAGAGGGGAGGTGGGTGGCGGGGGCCTCTTGTATCACAAACACACACAGACGAGATTACTGACAAATCCAAGCTAGAAAATATTGGCAGCGAGTTATTTTTATATGTCCTGAAGTATGTTCGCCTCATCTAGTTGCTATCGATCAAACAGACCTTCCACATCAGCCTCTGGCCAAAGGGAAAAGGTCTGGCTCTCCGTTAAATTCAGACATGTGCTTGGAGACGGTTCCTGCATTTCAGGGATTGTCAGGCCAGTAATTAAAACAGAACCGGCCCTTCCCTGACAATCAACTTCGTAATTGTGTTCGAGTGGGTGTTTCAGTAAATTGTGTTGGCTGCCTGTCAGTTCTAGGCCCACACGGAGGCAGGACGAGGCTTTCTGCGTTAGATAGCCAAGGCCGCGTGCGGGCCGTGTGGCCCTGAGCCGGTCATTTCACCGTCGCCCCCAAGCTCCTGTTTTTGTCTATGAAATAGAGACAGAAACATCTCCCACGTCGTCGTCGTTGTGAAAATACAATGAGAACTCATGTGTGCTGGTGCCTAGTGCAGGACCAGGCACACAGTAGGTGTGCGGTAGAAGTTATTCCCTCATCGCCCCACCCCTCCTTGAGGGAGCTCTAGTCTGTGCAGAGACAAGACCGGGAGACACAACATTGGTACCCACGTGCGGAGGGTGACTCGGGCTGGGCTGCACGGTGATGATGACAGCAGTTCAAGTGCACACTGGGCTCTTAAGAGCCGGGTACTCCCCTCCTCCGAATGCTTACATTCGCTCCCCACGGCAATCCTCGGTGGGCTGATGGATGGAGGGTGAGTGGCTGAATTAGGGGAAGGGGAGCAGGAGAGAGCGGGGAGGGAGTGAAAGAGGGAAGGCTGGCTGGCTGGCTGACGGATGGAGAGAGGGAAGGGAATACGGCTAAATTAAAAATGTTCATAACGGTTCATAGTTTATCTAGAAGTAAGCCTTCATTTAAGAAATAGTCTCACACTCTTGTCTTCTCAATAGAGAACTGAATTATACATTCTTAGGCCTTTCCTCACAAGCAGATTCCCCTTTCCATAAAAGGGTATGATTGCTTGTTTTTGCTGATTACACATTTAACATATTTTCATTTTAAAATCTCGATTTATAAAACTGTATTTATTTATTTCACAAGTGTGTATTGAGCACCTGACCCAGGCTAGGCAATGCGTTACGGACTGAAGATGGAACCGGAAACACACTCTGAGGAGAGGAAAATGAAGCGAAGCCTCGTTG
The DNA here is from genome assembly GCF_001890085.2 of Hipposideros armiger. Taxonomy (NCBI): domain Eukaryota; kingdom Metazoa; phylum Chordata; class Mammalia; order Chiroptera; family Hipposideridae; genus Hipposideros; species Hipposideros armiger. The sequence continues at coordinate 150,897 of NW_017732027.1, forward strand.
TGCAGAAGCAGTGTTGTTGTTTTAAAAAACTTTATTGGGGAGCAGTGTGTTATTCCCAGGATCCATCAGCTCCAAGTCTAGTTGTTGTCCTTTAATCTTAGTTGTGGAGGGCGCAGCTCAGCTCCAAGTCCTGTCGCCATTTTTAATCTAGTTGCGGGGGAGGCAGCCCACCATCCCATGTGGGAGTCGAACTGGTAACCTTGTTGTTAAGAGCATGCACTCTCACCAGCTGAGCCATCCAGCAGCCCACCCGCAGCTCAGCTCAAGTCGTTGTCCTCAGTCTAGTTGCGGAGGACGCAGCTCACTGGCCCATGTGGGAATCGAACCAGCAGCCCTGTTGCTCAGAACTCACACTCTAGCCAACTGAGCTACCCGGCCGCACCTGGAAGCAGTGTTTTTAGCCTTCTGGACTGTTTCGTCCATTCTTTTTCTATACAGTCACACATGTGTATGTATTTCTCTTTATAGATACGTGTGGAAGTTTGTGTGTCTGTGTGTGTGTATGCATACACACACACACACACACACACATAGAGTCACCTGATTTAATTTCTCATAGCACGCCTCACCACCTGAAATGATTTTATTCCTGCATGGGTCTCTCTACCTGTCTCTTCTGCTGAGAGAGGACTTTGTCCTGTCCTGTTCACCTTTGTGTCCCCAGCATGTACACAGTCCTGGCACTCACTGAAAATGCGCTGCCTTCATCAGTGAATGAAGAGCAGGCATCTCGGTCTGCGTCCCCGTCCCCGGTGCCGCCTGGGGGGCATGGTCCTCCTGGCCTTTCCCCTTCAAAGGGCTTGCAGCCCCTCAGCTGAGTGGAAGACAGTGGGGGGCACCCCGCTGAGAATGCCAGGCTGTTAATATCCCTGCTCCCACATGGATGGGCGGCACCACCCACCAGCCCGGCGTGGGTCTGCTCAGCCCGAAACACATTCCTGAGGGGGGCTGTGAGTTAGAATGCCCGTGGGGTGATGGGGGCCTCACCCGACTGTTTCAGTATATTTTGCAAGCCTCTTTTCGCAGCCACGTGTTGAACGTATGTCAGGAGTTCGCTCCATCTTAGTCCCGCCCAGTTTATAGTTTGCCAAGAGAGTTTGTTAATATTTTTCTTTGGAAAACGGAGTGCGCTGTCACTCCTGGGGTGCTTCTGTTGGTTGAGAGCCACTGGAGGGGTGTCAGCCAAGCTCCTGGGTCTTGGGAGGTAAGAGCTGAAAAGTCTCGAGACCTTTGCCAGAAATGAGCCAGAAAACTTACCGGGGAGACAGATGCTGAATTAAGGTGTGCCGTCATCAGCTGGCTGGAGAGAAAGGGAACAGGGACCAGCTCGTGGTGTTTGGTGAAATAGTTCTAGATGCTTCCATGGTTCAGGGCTGGTTACAAACCACCTGAGGCCTCTGCAGCAGGAAAGGGCTTAAGGCGGGGTTTGGAGGCCGACACGGTTGACGGGAGCTGGCGGTGAAGGTCAGGAGGCACTGCTGACATCAGGATGTCGGCAATCGGGAACCTCAGGAAGCTGCTGCCATTGGTGTCAGCTGCCCACCCCGGCTAAGTGGGTGGTCCATGGAGGATGCTGGGGTCCCCGGCAGAGCCCCGCGCCTGCTCCTGCCTGCGGAAGCTTCTGGGTAACTGAGTCTTCTCCTTCTTGTCTCTGTCAGTTCTAACATGAAGGCTGTTTGTCAGCAGAGTCCAAGGGTGGCCGGGGAATGTGGTGTCCAGGCGTCCAGCTCCTGGCTTCAAGGGGGGCTTAGAAGGGCTGCGATGGTGTGGTAGCCACACGCAGAACCTGACACAAGCAGAGCACCCCCTCTCTTACGTGTTAGACGTTTGCCAGAAATGGGGCTTAAACGTGTTCCATCGACAGTGTTCAAGGGGTACTGACTGAGCACCTACTGTGTGCCAGGTGCGGGGCTGGGATGTGGAATGAACGAGGCAGAGGGTTCTCTGACAGCATGGTCTGGGGGAGCCCGGACCCTAAGAGAATGGACACAGCGTGTGGAAGGGGGGCCATGGGGAGCAGTGTTCCATGGGGACAGTTTTAGCTTGGGATGATGGAAAGTTCTGGAAATGGGTGGCAGTGATGGTTGCACAACAGTGTGAACATGCTTGATATCACTGAGCTTTAGTCTCGAAAGGATGAAAGGGTAGATATCATGTACCATGTATTTTGTCACAACAACAAAATACCATAAACAGACGTTTTCAGAGAATGTTAATAATTGCTTTATGGCAATAAAAAGGAACTTGGTGTCAGCCTGTTTGGTCATGTGCTCAGGAAGGGCCACTCTGAGAGCCGGTCTCTGAGTCGAGAGCTGCAGTTTAAGAAGGGGACAGTCACACGGTGTCGGGAAAGGACAGAGCCAGGACAGCGGCGAGGACAGCCTGAGGCCCGGGTGGCAGGCGCAGAGTGAGTGACAGGGACGGTGGCTACGAAATGAGAGGCGGAAGTCGGCCAGTCACACAGGCCTGGGGGCAGATCTGTCCAGATGCCAGCAGGCACCAGGTAGGAGGGACAGGTGGGTGGTGGAACGTGGGCAGGGGGCCCTGTCCTGCCACCTCTCCAGCTGCCCCTCCTCGTGCTCCTCGTGCTCCTCATCAGCACCTCTCTGTGGGGCCCTGTGGCCTCCATCCCCAGCCAGCTCTTTTTCTCACTTTACACAACGGCTGGGTAGGCTCATCTGCAGCCGCCCCCACCACGCTCGTGCATGTAAGTATCAGACACCCTCCTCCAGGTCCGACTGCCTTGCTCAGCTCTCCGCACACGCAAGCCCTCCCTGCCCCCCGGGAACCTCAGCCCCAGCCTGCGGCTCAGACTGAACCCACCTTCCCCTCCCCGAAGCCAGCCCCTCCTCCTGTGTCCTCCTCTCTCGCCCTCAGTGGTCCCACCCCCCGCCCACTTGCTCAAGCCAGAGACTCAGGTGTGTGCCCGTATAGCCCCTATAGCCCCGTTCTCTCTATTCCCCACCCGCCCACTGAACTCTCACTCCGGAATGTCGTTGACATCTGCCCTCACCCCGCCAGTTTCCTGCTCTCTGCCCTAACGGAGGTCACCAGGTAATCTCACCTGGGTAACCCCTGCAGCCTCTTCCTCGGCCTCCTCAGCCTCTGGTCTTTCCCCTTCACTGTCGTCAGAGGGCAGAGAGCTGAGGGCATCCGGGCACAGCAGCCTGGGCGGCTGGAACGCGGGCCAGGTGCTGGCAGGGTTAGCAGGGTGAGCTCATGGGAGACAGTGGTGGATGCCAGACCCAGGAGCTTGGGCAGGACAGAGAGGCTCCCAGCAGAGGCCTGAGCCTGCGGCTGGCATTTACATAAATTCAGACTATGCGGGACTTCTCCAAGAATAGAGCTCTCTGCTTTAGGAAAGCACAAAAATAATGACAGGACCTTTATATTTTTACAGCAGCTTCCATTGTTGTGCCTAATTTGGAACCTCAGCACAGAAGACATCAATGTCTTCACTTTGAGGAGTCTGACGCACCCAAGGTCACTGAACACGAGATGGCAAAGCCCGCCTCAGTCACACTGTCCTGTGACCCTCCTGTGCGCAGGTTACCCAAAGACAAGCGTCATTATGTGCAGCGATTTTCTGCTGCAGCCCTGGGCAGCCGAACTGCCTGTGCTGACGACCCCAGCAAGATGCATCCATCTACCCGAGTGACGCTCAGTGGGAGGCTATTTTTGCTCACCGTGATTCACCGGGCATGTCACAGATGCTGCACAGATTCTAATTATAGACCTGGGGGTGGGTGCTGCTGTGTGTGTCTCCACTGTCTGCCTCTCCTGACATCAAAGCCAAGTTTTCGGTGTCCCCAGCTGGGCACATCTGTCTGGCCAGGAATAGACAGGGCGATTGGGTTTAAACAGAAAGGTGAGATGACACCAGTCCTGGGGCTGGGGCGGGGACCCTTTTAGGGCTATATTTGGCAAAGGGAAGACTACAGAAATCCTCTCCAGAGATCTGTCCACCACTGGCCAGAGTTCTAGCAGAGAGGAGAAACCGTTTCTACAAGCTGTTTTCCTTTTTTAACTCAGAGGTTTGAGAGCTATGATTCAAGGGAGCTTTGCAGGAGGCTAACTGGGGCGTTGGCACCATCTTTTGGAGGAGTTGGGTTGAAGCTCTGGCCCAGGGAAGGTAACTGGACAGCCTAGCAGGGCAGGGTGGAGCCCCATGTGGTTCCTGCAGGGGACCCAAATGTGGCAGCAGGTCACTGGGACACAAAGTGACAAGAGCCAGTGTGCAATATGGGTGGGGGCAGAGAGAGAATGTGTCGAGGTCCCCTCCGGGGGAGGGTGGGCAGGGGTGCGCGAGCCCTGTCCTGCACTGGGCTGGCCTTCCTGGGTGCCCAGTGCCCAGTGCCCAGCTCGGGGCCTCACCACCCATTTCTGCCATTGCACGTCAAGCTGCATTGCCGTCTTGCAGGAGGAGCACATCTCATCTACAGACCAGCCAAGTGGCCAGGCTTGCTTTGGAGTCAGCGAAGCTCATCCAATAAATATGTCAGTAATATGATTGCCAAAAAATAAATAAACCCAAGCACGTGACTTTCTTTGGACGGCGGGTCCCCCCCTGCCACTCCCACCTCAGAATGAACGTCCTGGTGACGCTGAGCTCTGCCATTGCTGGCCTCCCCTCTTTATCCTTTGAGGGCTGGCCCTGGCGACACCCCCTCTGGAAAGCCCCCAGCCCACGGCCAGGCCGAGGGTGAGACACGTGAGGCTCTCGGGCGGCACTCAGGCTCAAGTGCGAGGGGGCCATAAGCTGCCCGTCCCTCCCAGCGCTGCCTCTGAGCTGTCACACAGCCGTGACCCTGACCCAAAGACGGGCTTGGTCCATGCTCGCTGAACTCAGCTGAACGACCTTCTGTTACTAAAGAAAAATGCTACAGTAATAAACCCAGCTCAGAGATATGACTTAACTTGTGCAAGGCGGCACAGCTTGGGGGGATGGGCTGAAAAGGACTGGAGCCCAGCTCTGTGTGTCCCCAGAGCCTGCACGGTCCACTTGTGCTTATGTTGTAGGCTACACTTTGCACAGACAGCAAGACTGCCCTGGGTGCCTGGCGCTGCCGTCAGTGTTACCTGCATCCTGCAGGTCATCTTTAGAGAGGCTGAGAGTGGGGGGCCGGGGGCCGGGGTCCAGAGCCCTGGATTCCAATCCGGGTTCCCCGACTTGACAGAAGACACAGCTTCCCTGCGCCACCCATCTTGAACTGGCAATTAAAGCAGGGCTGGTGATAGCGCGTCCTCCTCAGGTGGCCGGGACGAGTGACATCCCAAAGGCCTGGTGCAGGACGTGCTCTCCCGGGCACTGGGTATTTCATTTTGTCACTGGGGGAAAGAGAGGGACAGGGGCCAGCGTCGGCCAGCGTGCTCCGCGCCTCAGCAGTTGCTCAGCTAGTGGGCACGGAGGTGAAACCAGCAGGAGCCACAGCCCATGGCAGCCGTCCCACTGGAGGGCGCTCAGGGCTCACCCGCAGGGCCCTCAGAAAATGCAGGCTCTGACCCAGTGGGGCCGGGTGGGGCCAAGACGCTGCGTCTCCGACAGGCTCAGTGATGCTGGTCCCAGAGCTCACTGGTGGAAGAGCTTTGGGATGATGGGGGCTCCACGGAGTGCGCCCCGGGCCAGTGCAGAGGGATCCTGGGCGTGGCTCGGTGCTCTACTGCTGCCATCTTGAAATTCTTCAGTGTCGTCGTACGCACAGAGAACTCTACATCTGCATTTTGTGCTGGGCCCCACACACGAGGTAGCCCATCCCGGGACATATGCCTCGGATGAATCTGTCAACGATTTCCCTTTGTCGTGTTGTCTCTGCTTTCTAAACACCCGGCCTCGTGGGCCCCAGCACATAGCGCAGGCACCACGTGTTTCCCCGGAATAGTAAGCAGCAAAAATACACCATTTAAAATAGTCTGGTTCCCAATTTGGAAGAACAATCTGCCAGCCCCACTCAGTGCAGTGCTAATTGATTTGGTTTTTTTTGCTCCAGTATTCCTTTCTTTGTCAGCACTTCTTTCTTCCCCGTCTCTCCTGGCTCATACCTCTAACTCTGAGGCCAAAAACAGCCCCCCATCCAGATCGCTGGGCCCCTGGCCACAGCCACTTCCTCAGGTTCTTTCTCCTCCCACCTCGGTGCCATAATCGGTGGGGCTTTGTCCCGAACTGAAGGCTGTGATGGAGAGGCACCCCTGTACCCAGAGCCCGTACTCTGTGTGGGAAGAGCTCCAAGACCTGTTTATTGGGAAATGGTGCCTGCTCCACGCAAGGCCCTGTGCTCTGGCTGGAGACATGGCCGTGACGAGTACATGAACCCTGCCATGCTGCAAAGCCTCCTGGCCTGGAGGGAAAGACAGACTCACAAAGAGAACATTAGGGAATGTTGGGCTGGACCAAATGAATGCACAAGCTGCTGGGGGGGGAAGAGCTGGGGAGGAATTAGAATAACTCTGTGGGAGGGTGTGTATCACAGAGGGCTTCCTGGAGGAAGTGACTTGGGCAGGAGCCTCTGGGGATGAGGAGGTGTTTGACCAGCAGATACCGAGGGGGAGGGTGTCCCACCGCACAGACTGGCTAAACTTAGCTGGGGGCCCCTGCAAAGCAGGGGTGCCAAAAATAAATGAGAAACACGCAGCTTTGTTGAATTTGCCCAGAATTGGGGACTCAGAAAGTTGGAAAGAAGCTATTTTAATCTCGTCACACATGGATTTCGTGTCATTTTGAAGTTTTAAAATCTGATTCTGAATTGCCAGTGGTGAGGTGGGAGGTATCATGGTCCCCTTGTGCATTCCAGCCAGAGGGAACCGTGCATGTAAATTCTGCCACATGGGCACGGTCTCGGCAAACGAGAGAAATGCAGCAGGAGTGTGAGGTGGCTGATGATGGGTCATGAGGGATGGGACAGGTGAGGCTGAAGCGAGAGGCAGGGCAGGGACCCCCGCCCGTGTGCCTTGGTCACGCTGTCCTCTCTGCCTGAAACACCCTCCCTTGAATCTGCCAATCAAATTTCCATCCATTCTTCAAGGTTCCGTGGATGTCACTTCCTCCAGGAAGCCCTCCGTGCCCTCAGGCCTATGCTGCACCTGAACGCTATTTTTCCCCACAAAGCCCTGTGTGTACCGAAATCCTTGCTTGACTGTTGTTTTAGCAACTCTAGAAGAATGAATGAATGAATGAGCCTTCATTGATGTGTGATACTTTGAGCAGTGAAGAGGAATAAGTGAATGAGTTTTTATTTTTAATGACTTCTACTCTCTAGGCTGTTTAAATAACCCTGGCAGTGTTTTTCTCCCAAAGGAGAAAAGCAAACAGTTCCCTTAGGAGTCACAAGCTGAGATGGAGCTGTTCGTTCATTCATTCATGCACGCATGCATTCATTCACGTAGCCATCAGGCATGGATTAACTCACAACCCCCTGTCAGGCCTGTGCCAGATGCTAACAGCACCAAGGAGGAGTTAGATCGCTCTCAATGCGCTCAGGGGCAGTCTGATGGGGGAGGTAGAGAAGTAAATAGCAACTGCCTCGTGAGAACACCCTGAAAAATGCATCCTGAGGAAAGTGCTTTCATGAGGGAAATGTGGGCTTCCCTGGCCGAATGGCCCTGGCAGTGTGCGGGTTGCTCCCCAGGGTGGGGTGCAGAGCCTGGCCCTGGAGCATGGCATGGGTGCTGAGTGAACCCTGCTGTAGCCAGGGAGGTGTGTCCGAGCCTTGGTGGCCCTGTCACGTTTTCCTGATTATCAAGGAAAGCCAGGGACAGTTGTTGGACATTTAGAAGCGGCAGAACAGGACGACGGGGTTATGTCAAGGGAGACCCCAGAGCCCCAGAGACCTCCCAACAGCCAGAGCTAGAGCGATGTGGGCAACAAAATAACAACACAGTACTGACTTACAACTCCAAGTATAAAATACATATTCCCGAGTTCATGGTGATATAAATACATGATAGACTAAATGAAGAAATGGGGAGAAGAAAAAAAGAGGGGAGCCGACCCCCCGTTCCTCGGGGCTGGGCTGTGCTCAGCGACTTCCTTCACAGGGACAGCGTGGGAGGGGAAGGGAGGCCCTGACCAGTAGGGAACCCCGAGCAGCGTGACCCTGCCAGCAAGGGTCACATGGCCAGTGGCAGGTCACATGGACAGTGTGTGTGCCCTCGATATGCTGCCATGAAACCCGTAACCCTGGTACCTCCAGGAGAAAAAACATCAGGCAGACGGAAACTGGGGGACCTTCCTCACAAGGCCTGGTCAGGACTCCTCAAACCTGTCCAGGTCCTGGAAAACAAGGCGGGTGAGAAACTGTCACAGCCCAGAGGGACCCAAGAGACGTGACACCTAAACGTGGTGTCCTGGATGGGATCCTGGGACAGAAGACGACATTAGTGGGAAACCTGGTGAGATGGGAACAGAGTGGAGTTCCGATAACACCGATGTGCTCTAGTTGTGACAAGTGTATCCTACCAGCGGAAGATGCTGATGACAGGAAACCGGGAGCCTAGTGGGTGCGAACTCTCTTTGCAACGTTCCTGTAAATTGAAAACAACTCCAAAATAAAAGCTTATTTAAAATAAAAAGAATAAATTCCTTCTAACCCCACCACTGAAAACCAGCCACCATTAACGCCCCCTGTTTCCCTCCATTCTTTTTTTAAAAATTGAGGTTGGCATACAAGATTGTGTTAGTTTCAGGTGTACAGCATAAACGATTCGATGTGCATATAAGTTGCAAAATGAAAACCACAGTAAGTCTAATTAATAGCTGTCACCTCACAGTTACAAATTGTTTTTTTCTTGTGATGAGATGTTTTAAGATCTGCTCTCTTAGCAACTTTCAAATATACAATACAGAATTGTTAACGAGAGTCACCATGCCACTTATTACATCCCAGGACTTCTGTATTTTATAACTGGAAGTTTGTGCCTTTTGACCCTCTTCACCCATTTCACCCACCCTCACCCCCAGCTTGGCAACCACCAATCTGTTCAATGTATCTATGAGTTTGGCTCATTCGTTCACCATTCTTTCTTCCTTTCTTCCTTCCTTCCTTCCTTCCTTCCTTCCTTCCTTCCTTCCTTTAGTGTTCCACATATAAGTGAGATCGTATGGTATTTGTCTTTCTGTGTCTGACTTACTCACTTAACATAATGACCTCCAGGACCATCCATGTTGTTACACATGGCCAGATTTTATTCTTTTTTTTATGGCTGCATAATAATTCTTTCATTCTTTTTTCTGTGCATTTTCCACTGACAAATTATACTTACTTTTATACACTTAACCATTGACAAAGTTATGATATCCTTCCTTATAACTGTGTCAGTGTGAAATGTACAGAAATTACACTTGCTTATAATTTTGTACCCTGATTTTTCCATGAGCATATATGCTCCCCTGTTGTTAATTCTCTGCCAACATTATCACATGACCCCGGGTGCCCCTAACCATTCCTCAGCCCCTCCCCCCAATTCTCCTATGTATAAACCACACCTCAAGGAACATCTGCAGGCATATCCTTGCCCACCCTTCAGGGGCAAAGCCACCCAGGACCCAGGCTCCGTGAATGCTACATCCATGTCCTTCCGATCCGTGATTTGCTGGGGAAAGAAGGGTTTTATGCTCAAGGAGACTAATTAACGCACCTGGGGGCTCGTTAAGGTTTTCCTGGAAAGAAAGAAGGTAGCGGGTTACCATTCGCTCACGGAAAGGCACGAACTCTCTGCAGCTTATCGATTTATGCTTGGCGGGCTGAATTGCCATCACAGTGGGGTATCCACGCAGAAGGCATCTCGCTGCCCCATGCCCTCCCCCAGGGGAAAGCCATGCTCAGTGCTCAGCATCCCCCCCCCCGCCCCGCCCGCCAGCAGCAGCAGCCGGTCCATCCGGAACGCCCTGCCCTGCATGGACACAGCCTGGAGGGGGTGACCGAGAGCGGGCTGGGGGGTCCTGCTCAGACCAGACCTTGGCTCCATCCTGCCTGGTGTGTGATCTCGCAGTTTGCTTACCCCACTCTGTGCCTCAGTTTCCCCATCTGCCAAGCTGAGGTAATCACAGCCTAATGAGAATCGCCTCCTAAGTTCTAATGAGGCCAGCCGGGTCACACTCCTGGCTTTCACTGCAGGCTCGCTCAGTGCCAGGCGCCCTGCTCTTTCCCCCACGTTGCAGACAAGGAAACTGAGGCACTGACGGGCAGTCAGCGTGCCTGAGGTCGTGCAGACCTGGAACTTGACCTCAGCTGTCCGGAGTCCCAGTGCGCGCTCCTCATGTCCCCGGCTTTGTGTTTCAGATCATCCTCGTGAGCTCGTCCATCGGCGACCGGGACGACAGCCTGTTCCTCAGCACGGACGAGGGCACCACCTTCCAGAAGCAGCTCATCCCCTTCTCTGTGGAGACGCTGATCTTCCACCCCAGGGAGGAGGACAAGCTACTGGCTTACAGCAAGGAGGGCAAGGTGAGCGGGCACGGGGCGGCCGCCGGGCATCGGGTGATGCTTTCCATCATGGGGACCCGGAAGCCCTGGGCTGGCTGGCAGGAGCCTGGGGCTGGGGGTGCCGGACCCCACCATCGCCTTCTGCCTGAGGCCCATGGGGCCTGGGTGCCAGCTGTCGGGAGCACCCGCTGTGACAACTGAGCAGATGGAGGTGGGAGGGGCCCTAACGGGCATGTGAGGCGGGATCTATACCTAGTAGACAAATATCAGGATTGTTCCACTCCGCCGCCTCTCTGCTTGCCAGCCACAAAGGCCTCTCCCACTTCTAGAATATTCCACAAGCCCTCCCACGCCAGCTTGTGGGCCTTTCCCTCAGCCTGGAACCGTCTTCCACCAAGAACAGTGACTCGGCCTTCAGGTCCCAAATTGGCGTCCCCTCCTGTGGGGCTGTGTCTACCGGCCCCCACACGAGCCCAAGGGCACCTTCACGGGCGACCCGGGAGACCCGAGTGATGGAGAGCTCTGTCCGGGGCCGGCATGGGGTCAGAGACCTGCGCCACCCCCGGGCCTGAGGGCTGAGGAGGCAGAGTGCCGTGGGGGTAGGAAGGAGAAGTGGCAGCAATTCCTGCAGCCACTGCACCAGAGGGCCACAGACTTAATTAATAGCTTACACCTGCAGAAATGTATTCGGTAACGGTTCTGAAGACCGGAAGTCCAACAGCAGCTTCGCTGGGCCAAAGTCAAGTCGCAGGGCCGTGCTCCCTCTGGAGGCTGGGGAGGCCTCCGGGACTCTTTCTGCTTCTGGCGTTCTGGGGCTTACGAATGAGTCACTGCGATCTTCAAGGCAGCACCGTCACCTCTCTCTCTGCTCCATGTTCACATTGGTGTGTGTGTGTATGTGTGTGTGCGCGCGCACGTGTGAATGTCCCTCTGCCCTTTAGATGGGACAACCTTCCCATCTAAAGATCTTCACTGAACCACACCTGCGAAGTCCTTTGTCCCCTGTCAGGCCCCACTCACAGGTTCCAGGGACTAGAACATGGCCGTCTTTGAGGGCCGTTTTCAGCCTGCCGTCAAGCCCAGGGGGAGGCGTGGCCCCTGCAGTGGACATAGTCTAGTCATAGTCACAGGAAAGGACCCAGGAGGAGGCCTGGCCCTGGACAGAGGAATCAGCCCCTCCCAAACAGGACCAACCCCACCCAGCCTCTCTCTCCCCTGCCCTCCAGTCTTCTCCCGGTGCCTCCCATGGGCCAAATCCAGCCAGTAGCCAGAGTGGAGGAGCCTCGGATGCCGTCCAGGGCAGGGAAGGCTGGAAAAGGGCAGGACGTGGACCTGGACGCAGATGGACGCTGTCCATTCAGGAGCCTTCCTCTGCACCCCCAGGCATGCCGGGGCCCCACTGCACCACACTCCCAGATCGCAGCACCCCTCTTTCCCAGGACTGACTGCAATGTGTAATTATATAGTTGTGCTATTATTTGCTTACTGCCTGCACCCAAAACACACTTGGGGTTAGCTCCTTGAGGGCAGAGGCCATGCCTGGTTTTTTCACCATTTTATCTCAAGTTCCTGGCTAGAAATATTTGTTGGATGGATGGATAGGTGGATGGATAGATGGATGGTGAATGGATGGATGGATGGATGGATGGATGGATGGATGGATGGATGGTGGATGGATGGTGGATGGATAAATGGATGGTGAATGGATAGATGGATGGATGGATGGATGGATGGATGGATGGATGGATGGATAGATGGATGGATAGATGGATGCCTGGCTGGATGGATGGATGGATGGTAGACGGATGGATAGATGGATGGTGAATGGATGGATAGATGGATGGATAGTAGGTGGATGGATGGATGGATGGTGATTGATGGATAGATGGATGGTGGATGGTGGATGGTAGATGGATGGATGGATGGATGGATGGATGGATGGATGGATGGTGGATGGATGCATGGGTGGGGGTTGGTTGGATGAATGGATGGTGTAAATGGATGGCAGTTGGATGAATGAATGAATAAATGAATGATGAATGATGAATTTCTATCAGTAGTGATCACCCAGGTCAGGGACTTCCAAATGGAGTCCCCTGGGTGTCCCTCTTCAGCACCTGGGCTCCTTGCCAAGACCTGGTCCTCGCTGACTGGCGTCCCCGAATTTCCCAGCCTCACAGGCTGCCTCTCTGCTCCCGGCAGCTTCTGCTGGGACAGTGTGTGCCTCTGGGTATTAATAGCGCTACTTAGCCTTCCATGTAATTAGACCAAAGCACAATCACAGAGACTTATTTTCCTGCAGAAATTGACTGCATTGCAATTGCTCCTTAATTTATGGTGCCCTGAAAAATTAATGGAGCTGAAATCTCGGTTCTTTTCCTTGGTTCTTTTCTGTGACTGTAGGAAAGAAAAAGGAGAGAAAAAAGGCTTAGTTGTGGTTGTAAAAGGAATGAGGAATTTGAGGAAATTAATAACAATGGCAGTGGGGCTGTAGTTTTTTCGGGGCTGATGGTTTTCAGGGCTCCCTAACCCCCAAGAGGCAGGATGGCTTTGGAACAACGCTGCCTTGGGTTCTGGCAGACCTGGTACCCAGGCAGGTCTCCGGTGCCATGACGCTGAGGGACGCACAGCCCCACCCTCAGTGCTCACAGCAGCAAGCCTTGATTCTGTTCCTGCTGGGTCTGGGGGTTGGCTGGGGTTCTGCCAGGTTCTCCTGGGACTGACAAGCTAGGCAGGGCTCCTGGCGACTGGTCTCCATATGTCTCTCATTCTGCAACCAGTGGTTACCTGGGGACCTGCTACTCTTTCGGTGGAGGACAGAGGCTCTGGGGGGCGGAGGACACCGCACAAGTGGCTTTAGTAGGCCTGCCTTCACCGGGAGTACATCACATCCCCTCACACCACTGGCCAGAGCAAGTCACATGACAAACCCAGAGTCCGCAGGGGTGGGCACGAATATTCCACTCACAGGACTTGCAGGTTGATACGAAACCAAGTGCCCTGTTTTCCTCCCAGATGCCTGCCCCTTGCTCCAGCACACAGACTAGCACCCACCCTCAGAATTCCATGTCCCCAACTTTTAGTTCCCTCCTTTACTGTGTCATTCTCATTTGGGGTGCTCTGAAGTGACCTTATTTAGAGCCTGGACAGTGACAGCCTAAATGCAGTGGTTTTTCTTTCAAGGCTCAGCAAACCCCATTAGACTCCTGGGATCAAAAGGAAGTGAGAGTCGGGCAGTCCCTCCCCGTGGGGTCTGGGTGCTCTCTAAAGTGTTGGGGGTGCTGGAGGAGGGGGTTTCAGACCGGACTCCCGAGGACCCTCCCGGAAGCCTGTGGGGCTCTCCCACCTGGGGACCCTCTTCCTCTGCCTGTCAGGAAGGTGGGGGACCAGGAGCCCTACTCACTTACCAAGGTCAAGGGCACACAGCTGATGCTGAGACCCGGGCATCTGAACTGGCCACTGCTACATTGCCGCATGGCCCGGCAACATCTGCACAGTAGGTGTTGCACACTAGAGTGCAGAGTCTAGCTGCTGCCTCCACCACCACTGTCCCTCCACCCTCCTGAGCTAGAGGATGGATGCCAGAGCATGTCCCCCTTGCTGGCCAGCAAAAATGGCCAGAGGCGGCAGGAACATGTCTCCATGTCCCTTCCACCCTCCAGACCTCGCACGAGTGCATCCTTCTGACCCAGAGCTCTAGCTGCAAGGGAGTCTGAGCAAGGCTGGATCTCAGCTTTGCAGCCTCTGCAGCACGACAAGGCGCCCTACAGTGAGGGAGGGAGGGAGAAAGGGAGGGCTGCTGCATCCCAACCACCACACCCAACACGCGCTGAAAGCCAGGGCTGAATCGCAGTGCCTCTAATAACCGTGAGAACCCCCGGCACGCGCTCCTGCGACTTCACATTCCCCTGACCTCGCCCTCGTCCTTTACCTCGATCCCTCCCTGCTCTGACTCCTGATCGTTTCTGTCAGAGTGGTCTGTGTGTCCTGGTCCAGAGCCTCCACTCCTTTCTTCGATGAGCAATCGACATTCAACCAACCCTTCCACAGGACATCACTGTGCAGGTTTCAGCTGCGGTAACTGGGATGTCCCTGGTGTGTTGATTCTTATTTATTTGCCAGTGTTTGTCTTTTATTACGCAGAAACGTCGTATTTCTGCAGCAATAGATGGTGTGTTATAAAATCACCTCCCGTGAGAACAAATTGAGGAGGCTTCATAAAGTTCCGGGGCAGGCGTCATAAATGCAAGTGCCTCGCGGTGATGGCCGTGATAATGCCGCCATTAATGCGAAGGCTTTATTACCTGGCTCCTGGAAGCTGATGGCTACAGACTCATTTTTTATTCACTTAGTGCCTGAGGATATGGGCAGTGCTCTCCTGGTTTGCAGATGGGTGAATTGAGATATGAGGTGGAACTGGCCCTGGCCTGGTCACTCAGGTGACCCAGAGAAAGGACTAGAGGGGACCAGTCATCCTCCCTCAGCCATCAGCACATTACACTCAGGCATACAAGACGGGACTTGCTGCTATAAGCGAACACTGTGTAACCTTGAGCAACTTACTTAACCTCTCTGAGCTTCAGTTCTTTCATCCGTAAAGGGGAGAAATTGCCTATCTTATGGGTGTGTGATAAATAAAGTAGCTTTTAGTAAGCTCTTAGCTCAGTGCCCGGCTCCATGAAAGGGCACAGCTGCTACCAGGCTCTCCCACTGGGGCCCTAATGGAAATTCAATAGAACAAGTTGCTCGATTCACAGATATTTATTGAGCATCTTCTACATACATACCAGGCACGAATGCACCTGCTTAATAAGACAGATGCGTTCCAGGCCCTCCCTGGAGCTTACGTTCTAAGGGATGAAAACTTTCCAAGAAGCCCTTTTTCAATATGAAAGGTGATGATTTCTGATCATGTAGCCTAGAGCAGGTGTCAGCAGACACACTGGCCTGCCACCTGCTGTTGTGAATAAAGTTTTATTGGCACGCAGCCACGCCCAACTGTTACGTACTGTCTCTGGCTGCTTTCCGGCGCCAAAGGCGGAGATAAGTGGCTGTCACCGAGATCACATAGCCCGAAAAACTGAAAGTATTTACTACCTGGTGCTTTACAGAAAAGTGTGGCAGCCCCTACCCTAGAGTCACATTTGCTCACTCACTCAGCGTCCCCAGCAGCGGGGCCCCGGGCGAGGCTTGGTGACAGACAGGTGGGAAGGCAGGCTGTGTTCTCAGAAGAGCGGAAATCAGACTGGGAGGCTCGCTGGGCTTCTCCCTGCCCAGCCTCTTCTCCTGGCTCCTGCCCGCTCGCCTGGGGGCGGGAATAGCTCTTTGTGGGGCCCCCACACCTGACCTTCAGCCTCGTGGGGCTTGGTCTGGGCCCCCGTGTGAGCGCAGGGCCGGCCACCCGCACGTGCTCAGCCAGCGCTGGACAAGACCGGCATTCGTTCATTGCGGAGGGGATGTCACCGCCTCTCGGGAGAGGCCCATTTCTCACGCCCCAACCAAACTTCCCTTTCTCTTCTTTCTGCCCTAAAGCTCTATGTGTCATCTGACCTGGGGAAGAAGTGGACGCTTCTGCAGGAGCGAGTGACCAAAGACCACGTGTTCTGGTGAGAGAGTGCACCCAGAAACGGGAACATGAGCCCCTTGGGTCCCCCAGCTCTGGGCTCCCCACGTCTGCTGCTCTGTGCCTGCCCTGTACCCCCTCACCCCAGGGGGGTCTCCAGAGGGCTCTTCCTGGTGTGGACGTGGGGGCCTGGCCTCCCTCGGGCCACGCATGCCCTGGGCACGGGCGGTGGAGACAGCAGCACGGGCTCCCCACTTGTGTTCTCGTGGGAGCTGCCCCACGAGCTCTCAGAGCCGTGTGGTGGTCTCACTGCGCCAGCCGGGAAGCTGGTGCTCAGGAAACGCTGTTGGATGAGGGAGGGAGGCCCATGGAGGACAAGTACTTGCCAAGGTCAAGGTCAAGGTCGAGGTCGAGGTGGGGTGGGGGACGGACAGGGCCGAAAGTCATCATCCTCCTGTTAACTGCCTTTGGAGATGTGCAGCTCCACTGGTGTTCTTTCTACTCAATCACTCTTCCTTATATGTACACACACACACACACACACACACACACACACACTCACACACACACAGATACACACATGCACACACCCCTCATTTGTGCAACAACACCCCCCCCCCACCTTCGTGACTCAAGGCCTCCAGGCTTCAGGGAGCCGTTGTCTCGCGCTCTGGAGTGCTGGCTCCTGGTGTGCAGGCCTTTGGCCGTGGGGACAATGACCTCCTCTCCACGTGTCCGTCCAAGGGAGGGCCGCTCCTCCCCCAGAAGCCCGAGTGCACCATCAATCACCAGCCTTGTCACCGATGGCAACTGCTGGCCCCGAGAGCTCGCAGGAGGTGGGGAGGGGGCCAAGGACGTGGGACTTCTGAGCCGAGGGCCCTGGGGAGACAGCCGAGCTGTGAGCTCTGCCTTGTTGGGGCCGGTCCCAGCTCTGTCCCCTTCTGGGCTCACGGGAGACCTCTCCCGCCCGCCCGCAGATACTGAAAGGTAAATTGGCACTAATTCAAACATCTTATTAACTCAAGCAAATCAAATTATATCTTCCCCCATTTTCTCAAATTGCTCTGAGCTGTTACTGGGGGGAGATAATCACCACCAGGCGGCCTCTAGGCCCCAGTCTCTCCTGGAATGTGATGACAGCGGTGATGGGGCCCCCCTGTTGTAAGTGGTGAATAATGCTGTTTTGATAGCATTTCCAAGACGCTCTTTGTCCTTGAACTTGCAGCAGCAATTGCCCAAGCCCCATATTCTGTCTAACGCTGGGGCTCAGGACTATTTGTGAGGAACTAAACAAGCTTAGGTGCCCTAAGGTACCCTTGTTGGGCCTCAAGAGGGCAGCCCTGGGTGGGGACCTGCTGCCTTCCCGGCCCCCAGTGAGTCCTTGTCCACTGCCCTCCCCGTTAGTGTCTCAGAGGCCTCGGATCTGACTGCCCAGAAGCCACCGCCCTGTGACACTGACCATCTGCCAGGCACAAACCAGCCCGAGGGTTTCAATGCCTCATCTGTAGAATCCACACAGAAGCCCCTGTCACCCTCATGTTATAGAGGGAGAAACTGAGGCTCAGATTGGCCAGGACCCTTGTTCTAGGTCACGCTGCCAAGAAGCAGCGGCCCCCGGCCGTGGCTGTCTCTGCGGTCAGTCTGGCCGCCGGCGCTTCCCCTGGTGCTCCCGTGCCTGCTTCTCCGCTCGGCCTGCGCTCAGCCTTCCTCGTCCTCCCGCTGCAGCGCTGGTCAGTGGGGGCTGTGGCAGGGCCTCTGTCGTGGAGGAGACAGGGAGGGCCACAGGAGGGCGGCCACCGCACGACAGGCGTGGCCATGGCGACAGGGATTACTGGAGCTGCTCCTAGCACCCAGGAGAGTTAAACCCTGTTGCTCACGCTCCCAAAGCTCTTGGCTCTTCCCAGAGAGCTGCTTGCCCGTGGGTCGTCTCAGGTGACTGCCATTTCTAAATAGTGTTTCGAGCCAGGCTGGGACCGTCCCCAATACCATCTTCAGGGGACTTGATGGACAGGAAGGTACAGGGGTCAGCACTTGTTGCTCCTGCAGGGAGCCAGGCTCTATCTGCTGTAAATGCGGACTTTCTTCTGGGCTTCCCAGCCCATGAGCCAGGGTCTCTGGTTGGGTACCAGGCCGGCCACAGGCCTGCAGTGCTCCCTTGCCCAGTCCAAGGCCTGGGCATGTCGGGAAATAGCTGTGGGAGATGCCCTGATGGGGGAGTGAGAGTGAGGGAATGGGAGTGGTGAGTGGACGAATTATGGAGGGAGGGAGGGAGTGAATGAATGAGTGAGTGAATGGGTTGAATGAGTGAGTGAGTGGGTGAATGAATGAGTGAGTGGGTGAATGAGTGAGTGAATAGGCTGATGTTGTTACCCCAGTCAGATGACAGATTGTCAGACTAAAGTTCTGTCTGCCCAGCCGAGGACCCATTGGTGAGATGGGTGGACCCGGGGTCCTGGCGTCCCTCAGGCCACGCATGCCCTGGGCACGGGCTGTGCAGACAGCAGCACGGGCTCCCCACTTGTGTTCTCGTGAGAGCACATTGTTCCCTGGTAAAGGGAACAATGCCTGTCTTTGTCCAGAAAAGAGAGAAAAATGTCAGGCAGGAGACCTCCTTCCACGGAGCTTGAATGGTCTATTCACAAAAACCTAAATCAACACTTCACCTTGCAATTGAGCCTCTGCGTAGGGTCAGAGTGACTGATGCTGGAGCCCACAGCTCACACATCCGTGCACTGCGGGGACTCCCAACCACTCTGCCATCGAGAGTCTGGGGCCCGTGGCACTCAGACCCACGCAGGGATTTCCGCTGTCCCCTGGGGCCATGTGGGGCCCCCTGTTCCCTGGATGAGGTGAAGCAAATGGGGACCCTGGTATCAGGCCCACTGGGAGGCGGGCTGAGAACTGAGAGAGGAGCCGATTTGGGTCAAGGGGCTGTCAGTGACGGGGACCCAGCACTGGGACACCTCCTGCCAGGACGCCTTGGGGACACACTGCAGGGAGGACCACTTGCCTGTCCTGGGTGCTGAGAGACCTCGGGAAGTGAGCCCCGCATCCTGGCCCGCAGCTTCCTCTTGGTCAGAGTCAGTGTGTGGCACAGGTCAGCCTCCAGGTAAGGGGCTGGCTTGCCCGGTGGGTTTATAATAGTCACATCGGCACAAACATTATCGCCACAAATGTAATCAGCTCGCCAGACCCAGGCATCCGCGCTCAGGAGAAGTCTGAGTACAGAGCGGTTTTAAAGGGAGTCGATGTCATAGAAAAAAATGACAGTTCAGCTGACACATGACAGTAAAAACTGGGCAACCGTGGGCCAGACGATTGCCAAGGTTCCTTTCCATTGAAAACTCCTCGCTTCACCTCCTGGGTGCCAGGCCCGGTGCTGGGCGGGCACTGGGGTTCAGAGCTAAAGCAGTTGGCCCGTCCCTGCTCCCCAGAGGACATAGCCCATGGAGCTGCGACTCCAGCAGGTCCTTTCTGTCCCCTTCTTCTCAGGCCTCCTTGAAGGCCCCATCAGCAGCCACCGTCCCCACTGTTCCTGAGTCCTGACCAGCGTCAGCTCAGAGGGGCCAGGGGCCAAGAGCAGCACCTTCCCCAGGGCACACTGCGGCGTGCGGAGGGGCTCTGCCACTTACAGCTGTGCACCCTAGGGGCAGTTGCTTTGCTCTTCTGAGCCTCAGTTTCCTGTCTTGGAAAATTAGGGAGATATTTCCAGGCCTGCTTCTGCCTCCTAAGATCATTTTGATCATTAAAAAAAAAGAAGAAGAAAAAACACACAACTCGCGTGCAAGTCTTTTGTAAAGGAGAGCACCTTCTATGGAGGGGACGGAAGAACGCCTAGCACACTCCACGCCTGCCAGACAGAAAGCCCGGCTCCCTCCGACCCACAGAGCAACACTCCCCTTAGGTCCAGAGGCCACGTGGCTACATGGGGCGCAGGACACTGGTGCCGGCACCAGACTAGGGCTGGGGACCCGGTTCCCAACTCCAGCCTGACCCTGTTCTTTTCCAGGGCCGTGTCTGGGGTGGACGCTGATACTGACCTGGTCCACATGGAAGTCCAGGACCTTGGAGGAGGTAAGCCGGGAGGGGATGCAGCCAGTGTCCCCAAGTGTCCTCGCCCCGCAGCCAGGGGCAGCGTGCCCATGTTCGGTGGCTCGTCCTCGGCAGCTGACTCTGCACAGCCAACCTCGCCGTGTTACAATGTGGCATAATTTTAAATGTGCTTGTTTTCTAGCTGGAGATAATTTGTAGGCAGGGAGCTCCGCTCCAGTGGAAAAGTCTATTGAGAGGCGATTTGTTCTGGTCCCTGAGCATTGAGTGTATCCCACTCCCTGGCCGCCACCCCTGGTGCTTGCTGAGTGCTGAGGGTGAGGGGGCGTCTGTTCGCTTCCTCCTCCATGGGGCAAGGGCTTCATGCCCTGCTGGAGACTCAGAGCTGTTGGGGGACAGCAAACACAATCGGCCATTGTACAAGCCGCGGGACCCCCGTGCTGCAGGGAGGGAAAGAGTGGGGGGGCACCACCCAGTGCCTGTCACGGCTCTGACCGCACCCCCTCAAGACGCCCTGGACGGTGAGCCTCCTCCCGCGGTTTCTCTTGGAGTGGAGACTTTGGCCGGTTCCCGCTTAGCAGTGGGAGCTGACAAGAGCAAGGAGGGGCTCCCCGGATAGGACGAGCTTTGTGGAGGGCAGATGAAAAGTCCTGGCTGGCTTAGAAACACTGGCGTGAGCTCCCAGCCCGCCGTGTGCCAGCCACGTGAGCCTAGGCAAGCTTCCCCACCTCCCTGCACCTCGGCCCCTGCACCTGTGAAATAGGTCCGTGCACACAGCGTCCAGACCCGGCTTTCACGGGCGAGTGCTCAGTGGGCAGAAGCTGCTGCTGGGTCCCCTCCCCATTTCCACAACCTCAGCTCTTCTCTGGATCCCGCACTGTCACTCTGTCGGCTTCCGTCAGCCTCTTTTTAGGAAAAGCTGGTGGCGGGGGTACGACCGTGCTTTAGACAAGGTGCTTCATCCTCAGCCTCCTCACCTGGGACCCCTAGTAGCTTTCTGAGGATCAAAGCGCTCACAGCAGTCGCAGGCTGGCACAGAGCCGCCCCACGCAGCCGCAGGTGTGACCACAGGGCCCCTTAGAGTTCCAGCCCACCAACAACCCCCGTGCAGTGCTGCCGTGGGTCAGCCCAGCATCCCGTGGCCTCGGCCGCCTGGCTCCTCTGGGCCCTGGGCTCTCAGCCCTGGAGACTGTGCGCGCCCAGCGCTGGCTCTCGTCCCCTGCAGGCTTCCGCTACATCACCTGCCGGATCCACAACTGCTCCGACCAGACGCTGACGGCTCCGTTCGCAGGCCCCATCGACCACAGCTCTCTAACCATGCAGGATGATTACATCTTCTTTAAGGTACCGCAGCTCGTGGGGCTCCCGGAAATTGGCAGTAGGTGACATGGGGTGGAGTCAGAGCCGTTCTGGGGAAAACGGAATCACTCAGGGGAGGCAGGGAGATGGCCCCTGGGCGTTCAAGTGCTACTTAATTTGCCATTTCCCCCACCCCACGCCCATGGCTGTGGCTGCAGGCAACCCACAGAGCCAGAACGTTGACGCAGGACGCTGCCTGCTCCTCCTGCCTTCTGCCCCCCCAAAAAAACCCACAGCTTGGGGCCCCCAAGCCCACACCCATTTTGCTCCATTTGGTTTGGGTGACGTCAGAGCTGATGGGGACTGACTCTGGTCATTGTCACTGGCCACCAGGCACCAGCTGTCAGCCCAGTACTCAGATGCTCAGGTCACAGCTGGACCACCCTCAGGAACCAGGTGGCCTGACCATGCAGAAACTGCAGTGAATAGCTCACTGGTCAAACCACTCTTCAATTATTCCACTAATGAGGAGCTCCCTCCTTCCAAAACGGCGTGTCCCTCTCCTGGGTGGCTCAAATCTTAGAGAGTTCCTTCCACCTTGTTCCACGCAGGAAACAAGGTGCTGAGGGAGCAGGAGGAGAGAGATTAGTTCTAACTGAAGGAGGTGGGGGAAGACTTCCTGGAGGAGGAGACTTTGGTATAGGGCTTTGAGGGTTGAACAGAAGTCTGTCTGTTTCAGGCGGAGCAGGTGTAAGCAAAGTATTGTAAAACAGCCTTTCACCCGCTGGATACAATGAATGGTTTTTCACTCATGAGGCTCTGGCCTGACAGGAAACCTAGCCCCTCAGAAACACGTCTCTTGCCTCCTGTCAGGCCACCTCAGCCAACCAGACCAAGTACTACGTCTCTTATCGTCGCAATGAATTTGTCCTGATGAAGCTGCCGAAGTATGCGCTGCCCAAGGTAAGAGGGGCTTCCTTGCCCCGCCTGCCCCAGTGGCCACGCCCTGGGTCTGCACTGACTCGTGGGACAAGGGGACTTGGATACAGGTGTCATGGTCCCGGCTCAGGCTGGACAAGAGCAAGTGTGTGCGAGCCTGCTCAGACTGCTCTGCTCTCCCACCCTCGGCGCCAGCCTCACGCGGGCACAGCCTCGTCCTGTCCTGGGGCCTCTGCCTCGCTTTTCCCGCTGCCCGCTCCGTCTTTCCTCAGAACTCCCGCGCATGTGAGGCATTGGGAGAAAAGTCACTTGCTAGGGGCCCTCCAGGTTGCTCTGGGTCTCTTTCCTGCCTGCACCCCACCCTTCTCCCTGACACCCAGGGGGCTGGGGACCTCTCTGTGTCAGTTTTCTGCCTTCAGCTAGAGTTTAGAGAAGTGGGGGCAGTTTCTGTTTTATTTACCTCTGCATTCCAACTGCCTAGTATGGCTCCTGGCACATAGTAGGTGCTCAGTTAATGCTTTCCTTCCCCTTTCCTGGGCAGGCAAAACTGGGGAACCTAGGGGCTGCCCAGACCCTGCTCCCAGCCCTGCCGCAGGGCTGAATTCCACAGCCCCTCCCGGCTGACATGTGATTCCCATTTTACAAGGGAGGCGATTGACGTTCAGAGAGGCTGAGTAAGCTGTCGGAGGTCACACAGCTAGTTAGAAACCAAAGCAGGGCTCAAACCCAGGCCTGGGTGAGTCTGAAACCAGCCTCATGTGGCCTCCCCTCCAGAGGCCACCGGATGGCCCGCTTCGCAGATCTCCACTCCACGCGCATGGTTGTGGAGCCCAGAATGCCGCGTGCCTTCCCTCCCATGTGTGTTTATTGAGCTCAAATACAAGCTAGAAACTGACGCTATAGCTGTGAATCAGAGACCTCAGTTTCCTGTTCTGGTGGGGTTTTCAGAGAGGAAACCAGCAGAAAATCAAGGTGCAGGCAGATGTATAAAATATTTGCAATCTGTGATTTGTGTTGTGAGCAGAGCGAGAGGTAGAGACAGAGAGTGGTGGGCGGTAAGGTGCTTCCCTGAGGGGACATTTCATCTGAAGCCCAAAGGTTGTGGGAGAGCTGGTCAGGTGGGAGGCAGTGCATGTGCAAAGGCCCTGGGGCAGGAATGAGGCGGGCAGAAGGGCAGAGAGTAGGGGTGGGGTGAGAGGAGGCAGATGCCCTGGGCGCTGCCAGCCTGGGCACAGTGGAGAGTGTGAAGTTATTAGCTGTCCGAGCTGCTGCACTGGCACTTGAGCCTGAAATGGGAAAAGTACATGAGGCTTTAAAAAACTTATTTAAAAAAAAAAAAGGAAAGGAAAAGGGGAAAAAATGGAAAAGAAAGGAAAGAAAAAAAAAGGAGCAAGCTTCATATTATAGATTAACTCTGGGCTTGGCTGAGTAAGTGAATTAAAAGCTAATGATTTCATTTAGGATGAATGCTGCGGGCAAGGAGACTTTTCAGCTCCTGAGAAGCGTCCCTTCACCCCCCACCCCCACCCCAGGTCCTCCCCTCAGGGGGCTGCACCATCAGCATCCTGAGTCCTGGGTGATTGGCCAGGTTCTGGGTGGGAGGAGTTAGGTGGCTCCCAGGGCCCCTCCCAGCTCCGTCTGGCATTGGGACACTGCTGCTGCCCCTCTCTTGGCGTTGGAACAGCAGCCAGGCCGTTTCAAAGGATGTTCTGAGGAGCCTGCGGCCACAAGCCCCCCGTGACCCCTTGACTCAAAGACCCCTGTGGCCTTGAGTGCCGGCTGCACCTCCCTGGCCCTGGGAGTCCCCATGTGCACATGGGATGCGGGTGCGCGTTTCTCAGAGCCCTTGGTGGGGCTTGCAGGAAGCACCTTGCGTGAATCCCGCTGGAGGCCCTTGGCAGCGTTCTGCCTACCGGCTTCCTTCTTCCCCGTTTCTGTGGAAATACGGGTCCCTGAAAAGAATCGTGAGGCTATGATAGAAGATACAGCCTCCACATCACACGCGGGTGACAGAAATGAGACACGTATGTGCCCCTCATGTCACTCAGTTTCACGGGAGGACCAGGGACCCATTCGGATCCGTAGCATTTGCATTGGCACCGAGTGTCCTTGCTTGGGGGTCTGTGCCCAGGACCCAGGGACAGGCAGGTGAGGGGGATGGACGAATCCACTTCTTCTTGGGGAGCATGCCGCCCCGCCCCCAAGTCCTGTGGGGTGCCCAGGACCACACCTCGTCTTGCTGAGAACTTTGCCCAGCCAGAGAGCAGGCCGCCAGGGCCCAGTGCCTGCCACCAGCAGCTTGAAGAGCTGGCTAGTTGCATTGCCTCCTCGGTTATTTTGTTTCATGGTGAATGTGTAACCCTTGCCTGACTCCTCCCCCGAAACCATCCCCATCTTTTTTTTCTTTCTTTAGTTACCTGAGTAACATCATGAAACAATAGAACTCACCCACAGCCTCC
The DNA here is from genome assembly GCF_001890085.2 of Hipposideros armiger. Classification (NCBI taxonomy): domain Eukaryota; kingdom Metazoa; phylum Chordata; class Mammalia; order Chiroptera; family Hipposideridae; genus Hipposideros; species Hipposideros armiger. The sequence goes on from NW_017732027.1 coordinate 175,625, forward strand.
CTCCCCTGTCAGCTGGGCCGCTGTTTGGTTTTTCCTTGTAAAGGTTGCTGGCCACCTGCCAAGCGGCTTTTATGAAGCATGTAGCTGAATCGTAGCGTGCCGCTTTCACCTGACACTGTGTCATGAGGATTTTCCCCAAATGATACATGATACCCACTTTAAATTACTGCACAACTTTCAATTGAGGAGACGTACCTTGAAGCCTGGTGTTCAGACGTTTGGGTTGTGTCCATTTTTCATAATTATAAACAGCGCAGCAATGAATGTAATTGTGCCTGCAGCTAGTTCTTTTCATATTTTATGAAGTTAAAGTCTAAGAATTTCCAGACAAAGGATGTAAACATTAGTAGAGCGTAATTCCTTTCTAAAAGGGTTCCACCTGCCACTGGCAAAGTTAGGGTACACCGGTCTCAACATAGCTTTGCCAAAGTTTGTAGTTACATCATTTCTTTCTATGTTCCGTCTACTTTAAAAGATATAAGTGGTACCATCCTGTTGTTTTAACTCATCTATGTGTGAAAACTAAAGTCTGAACAGTTTTATTATGTGTATCAGTGTCCTTTGCATGAATTGTATACTTGTAATGATGATTCTTTTTAAATAGTCATGTTTCCTAACCACCCCTCCTCCAAATAGTAAAGGCTATAAACAGACAATTTATATAAAGTAAAATAAAATTCATAGAGCCTAAGAATAAAGGTGGAAGTGACGTCAGGGAAGATGGTGGGGTTGGAAGCAGTTGCAGGGGTGTCTGTCTGATAAACTATTTAGGAAGCCTAAAGTCTACTCAAAGGCTCGCAGCGCTCAGGGGAATATTTGGATGGTAAGTCGGGTTAATTTCCACAACTTTAGCTCTTACCGTGGCAGTGCTGCTCGCCCTCCACCCCAGCCCCGTGGCGGCAGCTGGGCACTGGTTCCCGGAGCAGGGTGCACACAGCTTGCAGGAGCCAGCATGGGCATGACGACCTTGTCCTCCAAGTATTGGGAGTCTGCTCTGATTCCTGATTTCTGCTTTTGATGATGAAGGGGTGCAGACATCCCTCCTGGCAGTCATTACTGCAACCACCCCCTGCTGACGCAGCTTCCGAGGATTTAAATGGCCAAAGCCTGTTTCCCCAACTTTATTTCCTTCTTTTCCCCTTTTGCGTGCCAGATAGTCACAGACTAGGACATTCAAGAGCTACCACATATGTGAAAGAAGTTAGAAAGTCACCATGCAGGCTCAGAAAAGGCCTAGAAGAGCCCAAGTTTACACCTCAGGCTGATCCCTGGCACAGAGACAGCCTACAGCGATCACAAACAGAAACAAAAGCACAAAACAGCAAACTCTGGGGAAGAGAGAAGAATCTGATTTCCACAGTTACAACATTATTATAGTCAAATGTCCAGTTTTCAACAACCACAAAATCAAAAGCCATGCAAAGAAAGTGTGATCCATTTCAAGG